>NC_041219.1:2480901-2532954 GCF_002837175.3 Physeter macrocephalus | reverse complement strand
ATGGCCCACGGGCCCAGCCGCTCCGCGGCATGTGGGATCTTCCCAGACCGGGGCACGAACCCGCGTCCCCTGCATCGGCAGGCGGATTCTCAACCACTGCGCCACCAGGGAAGCCCTACACATTTTTTAAGAAGAGAAAACAGGGGCTTAGATAGGTGAGACAGTGCAGGTATTAAGAGCTTGTGGTCCCCTACTTCTGAGCTGCCTGACATTGGGCAAGTGACTTAATTGCTGTCTCATCTATAAAGTGGTGTGAAAATAGTACTTACTACCATTATGATGATTAACTAAATTAATAGACACAAAACATTGAGAAGAGTACCCAGCACATAGTAGTTACTCTGTAAATGTTACTTTTTTTGTTTCGGCCGCGCCATGCAGTTTGCAGGATCTTAGTTCCCAAACCAGGAATCAAACCTTGTCCCCAACAGTGAAAACGCCAAGTCCTAACCACTGGACCACCAGGGAATAGCTTTATTTTTATTACTGCCCAAAGTTTTAAGCACAACTATGAACAGCTGTGATAGCAGAACAGAGCCTAGAACTCAGGTCTCTCTGAAGGCTGAAGTGGCTTTTCCCTTAACCATCTCACTCTATTGCCTTTAGAAGAAGAGAGGATGTAGCCAGGAAAGGCAGAAGCAATGCTCTGGAGCAGTTTCTAGCTGTTTAGCAATAGTGAAGCATCAGAAAGACAATTCCTTCCACACTCCACCCTCAGCCGCTCTCACCACCACCAACTGTATTTATTTTATTTTTATTATTTCCAATTGCTTCCACTGACACAGCCAAAAATAAGAGTAGCACAACATATTTACTTTTGTGCTGTCTCAATTTTGTCTGCTAGCGGTGTGTCCCCCTACTGATTCTTGCCTTTCCTTTGCATTCAATGCTTCTTGCAAACAAGAGAAAGGAGAGATGGTTTTTCTGGTGTTCCTTATGAACTTAGAACAAATAGCTTCGTTGGAGGCAGGGGGGAAATCACCAATTCTATTCAGTGTTTTAAAGGCACAGGCATTTAGATGTTGAAAGGGGACTGTCTAACGTGATTTCCTTCACACAACCCTTTGGACTTGGCTTCAGTTTGGATGAAACACACAGGAAAGCTCTCATCATCGGCTTGGACACATACTGCTTTCCTCACAGCCCTGCATGTTGTCTGCACAGGGCAAGGAGAATGTATTGTGTCCTCTTATGCTTGCAGCTGCCAGCTGTGCTCTGGTGGCAGCAAGGTCCTAGGCTCTCTGCAGGTCATAGTTAGATTTCAAGTAGGATTTGAAGAGCCTGAATCTGTAACAGAGTGAATTGTAAAACTCAAGCTACCAGTTTAGAGGAATAAAGCAGTTATTAGTCTTTTAATTTTAATAATGATGTTAAGTTTTTAAAAACTGAGGACCAAAAGAAAGTACTCACATGGCTGTATTCAGGGGGTTTGCAAGTTTTAACCCGGGAAATCTGAATTGATTTGGTCCTGCTGGCAGGCTTCTCTGATGTCCAATAGGAGGTGGGAAACAGCGCCATGGAATTCCCCCCTGTGAAAATGCTGCAGGCAGGTAGGGCCCTGCCTAGCAGCTTGGGGACATCTTCTCTGGAGCCTGCAGCATCACAGCGTTCTCCTGCAAGTGGCCACTGCTTTGCTTCAGACTCCATAGGTTAGAGACACAGAAAAGACCTCCCACTTGTTGGGTGGGAAACCAGGACTTAAAGGTTTGAGTTACTGAAGGGATTGATGCGTCAGTGGACAGGAACTTGGCCTTTGCCAGTGAGCACAGAGAGCGCTACAAGAAGCTACAGCACAGTCTCTGGAGGTGTTTAAACCCTATTTCCTCCTCTGCTGCCCCCCCACCCCCTGCATATAGCAAATGCTCTCTGGCATATACCCAGGAGGTGCGTTATATTTTCACTTCAGAAGGAGCTAGCCTATCTCCAGTGGCTACCAGGAGACCATGTCAGAGTATTTCAGCAGCTCTCTCGGGGGCGGGCTTACCTCTGTCCTTGGATGGGCCTGTTCATCAGCAAATGAACAGCATGTGCTATTCAACATCTGGAAACACTGAGTCCACACTCCTGCCCAATGGGGAAATCCTTCTAAACTCCTGACACTGAATATGCCCTGGGACAGGGCAGGCAGTACTTTCAGGGTTTGATGGAATAAATCATCTTTACACTGGGTCAAAGGCTTCTTAAACAGAAAATGATAGAAATGTAAGACTGACCAGCTAATATTCTGGACTAATATCTGATTTGTCATTATGTTGGAGCTGGCTTCCCTTTCTGATGGTTTTGTTAGCTCCTCCAAATGGAGCTGGTGTCTGTGTGGAATGATTATGTGAATTGTCCTGTTTTGCAATAAGCTTGATCAAAGAGTTTTGTTTGTTTGAGGGAAGTTGAAACTAATACCTAAATTGAACAAGAGTGTCATCTATGCATTTTTCTTATGCTTAGTGTTTTCACTGCCAATCTTGCTGGGGAGGGGGAAAAGCTATGATTGGTGGGTACTAGGAAAGCAGCTTCTTCCCCTATTTTTTCTTCTAGAAGTATGAAAGGTCACTTTACATGGTGAAAAGTGGGTAAGTTCACAGAAGTCTGTTCCCTGCTGGAGGATCAAGACTTGTCTCAGGTAAAATTGCTTTCTAGAAAACGTTTTGCTTCATATTAAAGACCTACAGATGGACACACACTTGTGCTCATTGGCTTCCTACCTCCCTAGATCTTTTATGCACTCATCTCTGAGGTAGATGTTGGTGATTCCCATACTGAAAGAAAATGTTTTAAAATTGTTTTTCTTATCAATGGGTGATACATCATTCGCCCATTTAGCCCTGAACACAATGCTGCTAGTCAAAGTTCCTCTTTGTTCCAGGTTTTCTATGTTAACGTGGTCTGCGTAGTAAAATCCTTGCCAGTGAAGGGAGAGCCAGATTTGTGGCATGGCCCATAACACACATACGTTACTGAGACCACACACAGATCAAAAAGATAAAGGCATGCATTGCTTTTGAGCAGTGACCCGTGTGCCAGAAATGAGGTTTCACCTACAAGAGACCAGAAGAATGTAAGGGTTTGAGTTCAGGGTATCAAGAATTTCCTTTTCTGTTCTAGTCTCTTTTTTAAAAGGACAGTAGGACAACATTTTTTAACCCTTTCGATTGTCCTAGTCTCGCTATTTACAGCTGAAAAAGAAAGAAAGAGCATCTCCCTCCCACCAGTAACCTTTGCGAGGAGAGGAGTAACCTGATGTAGGGCTAAGATCTGTGGCTCTGGAGCCAGGCTACTTGGCCTCATTTCTGAGTAATCCACTGTTTAACTACGGGCCTCAGTTTCCTGTAAAACAGGAATAATCACTGTACTTACCTCATGAGATTGTTGTGAGAATTAACCAAGATAATACAAGTAGAGTGCTCAGCATGGTACCTAAACCCGAGGAAGGTTTCAACTGTTTGCTATGAGTACAGTAAAAATCTCGCCTTGATGCCATCAATACGCTCCAAAAATTAAATTGCATAAAATATGGGGTTACTTTACTCCAACATTAATAAATAATATACTTTCAGTCAATCTGTGCTGTTTCAAAAATCACCAAGAAGACTAGATAGTACAACTATCACTGGACTGTGAAGGTCCATGAAAAGGTCACCTCTTGAATGCATCCTCTTCCAGAAAATTAAAGCTTTACTCATCTGCCCACCTCCCAGCCCCTTATAGGGTTGGGGTATAGTATAGGTATAATGTGTCCGGACTGGTGTAACAGTAACAGGGGAAGGGAAACATTATGGAAGGCGTTACTTGTTATTACGGTGGATATCTCAGACCTGCTTTTAACCTTTCTAATAGGTGGCTTTTGACCTGCACGCACATTAGAATCACCCAAGGAGCTTTAAAGACATTGGGCCCAGCAAAATGTAGTCACCCGGACTTGGGTTCAGAGTCTGTCTCCACCATCTTTCGATATATAACATTTGACAGGCTATTAACCTCTTTCTTTTCTCATCTGTGAGATGAGGCTGTCGTAAGGGTTAAAGATTATGTGTTTAAAACTCTGAGCCTGAATCTTGGCATGTGGTAGTTTATCAATAAATGCAATTTGTTAATAACCTATTTTCTCTAAAGAGCTCAGCCTGAAGTGTCCTCCACCTCCACCAAGCTAAATTATAGAAACTTTGCCGTGAAAATGGTTAAGAACTGGTTAAGAGGGCCTCTTATTTTACAAATGAGAAAACGAAAACACAAAAAATTGCTCCAGGTTACACAGCTAATAATAGGCTAGAACTTGAACCCAGGTATCCTAACGCTTTGTTCATGGTTTTTCTTCATGTTCCACAGTTTTCAATCACATGATCTCTGAGGCCCCAAATTCTGGCCCTAGACCCCAGTTTCAGCTTCACGTTTTGACAGTCCCTTCCTGCGTCTGGCTTTATGGTGCATCAACATCAAATCGTTACTTCCTGAAACTTGTGCTTGTTGTTTCTCACCTGTTTTCCTTGGCTTAATGTGATCATTCTTGCCTGAAATGCTCTCCTTGTCTTTATTTTCTACCAACTACACTAGCTCCTGCTTCTGCTGTTGATTAGCTGCTACAGCAATTGCCACAGCACCGTGAACATTAGAAATCAGACAAAATGTCAGCTATTGGACAACAAGACTTTATTCTTGTGAATGAGAAAGCAAATAAGGTGAGCCCTATGATTGCCAGAGCTTACGGCTTGGAGGCAGTTTCCAAGCCACTTCTCAGGATGGGGGAATGAAAGCAGAGCCCAGAGATCTCACTGAGTTGAGGAGGCAGACATCAAAATCTGGGAAGACCAGGGAGGCAAGAATTTGCAAGTCATACTGCCAGAGAGGAGGGCACTAAATGCAAAGGGGACTCTGGAGAGCTTGCAAAGCTTACTCAAAGTGTTTGGCTGAATATTATCTGCACATGCATGTGAAGAAACTACCAAGACTAGGGAAAGAATGCACTGAGCTGAACCATACCTGGAGCTCACACAGAATTGGGAAGAGTTTCTGTCTCCACTAGCTCATGTGAAGAAACTTCAAAATCCACAGGGCCTTGGGTGGAATTCTCAGAAGTGTCAAGCCTTAGTAGTGGGGTTACATTAGTCCTAGAATAAAAGCTGCTGTGGGCCCACCATAAAAAGCTTGAAAGCTAGTCTCTCATGGATCAAACTGAGCTGCTATAAAATCCAATATTCTTTAAAGGAAGACAATAAAATCTGACATCCAACAAAATAAAATTCACAATATGTGAAATTCAAAAAGTAATGACGGGGCTCCCCTGGTGGCGCAGTGGTTGAGAGTTTGCCTGCCGATGCAGGGGACACGGGTTTGTGCCCCGGCCCGGGGGGATCCCGCATGCCGCGGAGCGGCTGGGTCCGTGAGCCATGGCCGCTGGGCCTGCGCGTCCGGAGCCTGCGCTCCACAATGGGAGAGGCCACAGCAGTGAGAGGCCCGCGTACCAGAAAAAAAAAAACAAAAAGTAATGACTAGACATATACCAAGAAGCATGAAAATATTGTTTATAACAAGAGAAAAATTAATCAATAGAAACAAGTTGAGGAAGGACAAAGATAAAGGAATTAGTAGATAAGGACCTTGAGAATACTGTACAACGCTTATTCTTATGCTGAAGGATGTAAAGAAGAAAACATAACATGATAAAAGGAGAATGAAAGATATCAAAATGATATCAAATGTAACCTGTAGAGATGAAAATATTTGAAATTAAAAAGACTGGTTAGGATTAGCAGCATATTATATGATACAGAAGAAAAGATCACCAAACCTGAAGACATAGTAACAGAAACTATCCAAAATGAAGCACAGTTTAAAAAGAGACCAAAAACAGAACCAAAAACAAGTACGCACACAACAGAGCCTCAGTGAACTCTGGGACCATATCAAGCCATGCAATATATGTGTGATTGGAGTCCTAGAAATGTGGTGTTGAGGAAACAGAAGGACTATTTGAAGAAGTAATTGCTAAAAATTATCCAAATTTTATGAAAAATATAAACCCACAGATCCAAGAACCTCAACAAACTCAAAACAGAAGGAACATAAAGCCACACCCAGGCACATCATAATTAAATTTCTGAAACCAATGCCAAAGAGAAAATCTAAATAGCAACTAGCAGGTAAAAAAGATACCTGCTATAGAGGAACAAAAATAATAATCATAGCAGACTTCTCGTCATAAGCCATGCAGGCCTAAAGGCAATAGACTGTTATCTTTTAAGTGCTGAAAGAAAAAATACCCAACCTAGAATTCTATACCCAGGGAAGATATCTTTTAAAAATGAAGGCAAAATAAAGACCTTTTCAGAGCAATAAAAGGTAAGAGACTTTCACTGTAAGAAATGTTTTTCTTTAAATAAATTAATTTTTTAATTTATTCATTTTTGGCTGTGTTGAGTCCTCGTTGTTGCGCGTGGGCTTTCTCTAGTTGCAGAGAGCTGGGGTTACTCTTCGTTATGGTGCGCGGGCTTCTCATTGCAGTGGCTTCTCTTGTGGCAGAGCATGGGCTCTAGGCATGCAGGCTTCAGCAGTTGTGGCATGTGGGCTCAGTAGTTGTGGCTCACGGGCTGTAGAGTGCAGGCTCAGTAGTAGTGGCACACGGACTTTGTTGCTCCACAGCCTGTGAGATCTTCCTGGACCAGGGCTTGAACCCATGTCCCCTGAATTGGCAGGCAGATTCTTAACCACTGAGCCACCAGGGAAGCCCAAGAAATGCCAAAATAAGTCCTTTCAGCAGAAGGAAAATAATATCAGATGGGAATTTGGATCTATAGAAAGAGGTAAAGAGCAACCCAAATGATAAATATGTGGGTAAATATAAAAAAACATGTTTTTTTCCCCTCATTTTCATCTCTTTCACACCTATCCATCCTTCTGGGGAGAAACCCTATACTTCTTTAGCAACTCTCCTTAGGTCAAACTCAACACCCTATATGAGCCAGATTGATTAGGTAAATGAGGGAAGCCTGTGAATGATGACAGGAAATAGTGGGGACAGTGATAAACTCAAGAACGTATGCCTCATCTAAAAGGAACATCTGTTACTCAGCTTTGGCTGATTTTTGTTGGGAGGAAATTGAGCACAACTCTTCCTTTATTTTAATGTAGTCAGCTAATCAAACTCAACCAAAACTGAAAAGCCCTGTCTCTATATATTATACTCATAGGCTATATTTAGCCTTTGGACCACCAGGATACAACTAGTATGTTAGCTATTCTTCACGTGTACTCTCATAGTACTCGGTGGGTATCTCTGTTACACCTACTAAAATGTATTATAATGTTTTGTTGATATATATATGTCTTCCCAACTAGATTAGAACTGTTCGTGGGAAAGAGCCATGTCTTATTTGTTTTATATTCCAAGTGATTAGCACACAGCCTGGTACAGGAAGCACTTCAGAAATGCTTATTAAAGTGGAGATCATTTTGATGTATTTTTTTCACAGATAAGCTCATACTATCTGCATCTCAGAGAACTGAGGAAAGTTTAGGAGTTAAGCACTTGACTAAAAGTTTGGTGCAGTACTCTGGGAATGCATCAAAATAATTTGGTTTACTTTCTTTCATTCAGTTGATAATTCTATGCTATCCTTATTGGGGAAACGTTCTGTGACAACCACAAATATGAAGATTAAAGCAATATGGCATTTTGGTAGCTGCAGTCTTACTTCAATGCCTTTATTTTTGGACTAAAAAACAGAAACCACAAAGCTTGTCCCTCACCTTCTCCAGGAAATAACCTCTTCTAAAGTCATTTCACAGAGGTGCATTTGTTACTGGGCTAGTTTCTATCTAAGCATGAATGGAGGTATGGGTGGGAATCTCTCATTTTATTCCACTCCAGGTTCTCTTTTTAGCCCACCTCCTCTACCCACCCACCCAGCCTCCCTACACATACACATTTCACCTCATCCTGCACACCTTGGTCTCACCATTAAAAAACCAAGTTGACAATGAGCATCATTTTTTGGAAGTTGTCCCAACACTCAGAGCAGTAAAAATAAAATATTAATGGTAGTCAATGCATCGAGTCCTTATTATGTGCCAGGTAGATGATATCATGTCGTTTAATGCTCACAATAATCTCTGTTTCACAGATAAGAAGACTGAAGCCCAAGGTTTCACAGCTCATATGTTCTGATATTGGATTTTGTGTCCTTACTTGCTCCTCAAAGCATCATCACCTTCATGTCTGTTAGAAAGGTAGCATCTTGGGTCTCACTCAAGACTCACCGAGTCAGAACCTGCATTTTAGTACGATCCCAGGTGACTCGTATGTACGGTAAAGTTTGAGGAAACACTGGTCTACACGGCACCACTTCCTGCTGGGTACACACTTCCTGATAGTGTCCATGATCTCTGTGGCTGAAAGCTCCAACATACTTCTTGGTGTGCCCGACTTTCTCTTCAGGAGTGATCTGAGCAGAAAGATTGTTGCTTGTAGAATCCCACTGTGTTGATATGAATACTCACCCCAAGAACTCTCCTTTCCTCCCATCCATCATCATGTTTCATTTTCCACTTTTGGACTTAGCTCAAAGATGTGAACAAGGAGGGCCAGGAGGCTTGCAGAGAAGTGGGAGGGCCACTGGGCTTGCTTGTGGCACTGATGCCCTAAACAGTATATGGCCCCAACTTCTGAGTGACTCTGGAGGGTCACCTAACTAATAATTTCTCCCATTGACTGCTTCTGTCCCTGTGCAGGTCATAGGGAAGTGCTATGCATGGGAGGGCGGGGGGACCCTCACAGGAAACACCCATCAAACAAGAAACTTGGCAGAACTAGAGGCATAGAAGCGGTTATGGGTACAAAGGTGCATGGATGCTAGTAACTTTATTAAAGCTTATTTTTACATCAGTACCACTCATAAGCAAAAGTCTAACCATTAGCTACACATGTTATGGGATCCAAAACAGTGTGGAACTGACTTATTGTAAAAGTGGGCTCTCAAAATACTATGTGAATCAAAGTTGTTGGGTGGTCAATGAAAAATGGTTTTTCCAGTTAAGGTGTTTCATACACATTTGCTTTGATATGGCACTGGTGACAAAGGATGCTTTTTATGACATTCTTCTAAGCACCATTATGATGTTAATAAACAAATAATTAATTTTCTTCTTTTCAAGAGCTAAGGTGTCTCCAAGCTTTTTTTTTTTTTTCCTCTTTTTTTTTTTTTTCCCCTCAAGCTTTTTGTTTGCCAGTTCTGTCTTAGGAAGCCTTTTGTCTTCATCACCAGCCATCTGTAGGGGTCTGAGTTAAGCAGAAGGGGCTGCTGTGGAGTGATGGGAGGAATTCTTTCCTCCTGAGATGTGGTTGAGGCAGAATGCTGGGACAGGGGCCAAGTTTCTTGCCAACAGTGTAGAGCATGAAACCGTAGGATACTCACTGATGTTGTTGTAACTTTGTTTTCCACATTAAGTGAGCATAAACACTTCATAGAAATAATGTCATTTTGTACAGATAGCATGGCATAGCCAACCAGAGCCCTGTCTCGGGACACTTATCCACCTGGGTAGCAAAGGGACATTTTCACAGGGTTCTTGCATTAGCAAGACTAGGAAGTTATGGGAATATCTTTACCATAGAGTCGAAGTGCTCCAAGGAGGCGCTGTAAGATCATTTTATGTATTCTCGTCAAAGATAGGCAAACATCCAAATTTTGACAGAGATGAGAGGCAGTGAGGTATAATGAAAAAAAGCTAGGCTGTAGGCTGATCCAAATATTGGAATGAATTTTAGTCATATTATTTATTTATTTTTAAAAATTTTTTGCGGTACGCGGGCCTCTCACTGCCGTGGCCTCTCCCGTTGCGGAGCACAGGCTCCGGACGCGCAGGCTTAGCGGCCATGGCTCATGGGCCCAGCCGCTCCGCGGCATGTGGGATCTTCCTGGACCGGGGCACGAACCCGTGTCCCCTGCATCGGCAGGTGGACTCTCAACCACTGCGCCACCAGGGAAGCCCTCATATTATTTATTAACATGACTTTGAGGGAGTTGTTCAAGGTCTCTGATTTTTAATTTTCTCATATTCAAAAATGAGGAAATAGGTGCTTTTGTACTTTCGATTGTAAGAGTGAAACAATGGATTTAACAGGTGAGGGATCCTGTTTCCATATAAGTTTTGCTTTTTAGACACAATATTTTAATGATTTAAATTCTAGCATCTCACCTATGTTCTTTAATTTTGTTTCTCTTCACAGCTGAACAAGTAGTAAGCCTGTTTAAGTGAGAATCTGGTGAGGTTAGAGATTTATCATTTTTAACATGCTGAGTAACTTTTCGTCCTCTTCTGGATTGTATTAGTTTGTGATACTCCTGTTACTTACTAGTATCTTTTATTTTTCTATTTTTCACCCTTTTAATAGAAAATAATGATAAATTGAAATAAAATTTTCAAATAACTGCACAAATATTGAACTTTGTTTGGACTGCTCAATTCACAGAAGTTACTTATTGGGGTAGTTGGTAGTTGGTAGCTGTTGCTACAAAGAACTTCCAAAACTCAGTGGCTTGGTTTATTTTTTTGCTCACATAGAGTCTAATGGAGCTGATCTTGCTTGAGTAGTTCTTCTCCAAGATGGGACTCAGGGTTCCTGGCATCTTCCCTGGGTGGCTCTGTCACCCATTAGAGCCTCCTTGGGAGGCCTCTGCTGAATCTGTTCTATTCAGCCAGATGGTATGCAAAGAGAAAGAATGAGGAGAATCTCATGGGTCTTTCTAAGGGCCTGTAAGTAGGTTTATAATATCTGCTCATAGTCCATTGGCCATAAATTGTCAAAAGATCCCATCTAGATGCAAGAGGAGTGAGAGATGTTGTTTTCGTCTTTGTTTTCCAAGAGAGAAACAAAATGGTTTCAGTGAACCCATCACAGTGTCTCTGCCTGACAGCTCTGCTGACCACAATGAATTATAGCTTCAGGCAGCCAGCAGGTGATCTCTCAAAAAGTTCACTCATCAACGGATGTACAAAACGGTGGTTTGGTTGTATAGTAGGCAGTTTATAGCCGTCCACGCGTGGTATATGAGAGCTGAATGTATGAACGTTGTAGAATTACCTGTATGTCTATCTCTCAGAGTTACATCTACTTCTGAGTTGTTGCAAAGAGTCAGGGAGAGAGTTAAGTGACAGTGCCTGACACCGAGTTAGCACTGACCAGTGGTTCTCATGGTGCAGCACCCAGATCAGCATCATTGGCATCACCTTGGAACTTGACAGAAATAAATGATTGGATTTCACCCCAGACCTACTGAATCAGAAACTCTGGGGGTGGGGCCGACATTCTGTGTTTTTACAAATCCTTCCAGGTGATTCTAATGCAATGAAGTTTGAGAACTACCAGCTGAGATATCGGTTTTCTTTTTTTTCAAGGAAGGGAAATATTATTTTCGAAGAAAATAGATTCTTTCACAATCTCCTTTAGTAAACTTTTCTAGTGATGAATGGGTTCCAGCTACTCTGAAATTTCTTATAGGTTGCCAAACTTGATTCTTCTACATTTCATCATATTCATTTTGAATTGTCCTCAGAGAAAGAGTAAAACATCTGATCATCACTATTCCTGTACTTCTCCATCAATGTCAAGACCGTTTGGCCAGCTGTAAGTCTTTTCTTCTTTAGGTTCACTTAAAACTTTTATGACTCAAAAGTGTACTATGACTCAAAGTGTATTAACTGCTATTTTCTTGTGGCTTTTGGGGTGTGAAATATGGAGCATTATAATAATTTCATACCTGAGAAAATTTCCATTGACTTTTATTTCCCATTCAAAAATGGATGTTCATTTCTTCAAAGCTCTTTATCAAATAAGACTGTATATCATATGAGAACACATCAGGAAAACAAAGATTTCTTTAGAAAATTCAGAATGTTAATTTATTGCAATGGGCTACTGTTACCTGAAAATTGTCAGCCATACCAGCATAACGATATTTTCTATCAAGAACATATGAGTGATACTTGCTATTATGATCATTATTTATATCAGAACATTTTAAAAAGAAGTAAATCCTGATGAGTTCAATAACTTGAAAGGTATTTGACTTGAGTGAAAAATAGGTCATACAATAAACTGCAATTATTTAACCAGATCGAAGATTAGCTAGTTTTTCTTCTGGACTGGTGGTGAGATCTCGCCTTTCTGCATCTGGTGGAGAGAAAAGGAAGAGATAATGACTTCATAGGTGAATTTATAGAAGACACTTTAAAAAAAAATAGAAAAGAAATACAATCACGCAAAGAAGATGGCTTGGGACACTGGCTTGGGAATAGGGCAGATCCTTTGGAAATACCTTTCCAAGATTTTCACCTTATCCTTTTGTTTAATTTTGTCTGCATCTGAAAACTTACTATCTTCTGGGAATGAATCAGATCTGTCCTGGGCCTTCCTTCTGATGTGCCCCTAGGATTCAGATCCTCAGGAATGAGGAGCTATCTCATAATGTGGACACTTAAGGGAACAGAGACCATGTTTTCTCTGGTATGATTTGAACTTGGGAGGACTGATTTGCCTAATTTCAGAAGTGTGGTGACCCGGAGACATGGGGGCCATGTTTTCCTGCTTCCTTACCAATCCACTTACCAGTTTCCTGTCCAATTCTCTTCTTTTGCTGAGTAGGTTTTTAGATATTTTCATTTATTCATGTTAAAAATACCTTTTCAGATTAATTACTCATTTACACATTCAAATTAGAATTTTCATTTGCCAGTTTTATCACAGCTGGCATAATGAACAATGTCAAGTTTTTAAACTATATTGTGACAACATTTAAACTTGTTATGCTTTTGCTTGTGGATGTAATTAAGACAGTGTGTTTGGTATCAGTTTATTCTTAAAAAGCAAAGTAAAAGCAGATGAGGTGTATTTATAGACTCATCAGCCAATGAATGGATGAAAGATAAAAAGAAATTAATGGGGAAATGTCAGCCAGAATATGGAGGAGGGACCCACTGCGAAGTTCATTTCCAGACCAACTATTTGGAATTTATTCCAAAGACAGCTGTCTCTTGAATTACAGTAGGGGAAAAAAAATGACATTGTAAGACTATCAGGCCTCAAGTTAAGAAGCAGGCAAAGAGTAACATACTTCAAATAAACTTCTGTAGTCAGGATGGGGGCCCAGGCACAATACGTACAGTCAGAGCCCCACCTGGAGTTATGCCCTCCTACAAAGACTGGGGCTTAGGAAAATCTGGGAAAGAAGGAAAATCTCTAGGAAGCGTAGGAGCTTTGGAACTTGGTCCTGGCCACTTGAAAGCTGTTTTGATTTGGAGCCAAGGACCCCGCTGTGGGGGAGGGGAAGTGGAGGAAAGGGCAGAAAACAAAATTGTAGCGTGAAACTCCAACCCAGGGAATTCAGTTTTCAGAACAGGCAAAGAAGAAAAACGAATAGGAAAGCTTAAGGGACCTAGATTCATTTCTCTGTGTTTTCTTGCGAGCCTGGGCAGTACACTTCCTTGACTGAGACCTGAAGCCCAAAAGTTGTCAGAGATTCTTGGGCACGTGTCTAACGTTAGACACAGGTGAGGCAGAGCAAATCTGCATCGTTTTGAGTACGTATAAAGGGGCGGCCTGGTGGGAGGAAGTATGGTTGTTTTTGGCGTCCTAGTTTTAACCTTCAGTATTTCAGAAACTAGGAGAAATGACTTGGGTCCGATGAAAGTTCTGTGGTCTGAACAGCTCAGCTGCGGGCAGGGTGGGAGGCGGGGGCGGCAGAGGAAATGGCTTCACCAATTTTCTTCTTAGAAGAGTCTAAAGGAATCTCTATTAATGACTTAGAAGAAATTTCTCTGGATTTTCATGGGTGAACGGCCAAGAACAGTTCTTCCAAAATTCAGATCGAAAATCCCTTTTCTAGACAATTAAAACATGTTAGTAAAAGGTGACTTAATTCAGAAAACAAGGGGTTCATGGAGGAATGCTTCTTTTGTTTGTTGTGGACTCTCCTCCGGATCCTAATGTACCCATGTTTCCCATCCGTAGTTTTGTTTCTTCGTATTTCCCTACAGTCTTTTCCTCCTTCTTCCACCTTAGTGAATTTTATTGACGTACTTTATTGATGTGTGTGAACATGGGCTCTTGGTTTCACTCTTTAAAGAGAGAGAAGATTATGACACTGTCTCTACATAGAAAAGAAAGAAGGAAGGAAGGAAGGGAGGAAAGAAAGGAAGGAAAAGAATCAAGGCATAACAAATCCAGTTGTTTTCATCATCTAATCAAACCATCCTATTTCTGAACAATCTCCTCAGCTGTGGCACATCTGGAAAGACTGAGGAAATAAATTCACAGAGTTTTGAGCTTTGTATTTATTGAGTTGATTTTTCTGTCATTTAGATAAGGCCTGTGTACATACATATTTTAAATATATATATACATATATATGTGAAAGCTGTACATTTAATTCACAGGCAGTTACCTGACTATCCAGATCACTTTGTAGTTTAAAACAATGCTTCTCAAACTACCTATGACAAAGGTCCAGTGTGAGAATTTCCAATCAGTCATGACTGATATTTTTGTAAAATATAACAAAAATGAATTACAAGAAAAATTAAATTAAAAAAAACCCCCCAAATCATGCACAATGCAAGCCTCTAATGTTAGATTTAGCAGGCAAAAAAATTACCTGTGAAATTACTCTAAAAGTATCTAAATGCTTCCTCTCAGTTTCTGTGCTTAACTTGTTGTATGGTGACAATCAGCTCGGGGCAGGCACTGTCCATCAAGTAGCACCAGTTTAGATGGTCTCTGTGCTGAGGTACGAAAGGAAAAGGATAATAGTTTAGATTGTTAAACTTCAGAGCCATTAACGTACTCTTGAAATACAGACAGGGAGATCAATTCTGGTATTTTTCAAATAAGTTGGTCTCGTATAATTATGTATTCTTTTCTTTTGAAAGAAAATATTTAATTGCCTGAGCACTGTTGATTTATAAAAATCACTGAAGTGTTTGCTTAAGTAAAATAAACTATATACGTGGAGTATCTCTGGTATCATATGGGTCCTGTTTGTACTCAGACACTGGAAGAATGAGTCTATTTTAACACTTAAATTGTTTTAAGAATGAAACAGTTTCTAAAATGTAAATAAGGGCATGGTATTCTGAAATGCATATACAGCTGACATGATATACACATTCATGTATGCCATGTTTTTTAAAATTGATCTTTCTTTACCCAAATATAATCAATTAATGTGGACCATTGCCTAATCCAGTGTTGACTGAAGTAGTATTAATTCACATATTGGGTTGAAATGCCAGGAATATTGTGGAGAGCTGAAAAGATTGTAAAGTGAATTGTAT
The DNA here is from genome assembly GCF_002837175.3 of Physeter macrocephalus. Lineage (NCBI taxonomy): Eukaryota > Metazoa > Chordata > Mammalia > Artiodactyla > Physeteridae > Physeter > Physeter macrocephalus. The sequence goes on along the minus strand of NC_041219.1, from coordinate 2,517,636 downwards.
GTTTTCCTCTTAAACTGTAAGACATTTACCAATTCCCACCGATCCTGAGTTGCCCTAATGAACTTTCCACACATAGGCTAATAGAATTTATGTCTATAAAAGCAGTGTTAAAGAAATGGAAGCTTGAGTTGCAAAAACATTCTCTCGCTTTAAATTTATTATTTGTGAGGAAGAATTTCCTTTTTAACAAAAGATGCAGAGCAGAACTATTGATTATCATCCCCACATGGACCAAGTGGTAAAAGGACTGTGGCATTGTGGAAATCATATTTATTGTTATCATATGTTTTCCTTAACTGTGGCTATCAGAGAGAACCTTTTTTGGGAGGGTGTCATTTACAGTACCCTATTGTTTGACATTCAGCTCTACGATTCTGTTTCAATAATAGTTTATTACCATCACATCTTTTTTTTTTTTCCTTTGTAGATTTAATTTTAGATAAATGTTGCACTCTAGTAATGAGATTTTAAGAATTACTCAGTAATTGAACCATGTGAATTCAATGGTCTCTAAGTCTCGGGTCTTAAGAAATTACTGAGTAAGTAAATTTTGGGTGGTGAGCATGAAGAGAGTTCACATAAATATGTAATTTAAGCATGGAACTAAAATCCACAGAGAGACAACAAATTGACACCAACAGGCTTTGTTGTGGCCAGTGAGAGGACCTGGCTCTCCCAAGGCTGAATTAGAGGTGGGAACAGAATGTCAGCGCTTTCATGGGGGTCTTTGTGGGTCCAGGTGCACTAAGGCTTGGAGTGTGACTGTTGACTCTGCACTTTGGACACCTCAGGCTGCTGAAACCTCTTACAATTTGCCCAATGTAAGTTGTTTGCCTCCCATAGGGACACTTCAAGTGCCCTGGACAGCAGGAACCATCCAGTTTTGTCAAAACACATGCATAAATCTGAGGGGCTCTGTGTTCTGAGAGAGGATGCATCCAGGGGAAGACCATCATTCTCTCTGTCCCTTGGTTAGATCCATGTTTGACCCCAGGGCATGATTTGCCATCATTTGGCCTATTCTGGGTCTCTGTCTTCTGTCCCTTGTGCTTGCTAATATATAGCCCCCAGCTTGTTGCTTTTTTTGTGTTTGTGGTGAATATTTTTATTTATTTATTTTAAAATTTTATTGAAGTATAGTTGATTTACAAAGTTGTGTTAATTTCTGCTGTACAGCAAAGTGACTCAGTTATACATATATGTATGTATATATATTCTTTTTCATATTCTTTTCCATTCTGGTTTATCACAGGCTACTGAATATAGTTCCCTGTGCTGTACAGTAGGACCTTGTTGTTTATCCAACCTATATATACTAGTTTGCATCTGCTAATCCCAAACTCCCAGTCCTTCCATCCCCCCACCCCTTGGCAACCACAAGTCTATTCTCTATGTCTGTGAGTCTGTTTCTGTTTTGTAGATATGTTCATTTGTGTCGTATTTTAGATTCCACATATAAGTGATATCATATGGTATTTGTCTCTCTCTTTCTGACTTAACTTCGCTTAGTATGATAATCTCTAGGTCCATCCATCTGGTTGCTTTTTGAGTGTCAGTTATGATCCATGTTTCCACAGTGATGACATTGGCTGCTTCGGTTTTAGGAACTGTCAGAAATAGCCACTAACTAAGAGAAAGAGAGCAAGGACTAGGCCTGAGTAATTGGTAGGCGACCCTGGTTTTGTTGGTTTCATTTTCCTCTTGCCTCCTGGGAAATACAGTCCTACAAAGTGACCACTGAGAATGGGTTGAGACTCCAGCATCGTCAAACCCAGAGGATGACTGTGAGTTCCGTCACCTCATATGTTCCTTATGGACCCAATATTAGAGTGTTTTAGGAGGCTTGAATCAGATTCTGTACTCTGACTCTGGTCTGTTCTCCAAATGGAAACACAAGGGGAGAATAGACATTATTTGTCTTCCTAACTTTCTTACAAGGTACTAAGTAACATCGTTTGGGGACCATTCTGAAGATGGGAAAATTCATTTTTCAAGGCCAGCAGGGCTGGTCGCTATGAGCAGACTGATGTCTGCACACACACCCTGCTTGCTCTCCTCAAACTGTGAAGTTTCCAGATGATGAAAAACTTTTCCATAATCAGAGGATAGTAGTTGAAGGATGAGGGGGTCACTAGATTATGAAGATGGTTATAGTAACAGTGACCGATCATTTCCTAAAGTTTTTATTGAACCTTTACTTTGTGAAAGGCCCTCTGCCAGGTGCTGGGGAATAGTATATTTTCATTGTTTTATGAACTCTTTAAAGTCATTTTTGTTATTTTATTTTATTAGCATTTATAAGTCAACATCTAGGGAACTTGATCAAAGCACTCAATAGAACTTCCCCCAGTGGGCAAAATCTTGATCTAATGATTTACTGCCTCTGTCTCTCTCTGTTTTCTCTCTCACACACTCCCACCCATACACACTTCTCCTTCTAAATATTTGTCGAGGTTGCAGTGGGAGGAACAGTAATATAGCTATACCATTATTTGAGTGAATTTAAAATGATTATTTGTGAGGCCTCTTTCATTCATGTCCAGAGAAGCAGAAATAATTTGATCTAGACTTTGTTGAAGCAATGTTTCAAGGTGGAAAATATTGGTTACTCATTTCAGAAGAAGTAATAAGTAACACGTTGTGTTTTATTGCTGAGGTGCGTAGACATAGAATTATAGAAATCTAAAGAAGGAAGTGTCTTTAAGGGAAGCTCTCCATGGAAACCTATCAAGCTCTGAATTTGAAGAGTGCTAAGTGGTTTCTGGTAAAGCCACATCATTGGAGAGCTTTATCACTTAACAGTGTTCACACATGGAATGCTGTAATTCTGTGGTAACTGCAGCGAACACCTCCTAGGTTTTCTGGACAACTACACAAATGATTTCTCTTAGTGTGATATTTAACATCTTCTATCGTAATTCAGAAGGTTTTTTTCATGCCTCTGCATCTGAAACAATTCAATGCTGTATTTATTTGAAGTCTCTCCTGGTCAGTGGACTGACTGTTAGTGATGTATCACATACAGTGGTTTCTGTGATGTGGTTTGCTGACCACGGAAAGATGAATGAAGATCACAGTCACATCAAGTTGAGGACTATGGTCAGACTTAAACCATTTTCCTTGAGTTGTATGGCTGTTTATTAATCAGTGTCCTCATTTTTAAGAATGAAATCTTCTCAAGGTTGCCATACACTTTGTGGATGTATCAGATGAAGTATAATGTTATACTTGCTCATAACTTCATAAATAAGAATGTATTGCTTTGAGGCTGGAATAAAAAGTCAAGCTCTATTTGGCATCTCTATATTAAAAGGGTCATGAAGAGATTAATGGTTGTTGGCAGCTCGTCAAATTTCTTTGATGTCCACTATTTTTTTTTTCCACTAGAATTCTGCATCTGTCACTCCCTGAACGAGTTGCCCACACATTTATGTACACAAATTATGGTGCCTTTATTACATCACTTCCAACCTATCTGGATAAAAGCATGGTGGGATTTTTTTCCCCGTGTGCAATTTCCATTTTGGTGGCATTTCTGCTTCTTAATAAATTCCAGACAAAGCAAATACCCAAGCCTGTTTTTTTAATGTAGTTCAGCTTTCTGTTTTCAGTCACACTTTGTTTGGGAGATGTCCTGCTAGGAAGTTACTTAGATTCATGAATATTTGGAGAGATATTTGCAGACATGGGGGTCTGGGGATTCATATAATCCCATTGTATATGGTATCTCTTTTCTTTTTAAATTCTGTATTTAAAATTTTAATAATTTGGATGTGATATTTAATAACTTCCTGGCTTAATTAATTATTTACTGAACGAGTTTCAATTTTGATCTCTTTCTAAACTGTTATCAGAAGGATGTAAAAAAATTCCCAAATGAACTCTGACAGATATAAAAGGTGCCTCCTCTATTCATATGGTTTTCTGGTCTTCAAAGACAGGCCAGGAGGAGGAGTCAGATGGCAGTGTGGGAAGACGCGGAGTTAGTGTCTCCCCACACCTAGGGTGCCTGCTGTATGATGGTGGGGGACTCTGACGCCCAAGGAGATGGGAGTAACCCCAAAGTGAACTGGTAGGATGTGGGGGGATTGAGAGGGGAGGAGAAGTGGAGGCTAGACAGGATCAGCGCCCCTGAGGCTGGGGAGATCAGGAGAGGCAGGCGAGAGGAGCAGGAGATGAGAGGAGGGTGTTTGCCCTGCCCACTCAAGGCCAGGAAGGCTGTTGGGCTCCCAGGTGAGGTCCCCTGCCCTCTGAGACGAGGGATGGGGGCACGCCTGGGCCCCTTCTGGTCCTTGAGCCTAAGTCCCATGCCCCACAGCCCCCAGGGCCTTTTCCAGCCCTGTGGGTCCTGAGCATTGGCCCCACCCACCATCCAAACCTTGCCCTTGCTTAGGCCCTGCCCTCCACAGCCAAAGCCTTCCCTCCACTTTTTCATTTTCTTTTCCCTCCTCCTCTTTTTTACTATTGTGGTAGTGATGTACATTCTGGTTGTTGATTCATCTATATTTTTATTTTTATATTCTTTCTAACATTTCTGTTAGTTTCCCAGTCTAATTTTATTTTTTACTTTGTTATTGTTTTTTTGTTTTTTTTTTTTCCACCCCATGCAGCGGGATCTTAGTTCATGAGCTGGGAGTCTGGTCAAAGCTCCTGCAGTGGGAGCTCCAAGTCCAAACCACTGGACTAACAGAGAACCTCAAACCCCAGAGAATATTCATTGGACTGGGGTCTCCTGGCGTTCCTCATCTCAGTTCCAAGACCTAGCTCTACCCAATAGCCTACAAACTCCAGTGTTGGAAGCCTCAGGCCAAACAACCAGTAAGACAGGAACAAAATCCCACCCATTAAAAAAAAAAAAAAAAAAGAGAGATGGCAAAAAAATATCTCACAGATGAAGGAGCAAGGTGAAAACCTACAAAACCAAATAAATGAAGAGGAAATAGGCAATCTACCTGAAAAAGAATTCAGAGTAATGATAGTAAAGATGATCCAGAATCTCAGAAATAGAATGCAGGCATGGATTGAAAAACTACAAGAAATGTTTAACAAAGATCTAGAATAACTAAAGAACAAACAAACAAACATGAACAACACAATAACTGAAATGAAAATACACTAGAAAGAATCAATAACAGAATAACTGAGACAGAAGAATGAATAAATGAGCTGGAAGACAAAATGGTGGAAATAACTGCCAAGAAGCAGAATAAAGAAAAAAGAATGAAAAGAATTGAAGACAATCTCAGAGACCCCTGGGACAACACTAAATGCACCAACATTCAAATTATAGGGGATCCCAGAAGAGGAAGAGAAAAAGAAAGGGTCTGAGAAAATATTTGAAAAGATTATAGTCGAAAACTTCCCTAACATGGGAAAGGAAATAGTCACCCAAGTCCAGGAAGCACAGAGAGTCCCATACAGAATAAACCCTAGGAAAAACACACCAAGACACATTTTAATCAAACGAACAAAAATTAAATTGAAAGAAAAAATATTAAAAGCAGCAAGGGAAAAATAAAAAATAATATACAAAGGAATTCCCATAAGGTTATCAGCTAATTTTTCCGTGGAAACTCTGCAGGCCAGAGGGAGTGGCAGGATATACTTAAAGTGATGAAAGAGAAAAACCTACAACCAAGATTACTCTATCCAGCAAGGATCTCATTCACATTCGATGGAGAAGTCAAAAGCTTTTCAGGCAAGCAAAAGCTAAGAGAATTCAGCACCACCAAACCAGCTTTACAACAAATGCTAAAGAATCGTCTCTAGGTGGGAAACATGAGAGAAGAAAAAGACTTACAAAAAACAAGCCCAAAACAATTAAGAAAATGGTAATAGGAACATACATATCAATAATAACCTTAAATGTAAATGGGTTAAATGCCCCAACCAAAAGACACAGACTGGCTGAATGGATACAAAAATAAGACCCATATATATGCTGTATACAAGAGACCCACTTCAGACCTAGGGACACATACAGACTGAAAGTGAAGGGATGGAAAAAGATATTCCATGCAAATGGAAATCAAAAGAAAGCTGGAGTAGCAATACTTGTATCAGATAAAATAGACTTTAAAATAGACTGTTACAGGAGATAAGAAGGGGCATTCCATGATGATCAAAGGATCAATCCAAGAAGAAGATATAACAATTATAAATGTGTATGCATCCAACATAGAAGCTCCTCAATACATAAGGCAAATGCTAACAACCATGAAAGGAGAAATCGACAGTAACACAATAATAGTAGGGGACTTTAACACCCCATTTACACCAATGGACAGGTCATCCAAACAGAAAATAAAGAAGGGAACAAAAGCTTTAAATGACACAATAGACCAGATAGATTTAATTGATATTTGTAGAACATTCCACCCAAAAGTGGCAGAATACACTTTCTTCTCAAGTGCACATGGAACATTCTCCAGGATAGATCAATATCTTGGCTCACAAATCAAGCCTCAGAAAATTTAAGAAAACTGAAATCATATCAAGCATCTTTTCTGACCACAACACTATGAGATTGGAAATCAATTACAGGAAAAAAACTGTAAAAAATACAAATTCATGGAGGATAAACAGTGCGCTACAAAATAACCAAGAGATCACTGAAGAAATCAAAGAAGAAATAAAAAAATACATAGAAACAAATGACATCTAACCCTACACTAAAACAACTAGAGAAAGAAGAACAAAGAAAAGTCAGTAGAAGGAAAGATATCATAAATATCAGAGCAGAAACAAATGAAATAGAAACCAAGAAAACAATAGCAAAGATCAATAAAACTAAAAGCTGGTTCTTTGAGAAGATAAACAAAATTGATAAACCCTTAGTCAGACTCATCAAGAAAAAAAGGGAGAGGATGCAAATCAATAAAATTAGAAATGAAAAGGGAGAACTCACAACTGACACTGCAGAAATACAAAGGATCATGAGAGATTACTACAAGCAACTATATGCCAATAAAATGGACAACCACGAAGACATGGACAAATTCTTGGAAAGGTACAATTTTCCAAGACTGAACAAGGAAGAATTAGAAAATATAAACAGACCTATCACAAGTAATGAAATTGAAACTGTAATTTAAAATCTTCCAAAAAACAAAAGTCCAGGACCAGATGGCTTCATAGGTGAATTCTATCAAACATTTAGAGAAGAGCTAACACCGATCCTTCTCAAACTTTTACAAAAAATTGTGGAGGGAGGAACACTGCCAAATTCATTGTACAAAGCCACCATCACCCTGATACCAAAACCCAAAAAAGATATCAGAAAAAAAGAAAATTATGGACCAATATCACTGATTAACATAGATGTAAAAATCCTGAACAAAATACTAGGAAACAGAATCCAACAGCATATTAAAAGGATCATACACCACTGACTGATTCACTTCGTTATACAGCAGAAGCTAATGCACCATTGTAGAGCAATTATACTCCAATAAAGATGTTGGGAAAAAAAAGGATCATACACCATGATTAAGTGGGATTTATCCCAGGAATGCAAGGATTCTTCAAAATACTCAAATCAGTCAATGTGATACACCACATTAACAAATTAAGGAATAAAAACTATATGATCATCTCAGTAGATGTAGAAAAAAGCTTTTGACAAAATCCAGCACCCATTTATGAAAAAAACTCTCCAGAAAGTGGGCAGAGATGGAACCTACCTCAACCTAATAAAGGCCCTATATGACAAACCCACAGCAAGCATCATACTCAATGGTGAAAAACCGAAAGCATTTCCACTAAGATCAGGAACAAGACAAGGTTGCCCACTCTCACCACTATTATTCAACATAGTTTTGGGAGTCCTAGCCACAGCAATCAGAGAAGAAAAAGAAATAAAAGGAATCCAAATTGGAAAAGAAGAAGTAAAACTGTCACTGCCAACAACATGATACTACACATATAAAATCCTAAAGATTCCACCAGAAAACTATTAGAACTAATCAATGAATTTGGTAAGGTTGCAGGACACAAAATTAATGCACAGAAATCTCTGGCATTCCTATACACCAGCAATGAAAAATCAGAAAGAGAAATTAAGGAAACACTCCCATTTACCATTGCAACAAAAAGAATAAAATACCTAGGAATAAACCTGCTTAAGGAGGTGAAAGACATGTACTCAGAAAACCATAAAACACTGATGAAAGAAATCAAAGATGACATAAACAGATGGAGAAATATGCCATGTTCTTGGATTGAAAGAATAAATATTGTGAAAATGACTATACTACCCAAAGCAATCTACAGATTCAATGGAATCCCTATCAAGCTACCAATGGCATTTCTCACAGAATTAGAACAAAAAACTTTACAATTCATATGGAAACACAAAAGACTCTGAATAGTCAGAGCAATCTTGAGAAAGAAAAATGGAGTTGGAGCAATCAGGCTCCTGGATTTCAAACTATACCACAAAGCTACAGTAATCAAGACAGTATGGTACTACAGAAATATAGATCAATGATACAGGATAGAATGCCCAGAGATAAACCCACACACATATGGGCACCTAATTTACGACAAAGGAAGCAAGAACATACAATGTAGAAAAGACAGCCTCTTCAATAAGTGGTGCTGGGAAAACTGGACAGATCCATGTAAAAGAATGAAATTAGAATACTACCTAACACCAGACACAAAAATAAACTCCAAATGGATTAAAGACTTAAATGTAAGACCAGACACTACAAAACTCTTAGAGGAAAACATAGGAAAAACACCCTTTGACATAAATCACAGCAAGATCTTTTTTGACCCACCTCCCAGAGTAACAGAAATAAAAACAAAAATAAACAAATGAGACTTAAAAGCTTTTGCACATCAAAGGAAGCCATAAACAAGGCAAAAAGACAGCCCTCAGAATGGGAGAAAGTATTTGCAAATGAAACAACTGACAAAGGATTAATCTCCAAAATATACAAACAGCTCATGGAGCTCAATATCAAAAAAACAAACAATCCAGTTAAAAAATGGGCAGAAGACCTAAATAGACATTTCACCAAGGAAGACATACAGATGACCAAGAGGCACAAGAAATATGCTCAACATGACTAATTATTAGAGAAATGCAAATCAAAACTACAATGAGGTATCACCTCACACTGGTTAGAATGGGCATCATCAGAAAATTTGCAAACAACAAATGCTGGAAAGGGTGTGAGGAAAATGGAACCCTCCTGCACTGTTGGTGGGAATGTAAATTGATACAACCACTGTGGAAAACAGTATGGAGGTTCCTTATAAAACTAAAAATAGAATTTATATACGGAATCTAAAAAAAAAAAAAAAAAGGTACTGATGAACCTAGTGGCAGGGCAGGAATAAAGAGGTAGACATAGAGAATGGACTTGAGGACATGGGTGGGAGGGGGAAGCTGGGGCGAAGTGAGTGTAGCATCGACATATATACACTACCGAATGTAAAATAGTTGGCTGGTGGGAAGCAGCAGCATAGCACAGGAAGATCGGCTTGGTGCTTTGTGATGACCTAGAGGGGTGGGATAGGGAGGGTGTGAGGGAGGCTCAAGAGGGAGGGGATATGGAGACGTGTATGTATATGGCTGATTCGCTTTGTTGTGCAACAGAAACTAACAGTACTGTGAAGCAATTATACGCCAATAGAGATCTATTAAAAAAATAGTGAAGGATAAATAAAGACTTTCTCAGATTAAAAAAAAAAAAAAGACAGGTCCACTCTTTAACTTCCACCACTTCCCTAGCATAAAATGTATAGGTGCCCTAAAGAGGTTTCATCCCACACTCACTTTTCTGTTACTTCCTTTCTTCATTTCACTGCTTTTAGGTGTGGAAGTTGGCTTCTTCTATCACTTGAAACCAATTTCTCAAGGATGAGTGTTTATATATTTTTATTTTGGTTTTTTAATGTTTTAATACTAACACACCACTGAATAAATGTTTCTGGGGCAAATAAAAAGTCCAACAAATATTAAATAGATAAAATCAGTTTATTGATTTTGCTTAAACCAGAAACAAAACAGGAAACACATTAATATCTAAACCTGTAGTCTCTCAAAGTAAAAAAATATAAAATTGTTATATTCATTGTACTGAGGATTCAGTAATACTACTAAATTTACTGAGAAACCATTCTACCCTCTGCAAAGATGTGTATAGCAATATGACTCAATTATCCAGGTCAGTGGGTTAGAGCCCCAGACTCATGGGATTCCACAGAGAAATATCAGAACATGACATTTCTGGTCAGCAGTTTTGACTGCCAACCCCTATACTTTTTACTCACCTGGACTTGGGTTGACTTGTTGCATTGCTCTCCAGTGGAGATGCTTAGGAATATGCTCAGAAGTTGGCAGTGGGTAGGGTTGGCAGATAGTTGTGGAGAGAACAAAAATCCCTAAACCAACAGACAGGCAGTTATCTGAAAACTGACTATGATGTATGCAACAAAGGTGACTCCAATGTTAAACTTTCTGCTCTAAGAAAAACCACTTAAGATATATTTCACACCTGTTAGAATGGTTAGTATCAAAGAGGCAAGAGATAACAAGTGTAGGTAAGGATGTGGAGAAAAGGAAACACTTGTACACTGTTGGGAATGTAAATTGGTGCAGCCACTATGGAAACTGCTATGGAGGTTTTCCTCAAAAAATTCAAAATAGAACTACCATATTATCCAGCAACTCAACTTCTGGGTATTTATTTGAAGGAAAAGAAATTACTAACTCGAAAAGATATCTTCACTCCCATGTTCACTGCAGCATTATTTACAAAAACTGAGACATGGGAAACAACCTAACTATCCATCAGTAGATGAATGGATAAAGAAAATGTGGAACAGAATATTACTAAGCCACAAAAAGGAAAGATATTCTGACATTTGTGACAATATGGATGGTCCTTGAGGGCATTATGCTTAGTGAAATAAGTCAGACAGAAAAAGACAAATACTGTGTGTAGTCTTAAAAAAAATTATATGTGGAATCTTAAAAAACAAAACAAAACTGAACTCATAGATACAGAAAACAGATTGGTGGTTGTCAGAGGTGGAGGATTGGGGGTAGGCAAAATGGATGAAGGTTGTCAAAGGGTACAAACTTCCAGTTATAAGATAAATAAGTCCCAGGGTATACAGTTCGATGACTATAGTTAACAATACTATATTTTATTATTATTATTATTTACATTAAGCTGAATTTTAATTGTTTTCTCTTTGCTCATGGTAGTTTTTTTTTAAAAATTGAAGCATAGTTGATTTATAGTATTGTGTTAGTTTCAGGTAACAAAACTGTATTTTATATTTGCTAAGAAAGTAGATCTTAAAAGTTCTCATTACATGCACACAAATTTATAACTATGTATGGTGATGGCTGTTAAGTAAACTTATTGTGGTGATCATTTTGCAATATTTACATATGTCAAATCATTATGTTGTACACCTAAAACTAATACAATGTTATATGTATAGCTCAATTTAAAAATCACTTACATAAAACAACAATAAAAACAAAATAAGTCAACAAAAGAAATGTTCCCCAGTCCCAACCATTAAGGGAGGGTTATTTGCAGATAGAGTTTTTGTTTTATCCCAGGCTCCTTCTCAATCTTTTTTCTTTGTTGTTAAACTCGGTAATCTTTTCTATTGCATTAAAAAATAATTCACTTAATAAAACTGGGAAAAAAGAAAAACAAAAAAATAAGCTAAATTTTAATTTCAAAAAATTTTCACTTAAAAAGTTAAGTTTTAGAACAAAGTTTTGGTAGATGTACTTTGTATGTCTTGTACAACTTGTCAACTGCATATTGTGAACTGCTATTACTACATTTTGTGGTAATGTCTTCCTATCTTACCACATAAGATACTGAGTTTTCTTAGTCTTAAAGATGAAAGTATAGTGTCTTTTGTACATGAACTAGTAACGTCATTTAACCTTAATTATCTCCTTAAAGGACCTATCACCAACTACAGTCACATTGGGGGTTAGGGCTTCAATACATGAATTGGGTGGGACACAATTCAGTCCATAACAATCACAGACAGTTGTCAGAGTGAGGTGAGCAGTAGAAAGACGTGATCAGAATTTCCTTTTGAAAGGATCACCTTGGTTGCTGAGAAGCAACATTTAGAACATTTAGAACATTTAGAAACCTTCATTGGCAAATATGACTCTATTTGTGCTGTTTCACTCTCTGATACTCTCCACATAAAATGTGGAGAGACGGTGACAGTGGTGAACCACGTGTTGGATCTACTGTACAGGTGAATTTGAGAATAATCTGGATGCGATATTTGTCCTTCCATTGAGCTCTTCGGTCAACCTCTCAATTCCTTTGGGCATCAACCTCTCTCTGATATAAGACTCTGCTGTGTCGTAGTCTGTTGTGAAATGTGTAGGGAATTTCATTTTGATCAAAATTAATAATAATAGTTAAAATGTCAAATCTTACTAATGAAACTTTAAATTTCAGAATAAAATATTTTGCTTTATTCTTAGTAGGATGACACTTGCACTCACTTGCAATTCTTTTTAATAAATTTTATTTATTTTTATTTGTTTATTTTTGGCTGCATTGGGTCTTTGTTGCTGCGTGTGGGCTTTTCTCTAGCTGTGGCGAGCGGGGGCTACTCTTTGTTGCGGTGCGTGGGCTTCTCATTGTGGTGGATTCTCTTGTTGCAGAGCACGGGCTCTAGGCACGTGGTCTTCAGTAGTTGTGGCTCGTGGGCTCTAGAGTGCAGGCTCAGTAGTTGTGGCGCACAGGCTTAGTTGCTCTGCGGCATGTGGGATCTTCCCGGACCAGGGCTTGAACCCTTGTCCCCTGCACTGGCAGGTGGATTCTTAACCACTGCGCCACCAGGGAAGCCCTCACTTGCAATTTAATAAGTTACCTTGGGTAGAAGAAACAAACAGTTTAAAGAAAAGCATAACTAGGGAAGTCTATAGGAGCAAGTTTTGGCTGAAAAATCTGCGTTCCTTCACATGGCTGGCTTTTTCGTATCATTCATGGCTCAGCTCAAAAGTCTTCTCGCCTAGGAGGCCTTCCCTGACTACTCAATCTAAGGTATTTACTGTTGTCACTTTCCATCCCATCACGCTGCTTTATTTTCTATATGGCACTTTCACTCTCTGATACTTTCTTGTTTGTTTGTTATTCACTATCTGCCTGCCCCTCATAAGATCTGCACTCTGAAAAACAAGCTCTTTGTCTTGTTCACCACTGTATCCCTGCATCTAGAACATTGCCTGATGCATAGTAAGCACTCAATAAATATTTGTCAAATGAATGAAAGAATAAAAGAAAAACGTGAAGACCCAGTTATGCAGCTCACCAAGACTTACAGACTACGTAAGGGGAAAGAAATCCCTTCTGTGTAGTGCAATGTTGGTGGTTGACAGAGGACCACACAGCAGACAAAGGGCTGGGCAGATTTCAGGGCTAGAAGGTTTGTATTTTTGATGGTTTATGTGCAGATCTGGGAGTCAAGAGATTGGGGGTTCACATCTGCTCTATCTCCAAGTTGCTGAGCGACTACGGTACAAATCATGAACTTCCGCCAGCATTAGTTTCTCCATCTGGGTGGCGTTACTGGCTAGTTTAAACATTTAGAAACCTTCATTGGCAAATATGACTCTATTTGTGCTGTTTCTTTCAGGAGATTGAGTGCTTTGTGGAAGCAAGCCCTGTTTTTCCCTTTGGTTTCTGAGTTGTCCCACCTCGGCAGGCAAGGTGATTAATTGCTCCGGATTGCTCTTCTGCTGTTCCCTTTCCCAGCCTCTCCCAAATATGTCCTCTTCCAGTGAGGCTGCGTGGCTTTGATGGGAAAAACAAGGCCTTGGTCACCTTAAAACTGCCTTGGGTTGTCATTCCCGGACTTCATTCCTCTTTACTGGACTCCTCTGTCTAGATGAATCCACCAGCTCTCCACCACCCAGGGTTAGTACCAGAGGGAGGCTGGTAGCTTTGATTCATCTCCCACGTGACTGAGTGCAGAAATTGTCTTGCGCCCAGATTCAAGAGGCTGTCCACGCATCCATCACCCATTTATTCTTCCCTGCCAACCAGACCTGCTCGGCAGCAGGAGGCCTTGACCCTGTGAACAGCCATTGAGTGATTTCCATCTTCACTTCAGGGCATTCTTACCTCCTAAGAATCAAGCTTTCCTCTAGATATGGCTCTGCCTTCTGTCCTCTGGCCCTACCTAGCTCAGAAGCAGGAGAGCTATTGGACACAGCAGTAAAGAGCATAAGCTTTGGACTCAGCCAGACTTGGGTTAAAATCCCAGCTACACAACTAGCTCTGTGAGCTTGGGCAAGTTACTCAACCTCTCTGAGCCTCAATTTTCTCATCTGTCAAATGAAGATGAGGAGGAGTGATAAGAATTAAAAGATGTAATATGGGCCAAGAATTCAGTGTAGAGCCTGGCATGCGAGTCTAGGAGTTACTATTCTCAATGACTGGTGCCCTCTTTACCAAGTCTATGGAACCCACCTGAAAATGTTATGCTCCCTCTTTTTCTTAGTTCCCAAGGTTGTTATTGAAGGTTTACATTTTGGGTTTAAAAAAGTTGATCTCCACCTTTCTGAGACCTCATTTGTACAGTTAGATAATCAAATGATTTCCACTCTCGGCGTATTATCTATTCATTAGCTCACTGCTGATGGCTAGTGTTGCTGGCGCTCAGAAATGTTTCACTTTGGGCTTCCCTGGTGGCGCAGTGGTTGAGAGTCCGCCTGCCGATGCAGGAGACACGGGTTCGTGCCCCGGTCCGGGAAGATCCCACGTGCCGCGGAGCGGCTGGGCCCGTGAGCCATAGCAGCTGAGCCTGTGCGTCCGGAGCCTGTGCTCCGCAACGGGAGAGGCCACAACAGTGAGAGGCCCGCGTACCGCAAAAAAAAAAAAAAAAAAAAAAAAAAAAAGTTTCACTTCATCCTTTAAGTAAAAACCCTGAAAAAAGGAGGAAGTGTTCTATCTAAGGCCATGTCTACACAGACAAAATCCAGCAGAAGTTCATGTAATTTCTGGAGACTAGGATTTGTAGAGACAGCCAAACTGGATGATTCCACTTGGATTATAACATATTAATATTTTATAGGCTACTTAACTTTTCTTAAAATGTTTGATATGAGCAATATTTTAAAAAATGATTTTATTCTGAAACTGACCTGATCTAATCTTTTCCATGCAATGAATGGTGTATTGGCTTCCCACACAGCCCAGATTGATGAAATATTTGCTTAGTCCCATGGATGGAATTTGTTTCCTCTAATAAAGGAGATATCTCAATAGGGGCATTTGTTATACATTTTCCAACTTATCAAGTGGTCCAGCAGGTTTTCCTGAGTGGCATGTAATGTTACTTTCTGGTTTAAAGTTCTAACTTATCCTGTAGGTTAGAGCAGTGAAGGGGGGCATAACCTTTTGGTGTTAAGAAGTCAGCCTCAGCACTAGAAGAAAGAAAGGAAGAAAGAAAAAGAAAGAAAGAAAGGAAGGAAGGAAGGAAGAAAGAAAGAAAGAAAGAAAGAAAGAAAGAAAGAAAGAAAGAAAGAAAGAAAGAAAGAAAGAAAGAAAGAAAGAAAGAAAGAAAGAAAGAAAGAAAGAAAGAAAGAAAGAAAGAAAGAAAGAAAGAAAGAAAGAAAGGAAGGAAGGAAGGAAGAAAGAAAGAAAGAAAGAAAGAAAGAAAGAAAGAAAGAAAGAAAGAAAGAAAGAGAAAGAAAGGAAGAAAGAAAACAATGGAAGCATTGTAAGAAATATTTATAAGTCAAATGTTACAGAGAAAAACCCCAAACCAAAACCTATTTCAAAAAATGTTGGAGGAAATGGTATATCTTTTTATGTGCTTAAGAAAACAGTTAAAAAGAACTTCACAGCATTGGGTCTATTAAGTACATTTATTCCAGTGATTTCCCAGATATTTCCACGTTCCATTTAAAACAGAAATCTCCTATCAAGCTATGCTTTGAAATTATTTACTCTTTTGTGGTTGTAAAGTATGGAAACCTAATACTTTTAATGGAAACCCTAACAAACGGCACATGCTACAAAGTGTCTACTGATGTGCTTTATAGGCTGGAATTCTTACGTCACACAAACTTGCCAGTCTATGTTTCTGATCCCAATAAATGCCCCAGTGATGTGGAAGAGGATGGCTGGAAGGGCAGGGCCATGCAAGAATGGCATGGGTCATTCATACTCATCAGAGAGGTATGGCAGCTGGAGTCCTTCTGATGGGAAACACACCCTGCCAGCAGGCAGAAACAGAATTATTTGGATTAAGGACTTTGTTTTGTTTGAGGGATGGTGATTTGGTGGGCACCATAACTTGAAAAAGGTTTTTCTTATATTCAATGTAAAGGAATGTTTTGTAAAAAACCTGGTTGTGAATCCCCAGGATAAAATAGTATGTAATATTTTTAGCACATATTTAATTGGCAACAGAAAAATCAAAACCACTTGACTTATAACGTTAAAATGGTACTCTGGTTAAAATTAACTCCCAATCAAGAAAATTTAATGTGCTTCACCATATGCATATTTTCATACAAAATAAATGTATTTTAAAGTTATATACTCTTAATTTTATGCTGAAATCGTACTAGCAGTTCACAGATGGATTTCCCCACCCCCCCGGCAAATTATTTTTCATTGAAATGTTTTCAAAGCATCCTCACTTGGTGGGTATGCTTCGATTTAACAATTCAGGCATTCTACATTAAGCAGTAATTGATTTATTGACATTTGATGGATTCACACTCACGTTCCTTGGTTTAAAAATCTTGTTAAAATGTTGTTAATAATCTGTGGGTATATATTTCAAATAACTGCCATTAAATTTAGAATAACTGTCATTAAATAGAAAGAATTAAATTTAATAGAGTAGTTACTATATATTTAAATACCAATGGATGATTAGAAGCAGATTTATTGAGGGCTTAATCATGGCTGGACAGATTCATGCCTTTCCAGCAAATAAATATATTCATTTTATTTCTTTTGTTTTATTTTTCTATTTTAAAGTAAATGGCTAGTATGCATTTAAATTGGTAGTGTATCGAAAGCAAAAGCTTCAATTAATTAGCATTCAAAATATACAGAATACATTTTACTGCTTGAGACAATTCAAGACTGTACCTTAATTCTTTTTTTTTTTTAAGTGGAATGAAAGGGGCTTTTAAAAAAATTTTTTTTTAAATTTTATTTTATTTTTGGCTGTGTTGAGTCTTGTTGCTGTGCGCAGGCTTTCTTTAGTTGCAGTGAGCGGGGGCTGATCTTCATTGCAGTGCGTGGTCCTCTCATTGTGGTGGCTTCTCTTGTTGAGGAGCACGGGCTCTAGGCACGCAGGCTTCAGTAGTTGTGGCTCGCAGCCTCAGTAGTTGTGGCACGCGGGCTTCAGTAGTTGTGGCTCGCGGGCTCTAGAGCGCAGGCTCAGTAGTTGTGGCGCAGGGGCTTAGTTGCTCCGCAGCATGTGGGATCTTCCCGAACCAGGGCTTGAACCCGTGTCCCCTGCATTGGCAAGTGGATTCTTAACCACGGCACCACCAGGGAGGCCCGAGAGTGTACATTAACTCTTCATGAACCTGGAAAAGTATGCCTTTTGTAGAAAGACTCAGAGAAGCCCAGAGAAGAATGGCTATGAGGAAAAGAGAGTTAGGAAATTCACCTGATTTTGTTCATTTTTGCCACTTGGTAAAACAGTTGTCTAACCACTTTTAAAATGTCTGTGATACTGTGGGTTAAATATCAGACTGATGCTTTTAACAAGTGTTTAGAAAATGTCAGTTTGATACACTCAGACTATCATGTTTTAGTTTTGTTTTTATTTTGAAATAACAAGAGATATCTTCCAAACTATCTGGAGAGGTTGGTTTCTATTCACAGGCCTTCAGCCCACCCTATCCCAAGTTTGAAGCATTTTGTTAGATCTCTTTGATCTGTTTGACTTCTGCTTCATGGAAAAATGCTCATAAACCTTCAGAGAAGGGCTTTCTTTACTTTTAGCTTTATTCAAGAGTTATAAACAGTGCACAGATCTATAGCAAAATGATTTTAAGAGCACTTAGGACCCCCAAGCTAACTTATTTGCTCCCTAGCAAAAAAAAAAAAAAAAAAAAAAAAAAAAAAAAGAGCTTGTTTGGTAAAAAGAAGTTAAAAAAGTTCAACTTTGCTTAGTGAAAAAGAACTCCACTTTTAAGTGGCTGAAAGTATTGCATTTCATTTTTTTAAAAAAAATATTAAGATCTCTAAAGCAACAATCTTTTTAAAGATGTTATGCACAAGGATTGGCATGACGTTTGAAATGGCTTCAAGAGTCCTGTTACTCTTGACATGGTGGCAAACACTTCACAGATGTGCATTCTCACTGCAGCCGCGTCGAGAGAGAAGACAAAAGCTGCGTCTTCCAACGAGTCCCCGCGTGCGGTAGTGCTCCGGTGAGATAGGCTAGAAGCCGTGAGGGTGAACGAACCCTACTCCCTGTAATCCATCCTTACTCCAGCCTTATTGTAGCTTCTCCATGAATTATGGGATCCAGCAGCTGAGCTCTACACTCTTAGATGTGGGATAACAGCTGTAGCTTCAGAAAAAACGAGCAAACGAACAAAGTTCGAAATCTTTGCCATGTGGCATTTTGCATTTCTCAAAGTATCTTCAGTATAGAAAGTGAGAGACAATTAAATATTGTTTCTTCTACTGCTTTTTAAAAATGGAGTCTCCTAAAGCTCTACAGGAGTTGCAAAATGATGTTTCCTGGGCAGAACCAGTACCGTTGAGGAATTTTATTCGGAAAATCACTTAATTTCATGTAAAAATTCAGATTTCAGCTTCTCTTGAAAAATCAGATCTGACTACATTGGCATTTTCTCCAGCAGCATCAAGTGGAAATAGTAGTGGCTGAGCATTTTATAGAGACAGTTTCAATTTTTATAATTTTCCCCACTCTTTAACCATGTCACTGGGCTGCTCATCTCACTGGTGGACCTCAGTTGGCATGTGGGTCTGTGACTCCTGTAGCACAAGATTACTCTGAAATACCAACAATGTTACCAGTGTATAGGCTCTGTCCAAAAGGCACCAAAACACCTGACCAATTGCTGGTATTATCGGTTCAACCAACTGGCTTGGCTTTCTTATTTCACAAAATTAGCTGTTCGGCTGAATTGACTGATCAGTTCTGGATCTTGCAGTGGGGCAAGGTGGGTGAAGTAAGCATGTAAGAGTTAATCTGTGAACCTGGACCAGAAAGGGTATATGAGGTACCCTGAGTTAAATTGGGTTTTCAGCCTCAGGCTCTCTCCTCTCACCTGGCAATTGGCCTCCCTGACCCCATCATTTTTCAGCTAGAAAGTCTAAAGGGTTGAATTTTCTCTGGGAATCCCCTTTGACCTCTGGTTTGTTCCCCTATGGCTTGAAAGCCTGGTCAAACTCCCAAAGCTTTTGGCCTTCCTTGCTTCCTTTTGGCTGTGTCTGCCTTGTCTCAGATTTTCATCTTCGTATGTCTAGCTCTGGCCTGGTAATCTTACTCCAACTCCTGATTTCTCCCCCAGCCTGACAGTTTGGGGTTGTGTATTTTTGACCTTGAACAGTAGCCAGACCCAGTTAATCCAACCATAGGAGTGCAGCACACAAAACTCAAGGCCTTTGAATTACAGTTGAACTGATCTGAACTGGTCAATTTAGCATGAGGCCAGGAAAGTTATTTAACTTTTGTGTCTCATGATTACATTTTCCTTCCTTCTTCATGGAGCTGAGTGGACAGCTGTAATGGTGCTTATGAAGTCATTAATCGAAAAATGCTCATGAATAGTGTAGTAATATTTTTTACTAAATTTATGTTGTTATATTTAAATATAATTACATAGGTATAACCACAAAAACAATCTTCACATACAAAATCAAATAATTATGAAACCCAGAATGGAGAATCAAAACTGAAGCAAATGTAGAAAGAGATGACCATTAAGGTGAAATAACTGAACAACTTCTGGAACTGGGATCCATATTTTTTTAGATAACACTTTTGTCTGTATCCCTCTCCATAATTTTTTTTCATTAAAAAATTAGTGTAGTTTAGATACAACAAAATTTACCATTTTTAATATAAAGTTCTATAAGTCATATAACTACAACCAAATTAAAATCATAGAACAGTTTCATCACACCAGAAAATTTTCTGTGCTTCCTTGTAGTCAAATTATCCCTTTAACCTCAATTTCTGGAAATCAGTGACAACCAGTATAAAATATTTGGGTTCCCTAACCATTTGCAGATATCATCCGGCCCTCTTCAGGCTTCCCTGTGGGAACTGGGGTTAGAGTTACTAGCACAAGAAAATACTGATATTTTGATGAGTGCTATTGCTGTAAATAATAAAGTCCTTTTCTCTGACCCAGGAATCTTGTGCCCTCTGCCAGCATCCATAAACTGGGGCAGGCTAACTTGTTAATTTGCAAGTAGGGTAAAATTTCAGACCATTTATATGGCTCTAGACCAGTTTATTTCCTCCTTTCCAATCCATACGCATCTTTTTGCTTTTTTTGCCTTATTGCATTGGCTAGAATTTCTAATATGATGTTGAAAAGGAGTGGTAGAAGTGGACATCCTTGCCTTGTTTCCAGTCTTACGGGGAAAATATTCAGTGTCTTACCATTAGTTATGATATAAGCTGTAAGTTTTTGATAGATGCCCTGTGTCAGATTGTAGATGTTTCTTGTTATTCCTAGTTTTCTGTTTTTGTTGAGGATTTTTTTCATCTTTGTTCAAGAGGGATATTAGTCTGCACTTTTCTTACAACACCTTTGGTTTTGATATCAGAAAAATGCCTGCCTCATTAAACAAATTGGGTATTTTCCCCATGTCTTCTATATTCTGGAAGAGTTTGTACAAAGCTTTTCTTATTTCTTTCTTAAGCATTTGGTAGAATTTGCCATGAAGTCATCTGGACCTGGAATTTTCTTTTTTGGAAGGTTTTTAATTAGAAATTCAATTTCTTTAAAAGATATGGGACTAGTCATGTTAACTATATCTTCTTGAAGGAGCTTAAAGTCTCTGTCTGATAGTTCCAACGTCTCTCTATTATTTGAATGTGATTCTGTTGATTGCTTTGTCTCTTAAAATAGTGTAGTATTTTTATTTGCTGCTTTGTGTGTCTTGCAATTTTTGGTTGAAAGCTGGACATCTTTTATAGAGCAGTATAGACTAAGGTAAACCATATTTATGCCTGAAAATGGGCATGCTTCCTATTTTTGCTAGTGTATGAGATTGTCACCCTAGATGGTAGGGCTGGGTTTGGGGTTATTTTCTTGCTATGGTTGCCCTCATTGTACCACAAGCTTCAACTTCTAGCATTACCTTGTGTTTAGGGTGGGGAGTGGTTTGCTAGAAGGTTTTTCTCAATGTCTACTTCACTTTCAGATTTAGATCTTCCCTTTATGCCTATGCTTCAGAAAGTTCTCTCCCCATACTTTCGAAGACTGCTATTACTTGTTTTTTGAGTTTGCTAGCCTGGTGTTGGGGAGTGGAATGGAGGTGTTTTCTGTTGTTCTGCTTCAGTCCCAGTTTAAATAGATACTGCATCCCTGGGTCTTACAGGCGGAGCCCTCACAGTGATCCTCTGCTCACCCAGCAGTTGGGTATCTCTAATTTTCTGAGCTTTGGACGTATTCCTGATCTTTCTCAGAGGGTATTTTTGTTCCTCTCCCCAGCTGCAATATATCTTCATCTGTACTCTGATGGTGGCAGGGTTTAATGTCTTTTCCCCAGTGGGATAAAGCTTTTATTCTGTAGGAAATATAGGAGAGAAGGAGTGGGCAGATCTTCATGGCTTCACCTCAGTGCCTGCTCTTCCTTTCCCCAGGTCTGCACCACAAGGAAAGCTTCTCCAGACTCTCATCCTGTCTCCAGTTTTCTTATGCACACTCAGTAAAGTCTGTGGAGAAGAGCCTGTAAATGGGTGTGAATTCCTCTACATCTGTGACTCTCAGTAGTTCTAAACTCTATACCTTATATTCTTACACTTGCCCTTTAAGGGTTTGTTAAATATTTTAGCCAAATTTTTCTTACCAGCTTGTATAGCATTTGGTATTTGCTGCAGCTCAGCAAGTGCTCTCCTTGGAGGCATCTGTCCTTCTTAAGTTAATTTTCTGACCTGTGACCACATCTTTGTGATAGATTCAAGAAAAGTTGTAATTTTGTAAGTTATCTACCTTTTTTTTTTTTGGTTGTAAGTGTGGGGTGATGTTCTTTCCTATTTTCTACATCCCATAGTGAAGCCAGAAACCTATTTATTGACATAAGAAAATTCATTTCTAGGTGTTCAAACCATCTATAGGTAAATCTTATTTTATAGACCAAATATCAGTTAGGTCATCTAGAACCTCAAGTAACAGAAAATCCAACTTCAAATATTGAAACCAAAAGTTATTTATCATCTCATTTGAAGAGAAAAATAGAGGTAAAATGTTTAGTTAAATCACGTCAACAATTTTATTAGGGTTCTAGGTTCTTTCTCTTTTCTACTCTGTTATTCTCAGGATATTGTTGTGTCCTTTTATGGTAACTTCCTCCAATGTCCTAAGATGGTTACTGGTTACCAAAGAAGAGAAAAAAAGCACATAAAAATATAAATAAAATTAATGGCCTTTTTGTATTACTATTTGCTCAGAGAAAGAAAAATATCCCAAGAAGCTTCCCATTAAGACTTCCTACATGTCTTATTTAGCAGGATTGGATCACACGCCCAGTTGCTAAATAGGAATGGAACTACCATGTTTGATGTAACATCAAGATTCACCTCTGGTCTGGAAGGGGAACAAATTCCTCTGAAGCAGATAGCCACCTGGTAGCTGAGCAAAATCAGGATTCTATTACTAGCAAATAAAAATGTAAGGAATAGCTGTTAAGTGATTGACTATGGTGCCTGGTGGAGTGATAAGGTGTAAAGAGGACAAGGTTTGCAGTCAGACATATCTATCCTGGCCCACTGAACTTTGGAAAGTACAAAGGGGATAATATTTTGTAAATATTGATATTTATCTCCCTCCCTGGTTAAATCATGTTCCTTGGCATTCATTAGTTTGTTATTAGAGCCCAGGAAGGGGGCATGGAGAATGCCACCTGAGGAAGATAGAGGAGATGATTTTGGACTCGGTAGATGCTCAGAATATGTAGCTATTGTTGACCCACAAATATATTCTTATAATATATTTAGCTAATGGCTTTTTCTAATGACAGGCCCTTTATTACAACTGCACTTTCCATTTTTGAGGGAAGATAGGGAAGTGTTTTCTTGCTGAAATGTAGAGTGACGGGCCTTTAGCTGAGCACCTCTTATGTGATAGCAAAAGACAGGGTCGTATGGCAGAAATGGCAATTTAAGCCTCTCCCATTAGAGAGGAGGGTCCTATATTCCTCTCTGATTGAGGTGAGCCACAGCTGTAGAGGATGGAGGGCCAAAGAGGTGCAAGGGAAGTAAGAGAGCTCTTCAGGGACTGGTGTTTGTCTTTCCGTCCACAGCTGTGGGACTCTTCAATGAATAAGAAAAGTAATAGCACTGAACAAGAAATAAACTCCTATTTATCTTTAGCCATAACATAAGAATAAGACACTGCTCAGGTTAAAGTGCAATGCATTTAATATAGGACCAAAAAACAAATGAGTCTTTCTGTTTGCACATCAATTATACTTTAGTTATTCTAAAATTTATGCTTAGTCTTAGTAGTCTTTCAATGTATTTATTTCCCTAAGGCCCTCAATCATATTAATTCCTTCTTAATCCTGGAATAATTTTTCTAAATTGAAAATGCTATAGCCATTCTGAAAAATAAGATGGACTCCCATCCACAATTTGGTTCCAATATAGAGACACACCAAGAGGGTATGAAAAGGTTTATTATTCACCTAACTGAGGATTTTCTGGGGAAGGCAGGGCAGAAACCCCAAGTGGGTCTGAAAATGGCTTGAGAGAGCAAGGAAAGGAGATGAGCTTGGGGTTTTAATGGTGTTTCAGGGTGGGTCCGGGCTGAGGGTTCCTGTGCATGAGTGGAGATTTGTGTGGTTTGAACTCCCACCAGTGCCAAAAGAGGGAACACCCAGATTTTATCAGTTTGCCCAGATGTGGGGCAAAGGGAAAGAGAGAGGTGAGGCTTACAAGCTGTCAGCAGTTAAGGCAAAAAATGGAGTCAGAATCCTCATTAAAATAAGATATCCTTGTGAAGTCCTATTGAAGATGATATTCCAGCTATTTGGACCTCTTGAGAGCTGGGTGGGAAAGTTGCAGGAAGCGGCATGAAGAGAGGATGGAGAAGAAAAGAACAAATAACCTTGCAAAATCTTTTTCTAGTATTAGTTACTTATTCTAGTTCTCAATGAACTTCAGACATATTACTTTTGCCTATGGCTCCTTCTTGACCAAGCTCCTGCCTGCCTCCTCCCGGTCATTCACTAAGCATCAGCCCCGCTGGCCTTTTATTTTTTTTAATGGTTTATAATTATGAACTATTTCTTACACACACAAAAAGTCATGTGCTTTTAAGAAACTATTTTAAAAAATATGTTCACATACCCATAACTCAGATTTAAAATATACAGTTGGGAATTCCCTGGCGGTCCAGTGGTTAGGACTTGGTGCTTTCACTGCTGGGGCCCGGGGTTCAATCTCTGGTCGGGGAACTAAGATCCCGTGAGCCCAGCGTCACGGCCAAAAAATATATATATTTAATAAATATATTTTATATATATATATACACACACACACACACACACAGAGTCAATTCTCATTGTTCACGGTAGTTAGGCTCTATAAAGCTCCAGGGAACACTGAGTTAGTGAATATCAGACCATTAGTAATAGGAGAAATATAGGGTTAAATTTCTGCCGATCAACGCATAACCTGTCTTATATGTTTCTGTTTAAAGACATCTTATTTAATGTATATTGTTGATTCACTAACACTGAACTCACAGCAACAGCATTATAACTCATGCCTGATCAGAGCTTATATAACATGTGTTGTCAGACTTCTTAATTTTTGCCAAATTACTTAGCATAATGTGCTATTCCACTTTCGTTTAATTTGCATTTTCGTAATTACCAGGGAAGTTGAAAATCTTTCTGTGTGATTATTTGCCATTTGGTTTCCTTTTGTTGTGAACTGCTTGTTCAGATCATTTACCCAGCTTTCTTTCTTTCTTTTTTTTTCTTAAATTAATTAATTAATTAATTTTGGCTGCGTTGGGTCTTCCTTGGTGCACGCGGGCTTTCTCTAGTTGCGGCGAGCGGGGGCTACTCTTCGTTGCGGTTTGCAGGCTTCTCGTTGTGGTGGCTTCTCTTGTTTCGGAGTGCGGGCTCTAGGCACACAGGCTTCAGTAGTTGTGGCACGTGGTCTCTGCAGTTGTGGCTCGTGGGCTCTAGAGCGCAGGCTCAGTAGTTGTGGTGCACGGGCTTAATTGCTCCGTGGCACGCGAGATCTTCCCGGACCAGGGATCAAACCCGTGCCTCCTGTGTTGGTAGGTGGATTCGTAACCACTGTGCCACCAGGGAAGTCCTCCAGGTTTCTATTTGATGGTCTTTTCCTCATTAATTTATAGATTTTTTAAAATGTACATTCTGTATACTAATATTTTCTTGATTATATCATCAACATCTTCCTCCAACAGTGTGTCTTTGCATTTTTAGATGAGCTTTGCCATATGGAAAATTTCAGTTGCTTTCATGAGGTAAATTTTGTGTTTTATTTAAGAAATTCCCTAACATTACAAGGTTATAGAGACATTCCTATATATATTGATACTCTCCACATTGTCTTCTCATAATTTTAAAGTTTTGAATTTCATAGTTAGACTTTGAATAAACCTGGAATTCATTTTTATATGTGGAATTCATTTTTTAAACATAAGGGTAGTCAATTTTCTCAGCCTCATTTATTAGATAGCCCATTCTTTCCCCACTATTTATTATGCCACTTTCAGGGGCCCCCTGACACCAGAAGTACATATACCAAAGTACATATACCAGAAGTACATATTGGGAAATATGTGAATGTCTGTTTTGGGGTTTTCTATCCTGTTGCATTAGTCCATCTATTTGTCCTCCAGCTAATATCACACTGTTTTAAGGACCAAAGCTTTATAATAAATCTTGAGGGCAAGATGTCCCCCTCCTTATTTTTATTTTTCAAAATTTTCTTGATTACTCTTGGTCCTTTATTCTTCCATATGTATTTTAGGATTAGCTTGTCAGATTTAGTCAAAAGCCCTGTTAAGAGTGGGATTAGAAGTGCAATAAATTTACGGATTAATTTGGGAAAAAATTAACATTCTTACAACATGGAGTCTTTCCATCTATTAACATTCCAGGGACTTCCCTGGTGGTGCAGTGGTTAAGAACCCACCTCCCAATGCAGGGGACACGGTTTCGAGCCCTGGTCTGGGAAGATCCCACATGCCACGGAGCACGAAGCCTGTGCTCTAGAGCCTGCGGGCCACAACTACTGAGCCCGCGTGCCACAACCACTGAAGCCCGTGCGCTTAGAGCCCATTCTTCTCAACAAGAGAAGCCACCGCAATGAGAAGCCTGCGCACCACAACAAAGAGCAGCCCACGCTCGCTGCAAGTAGAGAAAGCCCATGCACGGCAACAAAGACCCAAAGCAGGCAAAAATAAATAAATTTATAAAAACAAACAAAAATTCTATACATCTCCATTTATTGGTTTTATGTCCTTAATACATTTTAATATTTTCCACTAAGAATTGCACATCTTTGGTTAAATTCATTATCTGCCTTATATCTTTTTGCTGCCACTGTGAATGGGATCTTTTCTTCAGTTACATTTTCTAAATAGTTGTTTATTAGGTATAATGAAGCTACTATTTTTATATATTGCTTCTCTTTCCAGCAACTTTGATGAACTCTCATTAATTTTATTAAACCAGTTATGGATTATCTTCAGTTTTGTATGTCAATAACCATATCATTGGCTACTATTGACCATCCTGTTTCACTTTTCCAGTTCTTTCTCTCCCTCTCTCTCTTTTTTTCCTGTTATGGATTTCTGTCCTGAATAGAAGCAGTAATAGTGAGCATCCTTCCTCTGTCCCCGACTTTAAAGGTAATGCTCCTGTGATGTTGTACACCTGAAACTAATATAATGTTATATGTCAATTGTATCTCAATTTTTAAAAAGTCATGCCTCTAATGTTTCACATTTAGAATGATGTTTGCTTTAGATTGTTGTCAGGTAGCTATATCAGGTTAAGAACATTTCTTTTTACTCCAAATTTATGTTTCTTTCTTTCTTCCTTTTTCTTTCCCTCCCTTCCCTCTCTTTTCTCTTTTTTTCTTCCTTCTCTCTCTCTTCCTCTTCCTTACTTTCCTTTGTAAAAAATTAATGAACAAATGTTAAGTTTTACCAGCTGTTTGTGCAACTATGTTCATAGCTATGCTTAGCATATAATTTTTCTCATGCTGTACTGTCCATGTGGAGTTTTAATATCAAAAGTTTGCTAGTTTCATAAAAGGAACTGGGGATCTTCTCCCTTTTTTTTTTTAGTTGTTAGAACTGTTGTTATATGGTCTTTGAAGGTTTGGTGATATCTGATCCAATACCTTTAATGTATATTAGATTAAACATATATCTAATAAATTGAATATTAATAATTATTAAATTAATGTATACATAATACAATTATATTAATATAGCATATTAATATAAAATAATGATATAGTGTAATTATTAAGACAATGTATTAATAATGATATATTACAATATAACTTATTAATTGACTATATTTCTTATAGTAAATGAATGTAAATTAAAGTTTGGTATTTAGTATTTCCCTTTACCTCACAGTTAAGGTAGCAGCTGTATTACAGCTACTCTGGTAATTGCTCTAATTTTCCATTTGGGCACCTTTTGAGCTTATCTTCCTTCTCTGGGAACTTAAAAACTTCCACGTGATCTCAGTGTGTTGAGAAACACAGGCCTAGCCTTCTGACCAGTTCTCAGAGGGACTGTCTCCTTGGTGTCTCCTGTCTCTCCATTGCTCACTGGGGTGACCTGGAAATCACCTTACTGTGGGGTTAGAATCTTATTTCGAACATTGAGAGTAACACAATTCTATGTGAAAACAAGCTTGTACACTTTCCAACTGAATCTTCCCAGTGGTCTCTGAATAAACCTCACCCATAGCAAAAATTCAGTGGAGGGCTTCCCTGGTGGCGCAGTGGTTGGGGGTCCGCCTGCCGATGCAGGGGACACGGGTTCGTGCCCCGGTCCGGGAAGATCTCACATGCCGCGGAGCGGCTGGGCCCGTGAGCCATGGCCGCTGAGCCTGCGCGTCCGGAGCCTGTGCTCCGCAACGGGAGAGGCCGCAGCAGTGAGAGGCCCGCGTACCGCAAAAAAAAAAAAAAAAATTCAATGGAAGTTAGTTCTGGTTTTAATAAAGCACTGTCAAACAATATCATGAGCCAAAATAAGAAAGTAGAAAAGATGTCAAGTGCTTGGTCATCTACCATTTGAAGGCTACTTGTTGATTTTTTTAGGGCACCATAAGGCATCTAATAGAAGAGGCCTGCACGGACACAGTCAGGCCTTCCCTTCCTTTTGTGAGATCTAGACCTAAACGTGTCATCTCTGATCTGTTTAGGTGCCCTTCCTTCCAGCTAGGGACCTGAGAACTCCTTCTACCATCTAGGTATGAAGCCACCATGGACAGCACAGCTCAAAATCCCTATGCTGGATCTTCTTTGTGTCAAATGATAAGTAATGGCCTTAATCGGGTCATTGAAAAGGAGGGTCTCTTGATCCTTCATTCTCATTTCCGAGCTTTATTTTCTCCTCACTTCTACCTTTATTCCCTGAAATCAGTATTGCCTAGAAATTCTTCCTACCACAATTATGCTTTCCCAGAAACTCTGGAGCTGGCAGGCAAGAGCCATCCCAGCCCACACCCGGGCCCCTGCATGCCGCCATCCTTATTCACAGCTCCTGTGGGGTTTTCCAAGACTGAGAAGATTCAAAACACACTCTCTGAGGCAAAATGGCCCCAGGAGGAGATTCACGCTAACATAACAAAGTCTGACAAGGAGTACAGCTCATTCCGACCCCTTACCCATATCAGGATGCATGTTCGAGAAGAATTGCCAAATATTAAATTAAAAAAGCACACAACTTCATTCTTGTGGTTTTTGTACCATTATTTCAGACAGGCTTGGACAAATTCTACTAATTCTATTGCTAAGTGATGGCTCCAGAGGCATTTCCAGCAACTCGAGGGAGAAAGGAGGTAAGGAGGGAGTGGGAGAGGGGGAGTGGGTTAAATAAGCCTGGTGGGCTCCAGTGGGGCCACTCAAACTACTGAGGGAAGCTGCTGCCACTCACCTTGCAAACGTTTTGAAACTTTGCTCCTATTGAGGTAGAGGTTGGCGGGGGTGAGGGGTACACGGTGAAGAAGAAGGAAGGAGTATCCCCTTCGGCAAGGGGAGGTCAGCTCATTTTGCCACCCTGTGTGGAACAGCTCTTGTGTACAGAGGTAAGCAA
Organism: Physeter macrocephalus; assembly: GCF_002837175.3. Lineage (NCBI taxonomy): Eukaryota > Metazoa > Chordata > Mammalia > Artiodactyla > Physeteridae > Physeter > Physeter macrocephalus. The sequence goes on along the minus strand of NC_041219.1, from coordinate 2,488,109 downwards.
TGCCCACATGCTAGCTGAACTAGGGGACAGGACCCTGGCTTTAGTGGTTGTCCAGGTACCAGGACTGATCCAAACAGGCCTAAGATTGTAAGTTTTGGTGTTCAAAGCAAAGTCTGGGGCTGGAAACAGGGATTGCAATAAACTATTAAGCCCAAAGCTGATCACAAAGAATAAAATCCAAGAATTGGAAGCACAGTGAGCAACTGGGCCCAGAACAGGTATAGAATGCGAGGCCTGGAAAAATCCCAGGAAGGAGACTCCATGGTGTGGAGAGAGCTATACACAACCCAGCCCTGATCAGAGAAGTGAATCACAAGGTTTCATCCTCAAAGAAGGAACCACACCAGAAGATGAGATAGTCACGTAAACAGATAAACCTACACTACATCCCAGCTGCAATCGTGGATATAATCTCCCAAACGCTAAGGTAAAAGAGAGAAGAACATGACTGGGTCCATTGTGGGGGCAGTGTTGTGGAAGGTTTTGCAGAGGAGGTTGCAATTAAGAGGGTTTAGCGTGATGCTGGCAGATAAGGATGTGGGAAAGGCAAGAGAATGGCTGTGTGAAGACACAGAGGTATGAAACAACATGGCGTGTGGGGAGCCATAAGGAGTGAGGTCATTCTGGGGGGGAGGAAGAGAGGGCGAGGGTGAGAGTCAAGACTGGAAAGGAGGACCTGTGGCCTGGCATAATGATGGAGGGCCTCAAATTCCATGCTAAGGAGTTGCCTCTGCTGTGTTATAACCAGGCTGTGTGACTTCATCATTTTTGAGTTTTTGAAGGATAAATTTCTGGAGTCTGAAGCAGAGAATATTCATTTTGGCTATAGGAATGAAAGGACTTGGCCATTTAGAAAGCTACTGCAGTGGTTCATGTCAAGGCTAAGAAGGCTAGAACCAAAGTAGTGGGAGTGAGATTGGGGCAGGGCATGGGGAACAGATCCAAGATATAATTAAGACTTGATCATGAGTTCAGATATAAGAGGTGAGGTAGAGAAAAGGGTCAAAGATGACCAGCTCAAGTGCCATTCATCCATCTGCTGTCATCTCCCATGCCTCTAACTTTCCTTTGCACTTGACCTTTACATATAGTCCATGTGGACCGCAAAGCCCTCCTTACCTGCAACCTCCACTAACCTTTCCAAATTCACTTCCTACCCTTGCTCATTGTGCTTTGGCCACACCAGTCACATCAGATACTCCAAGCACACTCCTGTCTCAGGACCTTTGCACTTACCTGTTCCATCTGCCTGTAATGCTCTTCACCCAGATATCCTCATGGCTGGCACTCTGATTTCTTTCAGGTGTCTGACCAAATATCAATTGATCAGAGAGGACCCCTGTAACTCTATCTGAAATAGAAACAGCTTCTGCCCATATCATTTAAAAAATACCCTTAATTGTGCTTGATTTTTCCACAGGATACTTAGCCACTCCCTTTTTCCTGAAAAGTTCTGATTATTCTGTGGTAATGATCATCACCAAACATTAGTGGCTAAACACAACAAAAATGTCTGATTCGTGCAACATGTCCACTGCAGACCAGCAGGGGGCTCCACTTGTGGTAATCACTCAGGGTCTCAGAGTGATGAGGCTTCATGTAACATATTGCTTCCACAATGACCACAGCAGTGGTAAGGGAATGTGGTAGTCTGTGCCCAGGCTCCTGAAGCTTCTGCCGGCAAGTGACACAAGTAATTTCTGCTCCTGTGTCACCGGCACTAACAAGTCATACGACTACACCTAAATCCAAAAGGGGAAGGGAAGCGTGCTGTCACCATGTGCACAGCAGGCAGACAACCAGCAATATTTGAGGAACAGCACTCATTATTTGGTACTATAATAGCAGACACATTAAAGAGTTATTTCTTTCTCGTCAATCTCTTCTCCAGGATATGAGCATGATAGCCACGTCTTTACTTTGTTCCCTGTGGTTTCCCCAATGTTAAGAACATGTTTGGCATATAGTAAGCACTTAAAAAACGTTTGTTCAATGATTAACACCCATCCAAGGTCTTCCTCTTGGCTGAAACTCCCTGAGGGCACATTCAAGGTTCCTCTATCTTTGTATCTCCTTTGATTTCTGGACAATGTCTTGGACCTATTAAACATTTATTAAACATTTTCTTAGGAAAAAACAACCTATGGCTTAAGTCCATGCCACCCTGTTTTATCAGAACTCAAAAATAAAATACTTTTTAGCAGAGAGAATACTGGAAACAGATTGGGAGAATGAAGGGAGAGAGGGAAAAGAGGAGCAAGGCAAAAACCTTTTGACTAAGTATGATGTGCTAGGCCCTGAGTTAGGTAATTCCAGAACTCTCAAAGATTGGGGGTAGGGGGTGTCAACTGAGTCCAGATTTCTTAAAATAAATTATATTTGCTACCTGCTTTTTATTTGAATCCACCTTCTCCCCCACTCTCCTCACAAAGCACATAGTTTAACACAATTCTCTCTGATTTGGGTTAGAAAATTTTACAACTTATAAAGCCACATGGCTCTCTGAGTACAGATCCAATTAGCAGACACTGACTTTTTAAAAAATTGCCGTCCTCTTTATGGTGGGTTTTGAATTTATCAGTTAGTCAGACTTCTTTATAGTGGGAAACTCTGCAGTTGTGGCCTTCCAGGGACAAGCCTTAGTGGGAAAGTGAACTAAACTAGCCACCGTGAGGCACCCGAGGTTGTGGCTGAGAGAAAAATGCTGTTTGTAACACAGGCGATTGACTCAAGTTTCCGCTTGTTGGCTTCTGGATATTGGGTGTCAACCCCTCAGAAACGTGGAGTGAGTAGATGGACGAACATTCAGGCTCATTCAGAAGCTGAGGTTCATAGAACACATCTGTCCTAGCTTTCTAATTTATGAATAAAAACATGGTAAACATACACACAAGGAAACATGTCTGGACCAAGATGGAAAGTTCTTGGAGGCCTTTTCAAAAATGGAAAATATGAATGTTCCCTCCTACCTTCACCTGCCAGAGGAAAAGCTGGATACAAGCATAGCAGTGAGTGCTGTGGTTGCAGAAGAGCTGGGTTTTGCTTGTTTGTTTTTAGTCTCCTCAAAGAGGAAGAGAGCAGTATGTCGGTGGTACGAAAAATAGTGTTGATAGTAACACATACCCTACAAGTGAGCACCAAAGGATACCCTGGGGAAGGGAATTGGTCTGCATCTTGGCCTGAGGACCTTATCATCGTGGCACCCTCGCTGGAGTGTGATGCAGGGAGGTGGCACCAGACATCTCCAGCAAGAATGGTTCCTTAGTGTTAGCAGGCTTCTTGGAAACAAAGGCAGGATTTCAGAAAAATAAAGATGATGCTCAAAGGCAATATCCTTTGCCAGGTCTTTCTCTCTGGCTAGAGGTTATGACTCAATCTGGCACCAACTTCTACCTGTGCTTTGGAATGCTGGGATACCCACCTGCCTCTCAAACGCTCCAGATCGCGGGAGAGATCGGAAGAGTGGAGATGAACACCCAGTGTCACCACTAGCACCCTTAAAGTGGAGGGAGCCTAGGGCAGGGCTTTCACTAGTACAGTTGGTGAATATATACAGATTCAAGTAAAGGTCCTCTTCTGAGCAGGCACAGTCCTATACCAGTGTTCATGATTTGGCAAGCAGAGTGCTTGCTAGATTTTAGTCTTACTTGCCACCTCAGCTGGGTACCTTTCTGCAGTGAGCAACCTGTACAGCCATACATGGCAGCCTAGCTGCTTCAACTTTCTTCAACAAACTCTCCCATCGTCTCCTGGCTCTTAGTGACTAAGATTCATCTGTAGGGAAATGTCTTCATCAAGCTTTTGTATCCTGAGAAGTAATTCTTTCCCTTCTCTGAATATTTCCATTCTTCTAAACATTTCTAATAGAAGCAAATGCTTCTAATTTGAAAAAAAAAAAAGTGTGTCTCTCAACTGATTTCTTGGTGGGGCAAGTAGACTCACAGTAACAGTACTTAAGAACTCTACAAAAGGAAACCCTTATCTCTTAGCTCTGTCAGTTGAGTAACTGTGTTTCCTTGTTGGCCGGAGATTCCCTTAAACCACCACAGAAACCCCAGCACCAATCCATTGAGATGAGCATGTTTTAGAGATGGGCCAGATGGAAAGAGTCCAGATTCCATCTGTTTATTATATAGATGTGGCCACTGTCCAAATCGTGTAGAATTGCCAGGAGAGAAAAAAAAAACCACAAGGCGGTGCATTTTGAGGGTGATCACAGTTCTTTGGACTATTTTAAAAGCTCTGTCTGTTCTCTGTGTGTGTGCGTGTGTGTGTGTGTGTGTGCGTGTGTGTAAAGGACACCTTCCAGGTCTCTCTAGATCCAGGCAGACCTGGATTTGAACTTCTGATCTATTGCTTATTAGCTGTATCAGGGATGGTTAATTCATGTTGCTGTCCTTCAGTATCTCCATCTATGTCAAAGGGTTGGTATGAGAAGCAAGAGATTGTAGAGACCATTCATGAAGAGCACTTAACATAGTGACCAGCACATATTAAATGACTGATAAATGGCAGCTGTTATTATTGGTAGTAATATTTTTTCAAATAGGAATTAAACACCCTTGGGTTGTATATTCACAATTTTTTTTTAAATTGGGGTATAGTTTTTTTACAATGTTGTGTTAGTTTTTACTCTATAGCGAAGTGAAGTGGAGTTCCCTGTGCTATACATGGGTTCTTATTAGTTATCTATTTTATACATATTAGTGTATATATGTCCATCCCAATCTCCTGGTTCATCCCACCCCCTGCTTTCCCCCCTTGTGGTAATAATAATTTGTTGTTATTTTAATTTTTATTAATATTTTATTGTTTGCAAGGCTTCAACTCCCTCAAAGCATTTCTAACACTGAGCTAATGGATTCCCTGCATCCCTCAGACTTGAGACCCTCGGGAATAGTTCACAATTGTGCTTCCTGCAATATAGCCTTAAGGATAAATTCAAATATGCCAGTAGTAATTTTTTCACTTTAATTCAGCAATTGAATTTGTGGAGTACTTTCTTGGTTTAAGATGCTGGGCTGGTTAGAACTGCAAAGATATTTGTCCCAGGATCCCTTCCTTCAGGTACTTCCTAAGACATGCACAGTGACTGTGACACAACATCTTTCTCCACTACACTCTCCACATAAACTCCTAGAGAGCGAAATTGCTGCCTGGTTTGTGGTTGTACCTCCAGCGTCTAGCCTAGTGCCTGGCAAGTGGCAAGTACTCAAAACAGATATTTCTGAATGAATAAAAGCAGTAGATGATGTATATCTGCTCTAGATGTCTTTCTCCAAGTCTTATCTCTAACTACATGCCCAACCATTCTCTCATCTCCACATAACTTTATGCCCAAATGTGTCACACATACTGCATTTCACTGTGCATGATCACTCAGCTTTGCACGTGCTGTTCCTACTCTCTGAATACCCTTCCTTCCTCTGCCTGTTCAGCTTCTAACCATCCTTGATGATCCAGTCAAGCACCAGCTCCTCATTGGAACCTTCCTTGACCTTCCAGAGTTAATCACGCTCTTCTTGGTACTCTCTTGGTATTTTGAATGAGGCTGCCCCTATCATTTGCAGGGCTCAGGCAAGAGCACAAATGGACATCCACATACCACATGTCCAAATGTTTAAGTTATAAATCAAACCAATCAATGGTTGAATATGTTCTATCTTCTTCCCTTGTCAAATGTATACAGTAACAGAATAAAAAATATGAGACAACATTAGTTTTATAAGACTGAAATTTGGCAAAATATTGAAGATGGCTGAATTTAATTTAACCATCATTACTAAGCACCATTTAATTTATAGGCTGGAAATATCTAGATGAGTAGTAAAAAAAGATATGCAGAAAGATTGGTTCAAGATGGCGGAGTAGAAGGACGTGAGCTCACTTTCTCCTGTGAGAGCACCAGAATCACAACTAACTGCTGAACAGTCATCGACAGGAGGACACTGGAACTCACCAAAAAAGATACCCCACATCCAAAGACAAAGGAGAAGCTGCCATGAGATGGTACGAGGGGCAAAATCACAATGAAATCAAATCTCATAACCGCAGGGTGGGTGACTCACAAACTGGAGAACAATTATACCACAGAAGTCCACCCACTGGAGTGAATGTTCTGAGCCCCATGTCAGGCTTCCCAACCTGGGGGTCCGGCAACGGGAGGAGGAATTCCCAGAGAATCAGACTCTGAAGGCTAGTGGGATTTGATTGCAGGACTTTGACAGGACTGGGGAAAAGAGAGACTCCACTCTTGGAGGGCACACACAAAGTAGTGTGCACATCGGGACCCAGGGGAAGGAGCAGTGACCCCCATAGAAGACTGAACCAGACTTACCTGCTAGTGTTGGAGGGTCTCCTGCAGAGGTGGGGGATGGCTGTGGCTCACCATGGGGACAAGGACACTGGCAGCAGAAGTTCTGGGAAGTACTCCTTGGCAGGAGTCCTCCATTAGCCACACAAAAGAGCCTGTAGGCTCCAGTGCTGGGTCGCCTCAGACCAAACAACGAACAGGGAGGGAACTCAGCCCCACCTATCAGCAGACAAGCAGATTAAAGTTTTACTGAGCTCAGCCCACCAGAGCAACACCCAGCTCTACCCACCACCAGTCCCTCCCATCAGGAAGCTTGCACATGCCTCTTAGATAGCCTCATCCACCAGAGGGCAGACAGCAGAAGCAAGAAGAGCTACAATCCTGCAGCCTGTGGAACAAAAACCACATTCACAGAAAGTTAGACAAAATGAAAAGGCAGAAGAAAATGTACCAGATGAAGGAACAAGATAAAACCCAGGAAAACAACTAAATAAGGTGCAGATAGATTACCTTCCAGAAAAAGAATTCAGAATAATGATAGTGAAGATGATCCAGGACCTCGGAAAAAGAATGGAGGCAAAGGATGGACCTAGAGTCTGTCATACAGAGTGAAGTCAGAAGGAGAAAAACAAATACCGTATGCTAACACATATATATGGAATCTAAAAAAAAAAAAAAAAAAAAGGTTCTGAAGAACCTAGGGGCAGGACAGGAATAAAGACGCAGACATAAAGAATGTACTTGAGGACACGGGGAGTAGGAAGGGTAAGCTGGGATGCAGTGAGAAAGTGGCATGGACATATATACACTACCAAATGTAAAATAGATAGCTAGTGGGAAGCAGCCACATAGCACAGGGAGATCAGCTCGGTGCTTTGTGACCACCTAGAGGGGT
>NC_041219.1:2479705-2480341 GCF_002837175.3 Physeter macrocephalus | reverse complement strand
CCAGAAGGGAGTGGCACAATATATTTAAAGTGATGCAAGGGAAGAACCTACAACCAAGATTACTCTACCCGGCAAGGATCTCATTGAGATTCGATGGAGAAATCAAAAGCTTTACAGACAAGCAAAAGCTAAGAGAATTCAGCACCACCAAACCAGCTCTACAACAAATGCTAAAGGAACTTCTCTAAGTGGGAAACACAAGAGAAGAAATGGACCTACATAAGCAAACCCAAAACAATTAAGAAAATGGTAATAGAAACATACATATTGATAATTACCTTAAATGTGAATGGATTAAATGATCCAACCAAAAGATACAGGCTCGCTGAATGGATACAAAAACAAGACCTGTATATATGCTGTTTACAAGAGATCCACTTCAGACCTAGGGACACATACAGGCTGAGAGTGAGGGAATGGAAAAAGATATTCCGTGCAAATGGAAATCAAAAGAAAGCTGGAATAGCAATACTCATATCAGATAAAATAGACTTTAAAATAAAGAATGTTACAAGAGACAAGGAAGGACACTATGTAATGATCAAGGGATCAATCCAAGAACAAGATATGACAGTTATAAATATATGTGCACCCAACATAGGAGCACCTCAATACATAAGGCAACTGCTAACAGCT
>NC_041219.1:2476640-2479616 GCF_002837175.3 Physeter macrocephalus | reverse complement strand
AAGAATGTTACAAGAGACAAGGAAGGACACTACATAATGATCAAAGGATCAATCCAAGAAGAAGATATAACAATTATAAATATATATGTACCCAACAGAGGGGCACCACAATACATAAGTCAAATGCTAACAGCTATAAAAGAGGAAATCGACAGTAACACAATAATAGTGGGGGATGTTTAACACCTCACTCACACCAATGGACAGATCATCCAGACAGATAATTAATAAGGAAACACAAGCTTTAAATGACACCATAGACGAGATAGATTTAATTGATATTTATAGGACATTCCATCCAAAACCAGCAGATTACACTTTCTTCTCACGTACACATGAATTCTCCAGGATAGATCACACCTTGGGTCACAAATCAAGCCTCGGTAAATTTAAGAAAATTGAAATCATATCATGCATCTTTTCCGACCACAATGCTATGAGATTAGAAATAAATTACAGGGAAAAAACGTAAAAAGCACAAACACATGGAGGCTAAACAATACACTACTTAATAACCAAGAGATCACTGAAGAAATCAAAGAGGAAATAAAAGAAAACCTAGAGACAAATGAAAACAGAAACATGATGATCCAAAACCTATGGGATGCAGCAAAAGCCCTTCTAAGAGGAAGTTTTATAGCAATACAATGCTACCTCAAGAAACAAGAAAAAAATCTCAAATAAACAATCTAACCTTACACCTAAGGGAACTAGAGAAAGAACAGCAAACAAAACCCAAAGTTAGTAGAGGGAAAGATATCTTAAAATCAGAGCAGAAATAAATGAAATACAAACAAAGGAAACAATAGCAAAGATCAATAAAACTAAAAGCTGGTTCTTTGAGAAGATAAACAAAATTAATAAACCTTTAACCAGACTCATCAAGAAAAAGAGGGAGAGGACTCAAATCAATAAAATTAGAAATGAAAAAGGAGAAGTTACCACAGACACAGCAGAAATACAAAGCATCATAAGAGACTACTACAAGAAACTCTATGCCAATAAAATGGACAACCTGGAAGAAATGGACAAATACTTAGAAAGGTATAACCTTCCAAGACTGAACCAGGAAGAAGTAGAAAATATGAGCAGACCAATCACAAGTAATGCAATTGAAACTGTGGTTAAAAATCTTCCAACAAACAAAATCCAGGACCATATGGCTTCACAGGTGAATTCTATCAAACATCTAGAGAAGAGGTAACACACATCCCTCTCAAACTCTTCCAAAAAGTTGCAGAGGAAGGAACACTCCCAAATTCATTCTATGAAGCCACCATCACCCTGACATCAAAACCAGACAAAGATACTACAAAAAAAGAAAATCACAGACCTATATCACTGATGAATATAGACGCAAAAACCCTCAACAAAATACTAGCAAACAGAATCCAACACCACATTAAAAGGATCATACACCATGATCAAGTGGGACTTATCCCAGGGATGCAAGGATTCTTCAATATTTGCAAATCAATCAGTGTGATACACCATATTAACAAATTGAAGAATAAAAACTATATGATCATCTCAGTAGATGCAGAAAAAGCTTTTGACAAAATTCAGCACCAATTTATGATAAAAACGCTCCAGAAAGTGGGCATATTATGTTGAGGAACCTACCTCAACATAATAAAGCCCATATACGACAAAACCACAGCAAACATCATTCTCAGTGGTGAAAAACTGAAAGCATCTGCTCTAAGATCAGGAACAAGACAAGGATGTCCACTCTTGCCACTATTATTCAACAAAGTTTTGGAAGTCCTAGCCATGGCAATCAGAGAAGAAAAAGAAATAAAAGGAATACAAGTTGGAAAAGAAGAAGTAAAACTGTCACTGTTTGCAGATGACATTATACTATATATAGAGATTCCTAAAGCTGTCCCAGAAAACTACTAGAACTAATCAATGAATTTGGTAAAGTTGCAGGATACAAAATTAATGCACAGAAATCTCTTGCATTCCTATGCACTAACGATGAATGATCAGAAAGAGAAATTAAGGAAACAATCCCATTCACCATTGCATCAAAAAGAATAAAATACCTAGGAATAAACCTACCTAAGGAGGTAAAAGACCTGTACTCATAAAACTATAAGACACTGATGAAAGAAATCAAAAATGACACAAACAGATGGAGAGATATACCATGTTCTTGGATTGGAAGAATCAATATTGTGAAAATGACTATACTACCCAAAGCAATCTACAGATTCATTGCAATCCCTATCAAATTACCAATGGCATTTTTTACAGAGCTAGAACAAAAAATCTTAAAATTTGTATGGAGACACAAAAGACCCAAATAACAAAAACAGTCTTGAGGGGAAAAAATGGAGCTGGACGAATCAGACTCCCTGGCTTCAGAGTATACTACAAAGCTACAGTAATCAAGACAATATGGTACGGGCACAAAACCAGAAATATAGATCAATGGAACAGGATAGAAAACGCAGAGATAAACCCTTGCACCTACGGTCAACTAATCTATGACAAAGGAAGCAAGGATACACAATGGAGAAAAGACAGTCTCTTCAATAATGGTGCTGGGAAAACTGGACAGCTACATGTAAAAGAATGAAATTAGAACACTCCCTCATACCATACACAAAAATAAACTCGAAATGGATTAAAGACCTAAATGTAAGACTAGACACTACAAAACTCTAGACGAAAATATAGGAAGAATACTCTTTGACGTAAATCACAGCAAGATCCTTTTTGACCCGCCTCCTAGGGTAATGGAAATAAAAACAAAAATAAACAAATGGGACCTAATGAAACTTAAAAGCTTTTGCACAGCAAAGGAAACTATAAACAAGACGAAAAGACAACCCTCAGAATGGGAGAAAATATTTGCAAACGAATCAATGGACAAAGGATTAATCTCCAAAATATACAAAGAGCTCATGTAGCTCAATATTAAAAAAAACAAACAACCCAATCAAAAAATGGGCAGAAGACCTAAATAGA
>NC_041219.1:2461160-2475880 GCF_002837175.3 Physeter macrocephalus | reverse complement strand
TGGATTGGAAGAATCAATATTGTGAAAATGACTATACTACCCAAAGCAATCTACAGATTCATTGCAATCCCTATCAAATTACCAATGGCATTTTTTACAGAGCTAGAACAAAAAATCTTAAAATTTGTATGGAGACACAAAAGACCCAAATAACAAAAACAGTCTTGAGGGGAAAAAATGGAGCTGGACGAATCAGACTCCCTGGCTTCAGAGTATACTACAAAGCTACAGTAATCAAGACAATATGGTACGGGCACAAAACCAGAAATATAGATCAATGGAACAGGATAGAAAACGCAGAGATAAACCCTTGCACCTACGGTCAACTAATCTATGACAAAGGAAGCAAGGATACACAATGGAGAAAAGACAGTCTCTTCAATAATGGTGCTGGGAAAACTGGACAGCTACATGTAAAAGAATGAAATTAGAACACTCCCTCATACCATACACAAAAATAAACTCGAAATGGATTAAAGACCTAAATGTAAGACTAGACACTACAAAACTCTAGACGAAAATATAGGAAGAATACTCTTTGACGTAAATCACAGCAAGATCCTTTTTGACCCGCCTCCTAGGGTAATGGAAATAAAAACAAAAATAAACAAATGGGACCTAATGAAACTTAAAAGCTTTTGCACAGCAAAGGAAACTATAAACAAGACGAAAAGACAACCCTCAGAATGGGAGAAAATATTTGCAAACGAATCAATGGACAAAGGGTTAATCTCCAAAATATATAAATAGCTCATGCAGCTCAATATTAAAAAGACAAATAATCCAATCAAAAAATTGGCAGAAGACCTAAATAGACATTTCTCCAAAGAAGGCATGCAGATGGCCAAGAGGCACGTGAAAAGCTGCTCAGCATTACTAATTATTAGAGAAATGCAAATCAAAACAACAATGAGGCATCACCTCACACTGGTTAGAATGGATATCATCAGAAGATCTACAAACAACAAATGCTGGAGAGGGTGTGGAGAAAAGGGAACCCTCTTGCACTGTTGGTGGGAATGTAAATTGATACAGTCACTATGGAGAACACTATGGATGTTCCTTAAAATACTAAAAATAGAATTACCAAATGACCCAGCAATCCCATTATTGGGCATATACCCACAGAAAACCATAATTCAAAAAGACACATGTACTCCAATGTTCATTGCAATGCTATTTACAATAGCGAGGGCATGGAAGCAACCTAAATGCCCATTGACAGATGAATGGATAAAGAAGGTGTGGTACATATATACAATGGAATATTACTCAGCCATAAAAAGGAACGAAATTGGGTCATTTGTAGAGATGTGTATGGACCTAGAGTCTGTCATACAGAGTGAAGTAAGTCAGAAAGAGAAAAACAAATATCGTATATTAACACATATATGTGGAATCTAGAAAAATGGTACAGATGAACCGGTTTGCAAGGCAGAAATAGAAAGATGTAGAGAACAAACGTATGGACACCAAGGGGGGAAAGCAGAGGGTGGGGGTGGTGGTGGTGGGATGAATTGGGAGATTGGGATTGACATATATACACTAATATGTATAAAGTGGATAACTAATAAGAATCTGCTTATAAAAATTAAAAAATAAATAAATAAAAGATATGCATAATTCACACATTATTATCAGTACATATTATTGTGTACATTTTTATATAGTTATTCCATAAAACAGATTTTTCTTGACTTTAGAAAAGTCATTTATCATGTTGTAATAAAGATTTTCATTTAATTTGTGTCATATTGGCAGTTAGGCTCTAAAGGATTAAACAATAAAATGTGGGTGTATTCAGTGGATACAAAATTGGATATATTCATCAGTGCATATTAGAGTAAATGTAAAGTCAAAAAGTTAAAATTATTTCTGTCTTTTCAAGAAAGTTATTTCTTCTAAATAGTTTAAGTTGTCTACAAAATTTAAAGGCAAAAATACAGATGATAATTAATGCATATCAAAATTTTAAATCAAAATTATTAAACTAAAACTAGTCCATCTCCAAAAAATGTTCATACCAGTGGTCAACCACTAGTCCTGACCTCATTCCCTGGTGGCTCTTTCTAAAAAGCAAACTTTGCCCTCCTCTATTATTTCCTTTTTCTTTAGCAATTTTTAAAATTAAAGTATAGTTGATTTACAATATGGTGTTGATTACTGCTGTACAGCAAAATGATTCAGTTATACATGTATATGTTTTTTAATATTCTTTTCCATTATGGTTTATCATAGCATACTGAATATAGTTCCCTGTGCTATACAATAGGATCTTGTTGTTTATCCATTCTATATATAAAAGCTTACATCTGATAACCCAGCCTCCCACTCCATCACTCCCCCAACCTTCAATAATGGTGCTGGGAAAACTGGACAGCTACATGTAAAAGAATGAAATTAGAACACTCCCTCATACCATACACAAAAATAAACTCGAAATGGATTAAAGACCTAAATGTAAGACTAGACACTACAAAACTCTAGACGAAAATATAGGAAGAATACTCTTTGACGTAAATCACAGCAAGATCCTTTTTGACCCGCCTCCTAGGGTAATGGAAATAAAAACAAAAATAAACAAATGGGACCTAATGAAACTTAAAAGCTTTTGCACAGCAAAGGAAACTATAAACAAGACGAAAAGACAACCCTCAGAATGGGAGAAAATATTTGCAAACGAATCAATGGACAAAGGGTTAATCTCCAAAATATATAAATAGCTCATGCAGCTCAATATTAAAAAGACAAATAATCCAATCAAAAAATTGGCAGAAGACCTAAATAGACATTTCTCCAAAGAAGGCATGCAGATGGCCAAGAGGCACGTGAAAAGCTGCTCAGCATTACTAATTATTAGAGAAATGCAAATCAAAACAACAATGAGGCATCACCTCACACTGGTTAGAATGGATATCATCAGAAGATCTACAAACAACAAATGCTGGAGAGGGTGTGGAGAAAAGGGAACCCTCTTGCACTGTTGGTGGGAATGTAAATTGATACAGTCACTATGGAGAACACTATGGATGTTCCTTAAAATACTAAAAATAGAATTACCAAATGACCCAGCAATCCCATTATTGGGCATATACCCACAGAAAACCATAATTCAAAAAGACACATGTACTCCAATGTTCATTGCAATGCTATTTACAATAGCGAGGGCATGGAAGCAACCTAAATGCCCATTGACAGATGAATGGATAAAGAAGGTGTGGTACATATATACAATGGAATATTACTCAGCCATAAAAAGGAACGAAATTGGGTCATTTGTAGAGATGTGTATGGACCTAGAGTCTGTCATACAGAGTGAAGTAAGTCAGAAAGAGAAAAACAAATATTGTATATTAACACATATATGTGGAATCTAGAAAAATGGTACAGATGAACCGGTTTGCAAGGCAGAAATAGAAAGATGTAGAGAACAAACGTATGGACACCAAGGGGGGAAAGCAGAGGGTGGGGGTGGTGGTGGTGGGATGAATTGGGAGATTGGGATTGACATATATACACTAATATGTATAAAGTGGATAACTAATAAGAATCTGCTTATAAAAATTAAAAAATAAATAAATAAAAGATATGCATAATTCACACATTATTATCAGTACATATTATTGTGTACATTTTTATATAGTTATTCCATAAAACAGATTTTTCTTGACTTTAGAAAAGTCATTTATCATGTTGTAATAAAGATTTTCATTTAATTTGTGTCATATTGGCAGTTAGGCTCTAAAGGATTAAACAATAAAATGTGGGTGTATTCAGTGGATACAAAATTGGATATATTCATCAGTGCATATTAGAGTAAATGTAAAGTCAAAAAGTTAAAATTATTTCTGTCTTTTCAAGAAAGTTATTTCTTCTAAATAGTTTAAATTGTCTACAAAATTTAAAGGCAAAAATACATATGATAATGCATATCAAAATTTTAAATAAAAATTATTAAACTAAAACTAGTCCATCTTCAAAAAATGTTCATACCAGTGGACTGGTGCTGGGATACCCATGGCAGGTTGACCGTGGGATAAAGAAATGCAGCTGATCCCTTCACAGAGCTAAAGTTCAAGGCTTACCTCTGCAGGGCTCTGTGCCTAATTTACGTATATTTAAATTTAAATGTTTTGGAAAAGTTAATTAAATCTTACTAGGTATTTTCATGAAAGTAAAACCATTTGCAAATCTAGAGTTCAATGTTCTTCTAATTACCAATGTAAATAATCAGTATCATAGTTCATGCAGTAGTTAGATCTAGGTCTACATCTATAAGTTTAAGAGTAATGACAATGTTTAAAATATTGCCAATTATTTTTTCAGAAACCATATGCAACAGTTTTGAATAACGAGATAGTTGGTGGGTATCTTCCAGGCCACAAATTGGAGCATCAAGAGAAGCAAGAAAATTGATGCTCAGTACTGCTGGGAAATGATGCTATTTATGTAAGAGGAAAGGTATGACAAGGTCACTTGTCTCTGTTACCTGAGAACTTCCACTGCTCCAATCTTCTTCTCGCTCAAAGCAGTGTTTCACCTCCAGCACTGGGAATAGCATAACCTGTATACCTTCAGGACAGTCATATGCATATAGTTCAAGGATATGAGGCAAGAGGTGTTTCCCTGCAGGCCTGAAGGATGTTAGTCTTGAGAGCAGTGTTTGGGATTACCAGACACGTGCAGGCATTGAGTGCCAGATCGTAAGTAATAGAGTTCATGAGCTCTTCAATAAAATATGTGTGTGTGGTGGTGTGACATGCTGCCAGTATTCTTTACATAGTGTTACCTCCATGGAGCCCTTGCTTCCTCCAGCAAGAAACCTTGAAATCATCCTGGACCCCTTTCTTTCACATCCTCTATCAAATCCATCTTCTAATCCTGTTGGCATTGACTTCAAAGATAATTCTTGAATTTGACCATGTATCCAGCTTCTACCACCACTATCGTAACCAAAGCCACTGTTATCTTTCATCTTTTGTTGGTGCTCTGTGCCTCCTCACTCATCTGGTTCCACTCTTCCCTCCCCTGATGCCTCCTAAAGTCTAAAACAGTAGGCAGTCATCCTCTTAAAACATAAGTAGCAACATGTTGATCCTGAGCTCAAATTACTTCAATGCCTTCCTGCTCCATTTAGAATAAAGGTTACGGTGTTTGCCATGGTCTACAAGGCGGTCCCTCATTTGCCTCCTCTCCCCCTCTCTTTCTTCATTGCCTGCCATTTACTCTTTGCTTGCTGCATTTCAGCCACAGGGGCCCTCCACTGTCTGTCAGATACTCCCAGCACATGTCACCCTCGGAGCTTTTGTCCTTCTCATTGCTCATAACTGAAACCCTGTAAGCCAGAGATATATTCATGAGTGCATATTAGAGTAAATGTAAAGTCAAAAAGTTAAAATTATTTCTGTCTTTTCAAGAAAGTTATTTCTTCTAAATAGTTTAAGTTGTCTACAAAATTTAAAGGCAAAAATACAGATGATAATTAATGCATATCAAAATTTTAAATCAAAATTATTAAACTAAAACTAGTCCATCTCCAAAAAATGTTCATACCAGTGGTCAACCACTAGTCCTGACCTCATTCCCTGGTGGCTCTTTCTAAAAAGCAAACTTTGCCCTCCTCTATTATTTCCTTTTTCTTTAGCAATTTTTAAAATTAAAGTATAGTTGATTTACAATATGGTGTTGATTACTGCTGTACAGCAAAATGATTCAGTTATACATGTATATGTTTTTTAATATTCTTTTCCATTATGGTTTATCATAGCATACTGAATATAGTTCCCTGTGCTATACAATAGGATCTTGTTGTTTATCCATTCTATATATAAAAGCTTACATCTGATAACCCAGCCTCCCACTCCATCACTCCCCCAACCCCCTTCTCCTCAGCGACCACCAGTCTGTTCTCCACGTCCATGTTTCTGTTTCTGTTTTGTAGATAGGTTCATTTATGGTATTTGTCTTTCACTTCATTGTATATTAACACATATATGTGGAATCTAGAAAAATGGTACAGATGAACCGGTTTGCAAGGCAGAAATAGAAAGATGTAGAGAACAAACGTATGGACACCAAGCGGGGAAAGCAGAGGGTGGGGGTGGTGGTGGTGGGATGAATTGGGAGATTGGGATTGACATATATACACTAATATGTATAAAGTGGATAACTAATAAGAATCTGCTTATAAAAATTAAAAAATAAATAAATAAAAGATATGCATAATTCACACATTATTATCAGTACATATTATTGTGTACATTTTTATATAGTTATTCCATAAAACAGATTTTTCTTGACTTTAGAAAAGTCATTTATCATGTTGTAATAAAGATTTTCATTTAATTTGTGTCATATTGGCAGTTAGGCTCTAAAGGATTAAACAATAAAATGTGGGTGTATTCAGTGGATACAAAATTGGATATATTCATCAGTGCATATTAGAGTAAATGTAAAGTCAAAAAGTTAAAATTATTTCTGTCTTTTCAAGAAAGTTATTTCTTCTAAATAGTTTAAATTGTCTACAAAATTTAAAGGCAAAAATACATATGATAATGCATATCAAAATTTTAAATAAAAATTATTAAACTAAAACTAGTCCATCTTCAAAAAATGTTCATACCAGTGGACTGGTGCTGGGATACCCATGGCAGGTTGACCGTGGGATAAAGAAATGCAGCTGATCCCTTCACAGAGCTAAAGTTCAAGGCTTACCTCTGCAGGGCTCTGTGCCTAATTTACGTATATTTAAATTTAAATGTTTTGGAAAAGTTAATTAAATCTTACTAGGTATTTTCATGAAAGTAAAACCATTTGCAAATCTAGAGTTCAATGTTCTTCTAATTACCAATGTAAATAATCAGTATCATAGTTCATGCAGTAGTTAGATCTAGGTCTACATCTATAAGTTTAAGAGTAATGACAATGTTTAAAATATTGCCAATTATTTTTTCAGAAACCATATGCAACAGTTTTGAATAACGAGATAGTTGGTGGGTATCTTCCAGGCCACAAATTGGAGCATCAAGAGAAGCAAGAAAATTGATGCTCAGTACTGCTGGGAAATGATGCTATTTATGTAAGAGGAAAGGTATGACAAGGTCACTTGTCTCTGTTACCTGAGAACTTCCACTGCTCCAATCTTCTTCTCGCTCAAAGCAGTGTTTCACCTCCAGCACTGGGAATAGCATAACCTGTATACCTTCAGGACAGTCATATGCATATAGTTCAAGGATATGAGGCAAGAGGTGTTTCCCTGCAGGCCTGAAGGATGTTAGTCTTGAGAGCAGTGTTTGGGATTACCAGACACGTGCAGGCATTGAGTGCCAGATCGTAAGTAATAGAGTTCATGAGCTCTTCAATAAAATATGTGTGTGTGGTGGTGTGACATGCTGCCAGTATTCTTTACATAGTGTTACCTCCATGGAGCCCTTGCTTCCTCCAGCAAGAAACCTTGAAATCATCCTGGACCCCTTTCTTTCACATCCTCTATCAAATCCATCTTCTAATCCTGTTGGCATTGACTTCAAAGATAATTCTTGAATTTGACCATGTATCCAGCTTCTACCACCACTATCGTAACCAAAGCCACTGTTATCTTTCATCTTTTGTTGGTGCTCTGTGCCTCCTCACTCATCTGGTTCCACTCTTCCCTCCCCTGATGCCTCCTAAAGTCTAAAACAGTAGGCAGTCATCCTCTTAAAACATAAGTAGCAACATGTTGATCCTGAGCTCAAATTACTTCAATGCCTTCCTGCTCCATTTAGAATAAAGGTTACGGTGTTTGCCATGGTCTACAAGGCGGTCCCTCATTTGCCTCCTCTCCCCCTCTCTTTCTTCATTGCCTGCCATTTACTCTTTGCTTGCTGCATTTCAGCCACAGGGGCCCTCCACTGTCTGTCAGATACTCCCAGCACATGTCACCCTCGGAGCTTTTGTCCTTCTCATTGCTCATAACTGAAACCCTGTAAGCCAGAGATATATTCATGAGTGCATATTAGAGTAAATGTAAAGTCAAAAAGTTAAAATTATTTCTGTCTTTTCAAGAAAGTTATTTCTTCTAAATAGTTTAAGTTGTCTACAAAATTTAAAGGCAAAAATACAGATGATAATTAATGCATATCAAAATTTTAAATCAAAATTATTAAACTAAAACTAGTCCATCTCCAAAAAATGTTCATACCAGTGGTCAACCACTAGTCCTGACCTCATTCCCTGGTGGCTCTTTCTAAAAAGCAAACTTTGCCCTCCTCTATTATTTCCTTTTTCTTTAGCAATTTTTAAAATTAAAGTATAGTTGATTTACAATATGGTGTTGATTACTGCTGTACAGCAAAATGATTCAGTTATACATGTATATGTTTTTTAATATTCTTTTCCATTATGGTTTATCATAGCATACTGAATATAGTTCCCTGTGCTATACAATAGGATCTTGTTGTTTATCCATTCTATATATAAAAGCTTACATCTGATAACCCAGCCTCCCACTCCATCACTCCCCCAACCCCCTTCTCCTCAGCGACCACCAGTCTGTTCTCCACGTCCATGTTTCTGTTTCTGTTTTGTAGATAGGTTCATTTATGGTATTTGTCTTTCACTTCACTTAGTATGATAATCTTTAGTTGCATCCATGTTGCTGCAAATGGCATTATTTCATTCTTTTTTATGGCTGAGTAGTATTTCATTGTATATATGTACCATATCTTCTTTATCCATTTATCTGTCAATGGATATTTAGGTTGTTTCCATGTCTTGGCTATTGTGAATAGTGCTGCTATGAATTTAGGTGCATGTATTTGTTTGAATTATAGTTTTGTCTGGATATATGCCCAGGACTGGGATTGCTGGATCACTCCTCTATTCTTTTACTTTGCTATATTTTTATATTGAAAATAAATAAAAATATAAATTTTTATTTAGAAGACTTATCAGTACCTGATATAACATATCTATTTTAAAATGTTATGTGTCTTTCATCTGGATATGTCATTTTAGGCTTGGTTTATGTGGTTCAAGCACCTGCCTTAATCCCCTTGCTCTGGAGATGGACATTTTACCCAGGTTTGGCCATTCCTGTCCACAGTGATTGGTTTGAGATTGGACAAGTGGAGCAAATAGGTATCTGTCTAATACTGTTTCTGAAACATTTTGGAAATAGAAGCTCTGATTTTGTTGGGGTTGCTAAATTGGAGCTACTAGTAGCCATTCCACCCGTCTAAGGGATATACACTAAATACAGCATTTCCCATAGTCTAAGAGAAAACAACCCAAGAAGTTGAACAATTCACAGGGTGTTTTCTCATCGGTGTTCCATACCCAACCTTATACCTCTGTCCTCAGATATGTGCCCTCTCTTTAAAAAAATGCCTCTTGTTTCTAAACTCCCATGGGAGAAACTCCACCCACCTTTTGGGAAATCCTACCCTTATACACAGGATTTGGTTTTATTCCAGGGTCCATTCCTCTTCCCTAGCATTGCATTTCCCCAAGTCTGAGTTTTTCAGCCTATAATAATGCCCAGGGCTGGGAGTGGAATGAGGGAGAGTTATGGGAAGGGGTGGCACCAGCAGGCCAATCCAAGGTGGCCTCTGGAATTTCAAGTGCCTCAGAGTAGCCCAGGGCGGCCGTGGGTGTCCCAAATCCAGACTGCTTTTCAGGTCTCCCTGCTAGGGGGAGTGGCAGACATTCTGTCCAACAAGTATTTCCTCTGGTCCCACAATTAACTGTTGGATCACACCCGTACAAGCGCTAACAATTCTCAAAGGCAATGTTGTCCAGAAAGCAACGATTTTCTAAGCATTCCCCTGGAGTCTTGCAGAGTAGTGTCAGTTCTTTTTCTTGATCCTACCTCTAACCTTTATTAGAAATGATACTCTCTCAGTCATGATGGGAGCATGAGAAGGTCTTACATGTGCCATGATGTATAGGAGCTGATTAAATTTTTAGCCCAGGAATCCTCCTCCTCCTCAGTGTCCTGGTCTGGGGGAAGTGAGATGGGAAATTGTCTACAGAGGGGACAGTTTCATTAACTTAGTTACAATATCTTTCTCCCCTGTTGGGTCTGGGGCTCCTTGAAAAGTTCTAAGTTTCGCAGCCAGAGTAGATGGTTAATAAACAGGTGCTGGATTAACAAGTGACATCTGCCATGGTTATATTTAGGATTCATCACTCGTGAATTTGTTAATGGACTTTATTTATACACATTACTAAACAGAAATGGATTTGGAGTCTTTATTTTGGGCCAAGCTCTTGGTTTTCCAGAAGCTGCTGATTAAGATAAAAATATCCGAGAAGGAAAATAAATCCTCCAGCTCCAGTAAAATGGAATCAGTTCCCATATTGGCCAGAAGAGGGCAGAGTCCCTGTGGGAATGTGGCAGGATAGATGTATTTTGATACTGCAGAAAGGTTTTGGAGCATAGGCACTGGCTAGGGAAGGGAAGAGTAAGTGGCAAAGAGAGTCTGGTGGGGGACAGAGGAAGAAATAATTTCTAAAAGGTGACAGAAGATTTTAAAAATTCTGTTTACTTCATCCAAATTCATCATTCATTTATTAATTTATTCCTTTATCAAACATTGCTGAGCACTTACTATGAGTCAGACTCTGTGCCTGGGGTGAGCAATGCAGAGATGAACACAGCAGACATGGTCTGGGGAGTGTACAGACCAGTAAGGGTTACAGGAATTAAACAATTAAGTGTGTGTGTAATTAATGATTTGGATAAGAGCTATGGAAGAAAATAACAGGATGTTATGAGAACTACTTTAAGTTGGAGGAGATCTCTCTGATAAGATGAAACCTGATGGATGAAGAGTCATGTGGAAAGTTAGGAGACATGTGTTCCAGGTAGAAGGAATAGCTTGTATGAAGGCCCTGAGGTTGGAGGGGGGTTGGAATCTTCAAGGAATTAAAAGCAGGTCCGTGTGGCTGCGCAGGGGTAGTGGCATGAAATAGATTTGGAGAGATGCAGGAGGATCATGTGGGGCCTTTTAAGCCATGCTCAAGGGTTTGGATTGTCTTTTTCTTTTTTCTTTCAATTTGAAAGCAGTCACCGTTTATTAAGTGACCAGATTACAGAAATAATCAAGGTAGATACCTTAGTTCATCCTTCTAATAAGCCTATTGACCTGGTGCCAGCATCTCCACCTTCTAGAAGATGGGTGATCTTTTTCTTCATTACACCTAGTGGAGAAGACAATTTGAAGGGTCACGGGAAGTTGTTTGCTTCTCTGAAACGTTTTCCAACAGAACAGATCTCCTGAATCAGATCCTCCATGCAGATGACGCCACATTTACTAAGTGATTGAGCAATGCATGTGTTATCTGTCAGGGCAATTCACTTCTTGTTGATTTTGCCATAGCCAAACTTGTAGATCAGTTCATTTTCTGACTTCAGGTTTGGGTACCCCCATACAATATGTGGTTCCACAACCCTCAGCATGTTGACTGAAGCCTCGTTGAGCTTCACAAAGGTGCCACTGAAGACCTGGAGGAGGCGAAGAAACTGCAGCACCTTTCGGACCTTTGAGCTCACACCATTGCTACCTCTGATCCTGAGGACAAGTGCCAGTTTGGGTTCCTCAGGCACATAGAAGTCACCAGCTTTTCTTGCCATCCTAGCCATTCGAATATTGTTTCTGTACATCTGCCTATACTCCTTGTAACAGTGCTTAGCCTTTTCATTGATAAACTTCCTCCTTGCCTTTCAAAGCATCTTTTGGACAACTTCACAGGAGCTTGATCTTCAGCTCTGTGAAATTTCTTTGCTTTTTCTTAAGGGTTTCTGGGAACCCTCTTTTCCTTCTCTTCTGCACCCTCCATGATTCCAGCCAGAAAAAAAGCAGGTTTGGATATTCTTGTACGAGGAACGGGAAGCCCCGAAAGGGTCTTAAGCAGAGGCATGGATCATCTTATTCATATTTTGAAAGATCACTCTGGGAAGTTCCCTGATGGTCCAGTGGTTAGGACTCTGCACTTTCACTGCTGAGGGCCTGGGTTCCATCCCTGGTCAGGGAACTAAGATCCCACAAGCCGTGAGGCGGGCCAAAAAAAAAAATTACCCTGGCTGCAGTGTAGAGAATGAACTGGAGGGCTATTGAGGGAAGCAGGGGTGTTAGGAGGCTGTTACAGTAGTTCAGGGAAAAGACGATGATAGCTTGGACTAGGGTGGTGACAAAACGTGGCAAGAACTGAGTGAATTAGAAACATATTTGAGGACAGACTTGGCAAGACTCGGTAATCGGAGGTTGAGAAAAGGTGTCAAATGTTTTCTGACTACTTTCTATCATGAGCAATTGGGGAAGTCTAGGGAAAGGCAGGCTGGGGGTGTGGGGATGGGGAGTGGAGAGTAGAAAATGAAAAGTTCAGTGTTGGATCCCTGTAGCTTGAGATCCCTGTGAGATACCCAAGTGGAGATATTCTGGCCTGGACCTCTGAAAGGAGGGCTGAGTGAGCTATTCAAACTTGTGGATCAGCCCTATATAAAAATGGCATCTAAAGCCATGAATGTGGATGAAGTTACAGAGTCAGGGAGAACACAGAGGGCTGAGATGTCCCAGGACTGAATCCTGAGAAACTGTAACCAAGACAGGGATCACAAACATACTCTGGATTTCGTGGATTAATGGGAAGAAAGTCCTTTCAGAAATGTATCCAGTGAGGGGCCACCTCATCTTTCTTGCCTTGTAAGGAACTCTTATGTATTAGTTTCCTGCTACCACTGTAACAAATTATCTCAAACTCAGTGGCTTAAAACAATACAGATTTATTCTCTTCAGCTTCTGGAGGTCAGAAGTCCAAAACTGGTCTCACTAAAATTAAGGCATTGGCAAGGCTGCGTTCCTTCTGAAGGCTTAGGGGAAAATCTGTTCCCTGGCTTTTTTCTGGCTTCTAGAAAATGTGTGGCTTCTGGCCCCCATTCCTTGGTATGTGACCTGCTTCCATCTTCAAAGCCAGCAAATGACAGGTGGAGTTTTTCTCCAGCTGCGTCCCTCTGATTGAGTCTCCTCTCTCCCTCTCTCATTTCTAAAGATGTCTTGCGATTCCATTGGGCTCACTGGGATAACCAAGGATACTGTCCTCATCTCAGGACCTGCTGATCAGCCGCTTTAATTCCATCTGCAGCATTAAATCCCCCTTGCCATGAAATGTATTGTAACAAATTCACAGGTTCAGTAGCTTAGGACATGGGCATCTTTGGGAGTCATTATTCTGCTGACCAAACCTTACAAGTCTTGCTTATTCCTCTTTGGAAAAGTGTAGAAGAGTACACGCTACTCCTCAAGTCCTAGAAGAAAGTCTTCCGTGATAGTCCAAAAGGGTGCACTTGACAAAAGTGGTGAGATTTGCTTGTGTGTCTGTGTACATTTGTGCGCCCATACCTATATTTCAGCAATTCACCCAGTTAAGAAAGAAAAACAGCTAGTGAAGTCATTGATTAGGGACTTGTTTATATTTATTCCCTTGTCAACTAGAATAGGGATCCTTGGGCTGTTATCATAATGAATGTCTCTGTCTTAGCGCATTTGGGCTGCTATAACATAATACCATAGACTGGGTAGCTTGTAAACAGCAGAAATGTTATTTCTTACAATTATGGAGGTTGGGAAATCCAAGATCAAGGTGCTGGCAGATTCGCAGTGTCTGACGAGGACTCGCTTCCTGGTTCATAAACGGCCATCTCGCTATGAACTTCCAGGAAGGGGTGAAGGATCTCTCTAAGGTCTGTTTTATAAAGGCACTAGTCCATTCACGAGGGCTACACCTTCGTAATCACCCCCAAGGGCCCCAACTCCAAATATCATCACATTGTGAGTTAGTATTTTCGACAGATGAATTTTGCAGGACACAAACCTTCAGTTTATAGCAGTCTCTTAATAAAACGTAATGTCACTTAATACTTATTAGAATGGTAAAAAAAACAAACAAACGAAAACACCCACAAGTGCTTCCCCACCCCCCTCTGCCCTGACGATACCGGCACTGTATCAGTAAGCTGTAACTATCATTTGTGGCTGGTACCAGCGTCACAGCAACTCTACTCTACAGAGAAGGAAATTGAAGTTTTCGGAGGTTACGTAGTTGTGCCAAAGTCACCCAGATAATACAAGATTAAGGTGGAGACAGAATTCAGTGCTCTCTGACCCTGGGCCCACGTCCTTATTTATTCCTTCATCTTGCTTCTCTCAGAGCTGTTTTCTATTTAGAGGCAAAATGTCTGAGTTGGACTATGATATATACATACGGAGAATCATATTGCATGTACATATAGATATTATATATACTAATACATATGAAAAAGCCAAATATCTACTAACCCATTGAAGTTTTTGATCAATATAGATATAAAAAAGCAAAGAAGGCAGATTGAATGAAGTCAGCATTTTTATTACTTGTCTGATATAAATTTTACTTGGACAAATAGGTGTTGGTTTATTTATCCAATAATGTTCCCCTTCCCCCCATTTTTTATTATGGTAAAATATACCCAATAATGTTTTGTATTAAAAAAGATGAGACTTTGGTGTCTAAATTTTTTTGAGTGAGTTAATGAACTTTCTTGAAGTAAATGCTTATTCACTTCAATTCTCTTTTAAAGAAATATTTGAGGCTACAAACTTATACCTAAGAACCACTTTAACTGTTCCCCATACGTTCCTTTTTTTTTTTTTTTTGCGATACGCGGGCCTCTCACCGTTGTGGCCTCTCCCGTTGCGGAG
>NC_041219.1:2460526-2461150 GCF_002837175.3 Physeter macrocephalus | reverse complement strand
AGGCTCAGCGGCCATGGCTCACGGGCCCAGCCGCTCCGCGGCATGTGGGATCTTCCCGGACCGGGGCACGAACCCGCGTCCCCTGCATCGGCAGGCGGACTCTCAACCACTGCGCCACCAGGGAAGCCCCCCATACGTTCTGATATGTAATACCTTGATGGTTGTTCAGGTCTAGATATTTCGTAATTTCCGTTATCATTTCCTTTTTAACTCATGAATTGTTTGGAGGTGCTTTTAAACAAAATGTGGTATTCCTCCTTTTCTATATTGCTATTGTTGTCTAACTTAGTGATAATGTGGTTAAAATGTAATCTCTATGACATCAAATTTTTGAACAATTTCATGCTGTCTTTGTGACTGGTATGGGATCGATTTGGATAAGTGTTGTACGTGTGCTTGAGTAGAACGTGTATCTTCGATTTGGGGAGGACGCTTTCATGTAGCTGTAATCAGCATGTTGAATCCACGATGCATGGCCTGCCACAAAAATACAATTTAAAAATTTTTCAGGGGCTTCCCTGGTGGCGCAGTGGTTGGGAGTCCGCCTGCCGATGCAGGGGACGCGGGTTCGTGCCCCGGTCCGGGAGGATCCCGCATGCCGCGGAGCGGCTGGGCCCGTGAGCC
>NC_041219.1:2411459-2460443 GCF_002837175.3 Physeter macrocephalus | reverse complement strand
GAGGATCCCACATGCCGCGGAGCGGCTGGGCCCGTGAGCCATGGCCGCTGAGCCTGCGCGTCCGGAGCCTGTGCTCCGCAACGGGAGGGGCCACAACACTGAGATGCCCGCGTAACGCAAAAAAAAAAAAAAAAATTTTTCAGTGGGAGTGAACTTCCTCTGTCCCTGGAGATAAATTCTGGAAATTGTGGTGTCTTTTCTGTGGACTCTGAAGTAATCAACAGTCCTGTTCTCACTTTGGTCCCCAAATCACCATCTGTGGTGAGTGTCTGGCAGGATATATCAATCAGTGCTTCAGTCTACATTTCAGGTGAGATGGCACCACCCTCCATGTGGATGGCTGTGGGCTGCCTCGGGGGATATGGCTGGCTTCTGGATCCTAGTCTCTTCTCTCTCCTCCATCGGCTTCTTCTTAAGCTGCTGCTGTGTCTGTCTAAGCTTCCTATCTTAGTGAACGGCACCAGCACCCACTGCCTAGGTCAGAACTGGCGATTTTCCCGGACCCCTCTTTCCATTTCCTCTCCTATTTCTAACAAACACCAAGAGTCATCAACTCTGCTTCCCAAATATCTCTCAAATTGCTTCAGTTCTTTCCATCTCTGCTGCCGCTGCCTCTGTTCAGACCACCTTTATCGCTTGCTTGCATCACTGCAATCACCTGCGACCTGATCCTCATCTCCGTTTTGCACCCTACTTAATTCTTTCTGCTGTAGCCAGTGATTTTTCTGAAGTATAAATCTGATTACATCATTCTCTGCTCAACTCATTCAGTGGTTCCCTATAGATCATAGAATAAACTTCAAACTTCTTAACTTTGTTTACACGGTCCTTCAGGATCTGGCTCTGTTTTAAAAAATTTCTCTCCAGAGTCTTCTGTGATCATTTCCCTCTTCCGAAAACAAACCTACACTCTAGCCATTCTTACAGGCCTTAAAATATGCTATGCTTGTTCACCTTGAAACGTAATGTATGGGACTTTATGTCTTTGAGATTGATGATCTTTCTTGAGTTTACATATCTTAACTCCAAAAGAGTGGAATGATGGAAAAAAGATTAACACACACACACGCACACACACAAATACATACAGATATACACATACATTTGTGTATACAGACACATATATATGAATATATATTTGGGATAAATATATGGAAAATTTACATAAATGTATGCATATATGATGGAAATTAGCAATCAATAAATGCTTTAAAAAATTGTACATGCATATTCAGTTATAGACAGCAGGTTACACAATACATTAATTTTCTCTTCTTCCCTAGATTCCATCAGAATCATAGTAAAGGCATGTAAAAGCAATAAATCCATGAGTACACAAAGAATGTGATTGGACTCAATAAAAAATAAGAGATTTCCACATATTTCTGGAATACAGATTCCGCAAATTTTGCAGAGCAGAAGAAGCCGCCTCTTCCACTGTACCCAGAGGAAGATAGAGACAAGAGAAATCAGATTTGCCCAGAGGAATCCCAGAAGGACTTAGGGTTCTGGAATTCCAAGTAGAGTAGTGGGTGGTATTTAGGCTTAGGGCTGAAATCAGGGTGATTACATGGGTCAGTGGACTGCCATCCATTTCTCTGGGCATAAAATGTCATCAATTTGGTTTCTCTCCTGAGCCTAGAAGTCAGAGGTGACTTCCCAGGAGACCTCAAGTGTCTTAAAAAAAAAAAAAAGAAAGAAAGAAAAAAAAGAAAGAAGACCTCCACATACCTGTGGTATGAAGAGTTGAAAAGATAAAATCAAGAAAATCCCCAGAAAACAAAACAGAGAGAAATTTTTAAAATATATTTAAAATATCCAAGCAGCGTAGAGGATTAAACCAGCCCTATCTGATCAACAGGGCATCCAAAAGATAGAATAGAGAAAACAAAGGTGAATAAATTATCAAAGGAACAATATAAGAAAATTTCCCAAGATCAGAGTCAAATAATCAACTTCTTAGTGAAGCATTCCTGGACTAGCCCATTAAAACTGTAGTCCCGGGCTTACCTGGTGGCGCAGTGGTTGAGAGTCCGCCTGCCGATGCAGGGGACACGGGTTGGTGCCCCGGTCCGGGAAGATCCCACATGCCGCGGAGCGGCTGGGCCCGTGAGCCATGGCCGCTGAGCCTGCGCGTCCGGAGCCTGTGCTCCGCAACGGGAGGGGCCACGACACTGAGATGCCCGCGTACCGCAAAAAAAAAAAACAAAAAAAAAACAACTGTAGTCCCTCCACCTAGCCCCTCCTTACTTAATTGTTCTCTTTTGAACTTAAAACCACCTGGCATACAATGTATTTTACTTGTTTGTTTAATGTCTCTCTTCCCATTAGAATGTAAGCTCCATGCAGGTAAGGCATTCGGTCAGTTTTGTTCACCGGGGCATCCTCAGCGCCTACTCAGTGCTTGGTACAGTCAGTGTTCAATAATTATTTGTTGACTGAATGAATAATAGAATGACTCAAGAGATCTAAACCCTCATCTGCTGTGGAAAGAATTCAGTTGATAACGCCTCAAATTGGTTTCTCAATAAAATGATATATAGGCCTATAATTTAGAAATATGAGACAACCCCCGAAGCAATTACTAAAAGAGTTAAAGGCACTTAACTTCATCTGAGGAATAAGATGGGAGAGTAGGAGTGGCAGGGGGCAAGTCGCTGTTGATTTTCATCGTAAGTTATTGCAAACTATTTGTTTTTTTCACCATGTGACTGTACTGTTTTTTTAAAGAGTGTATATGTCTTAGAAAACATTTTGTATTTATTTTCTGTAAATATATATCAACAATAATAATAGCTAACATTTATTGAGCACTTATTACATGCTAGGCATTGTGCTAAGCTTTATATGGATTCTTGAGGAATGTATTACATATCTGTTGTCATTTTACATGGATTGAAAACATCTGGATTTAACTTAAAAATAGAAAAAATAAAAACCCCTCAATCCCCAAATGTAAATATTTAGTAATCTTAAACTCAATTGAATAAATTCTGCTTCTCAATCTTCATAACAAAGATATGAATTTGATATGCCTCTTCATCTCCTTAAAATGCAAGAAACAAAGCATCATGCAATATTTTTTAAAGTTTTTATTTATTAGGAAATCCTCATCGAACTGCAAAGGCACCTGTCAACAGGAACTATAGAAACTGAAGGAAAAATTGTGCGTAAGCTCTTTTGGAGACATCTGTCTGTGTCATCTGCTTGCTTTCCCACCACCCTTCTTTCCAGTCCACATTTCTCTTTCAGTCGGTTCATCTGAAGTATAATTGACCTTTGTTTCAGGAAATTTATGGGATTTTCACAACATGAAATGGCTTCTGACAGAGTCATTTTTGGGCCTCAACTCTGATCTGCTCCCTCCTGTCTGTGCCCGGATATTCTGCTGTGACGCCATCCATCACTGGTTCAGGAACACATGGTGCCATCACCGCGGCAAATCATTCTTCCATCATTCCAGAGGTGAAATTGAAACATTGATAGCTGTTAACAAAAATCCTTTTAGCACAGTTCTGTCATTTGGACGCTTCTGGGGTTTAGACTGTGCTCTGGATCTGTTGGGAGCAGCCCCTTCTTCCTTTTCCTTTCTGCTTGACTAAACTCCTCCTCATCTCTCAGGCTTCAGCTGAGATGTGCCCCTGGAGAAGCCTTTCTCGACAATGACCCCACCTGAACGTGGTTCCTGCACCTCCTGCAGCTCCCGGAGTATCCCTCTGACATTGACTTCATAGACTGAATTGTTGCTGCCATTTATTTTCAGTCTCCTGTGCTGGAACTCATGATCCCTGGGCACAGAGACTGAACTCTTCGTCTTGCTAGCTCCAGCACACGGTGTGGTGCCCCGGTATGTAGTAGATGCTCAGTAACCATTTGAATGAATGAATGAATGAATGAATGAAAGCCACTGTCGCTGTGTACAGTTCCACTTTAGTTTCACATACTGAGTATGTATGAAAAATAACAACCAAAACAACTGGACAGCTGTGCTTAACAATTTCTGAGTGAAAGGCTAATGAGTTAAATAATCTTGGCCTAAATCCAGAAGTTAAGGGAAAAAGAGATAGCGAGAAGGCTGTGCATATTTCCTGTGTTCTGTAGGAAATAAATATTTCCTAAGCTCTTTTCCTCCAGCAATTTCCGAAGTTGAGAATGCACCATATAATTTTATAGCCCCATGAAAGAAGAAAGTAAAATGCTTTCAAAATGGTTTGTGCCACATGCTATAACCTAGCCTCTTATTTATGGCTTGAAAAATAGGTGAGGGAAAGTTGTTATATATTCCTATTTCTTCAGAGCCTTTGAATAATAGTTAACAAAGACCACACTGAAAATTGAACTTACCTTATCACTCATGAGATCCGGTTCTGAATTATGTGAGGCAAAAATGTTTCCAATACAGTCCCCTCCACCACCAATCCCTCCATCCCCTCAGCTGGCATGAGAGAAGCATCATAGTTACTTCATGCCTTTTCTACTGCTGCTCTTCATTGGACCAGAGCTAATGTGCGCTGAATGCCCTCCCAAATGATAGGAAAAAGTTGAAAGAGAACTTTAAAGGTGATCTTAAATTTTAATCTAAGGCTAGTTGAAAGATGATTGTTTAAGGTCGTTCTGTGATTATTGGGAAATTGGGCAAGATTTCATTTTTTTAGTTCAAGTATGTGACAGGCGACGAAATAGCAAATCAAAGAGAAAAATAGAAGAACAAAATTATTCTACTTTGATGGCTTATGTGTTTTATCTGTGATGCTAGATTTTTAGTTTATCTAACTCTGAGGGAAAATGGCTACATCAAGATGCTATTAATAATAATCATGGGAAATTTTTCATTGATTTATGTGAGATTAGACTCTGGCCCATTGTCTATTTTCATGCGGCAGTTTTTTCTTTTGTAAGAAAAGTACTTTGGCTAAGCAGAGTGTATCTTTTACCTGAATGGTGTTCCAGAGACATATTTAGTTACAAGTTGAAACAGTGTTGGTCCCAAATCTATTATCAGAATAATAGTCACATTATCTCTCATTCATCTACGGGTGATAATATGTGCTGTTTCAGTTACTTTCTTCACTAGCTCTACTTTGTTTACTAGACCCTAGTTGGCATTGTATATTGTTATTATTATTATTTATGCTTAATTATGAATTACTTTTTATATTATCTTAAATTTAAGGAAGGACATATCTCCCACACATATTTATGGTTAAGTATATATATATATAAATATATATTAATATATAAATTAAAATATAAATATTAAATTAAGTTAAATTTATTTAACTTAAATTATATTAAGTGAAATATATAAATATATATCTACATTTTATACATATATACATGTATGTATATGTGTTACATATATATATACACATATAACTGCAGTGGTTGTGAAATAGATAAGCTCTCTCATGAAACTCCACTGCTGACTATGAGGTTGCTATTTTGCCATTTGTTGGTTTCAGACTCCAGTAGCTTCTATTATCAGTCCAGGAAGCTCCTTGTTTCTCTAACCTGGAAATATAATAGGAAGCCATGTACACGTGAGCTATGGGAGAGCCAGGAAGGTTTCCCCCCATCCGTTATTCTTTCCTTATTCTAAATTCTCATCACTTGGAACTGATTCCTTTGTGTTTAGGCTTTGTGGACATCTTAGTATCACAGAATCCTAGAAGTTTAAACCTAGAAGGAATATTAAAGATCTGATCCAACCACCTTCCTAAGCCTGTAGATAAGGAAACTGAAATTCGAATTTTGTCCAAGGTTTTACACTCTGAGGGTGGTAGAACCACTAGAATCAAGGCCTTCTGAAGGTCGCTTCTGCTGACTCTCACTTTGTTCATTCATTTCTTCACTCTTCAATTTATGGCATAGTCAGGATTCTTCTGGGTGAAAGTGAGAAAAACCCAAATCTGACATACTTCAAGGAAAGGAGCAACGTTATTAGCCTCTGGCCACGATAGGCTCAAATAATGTCTTCCACACTTGGACTGTCTCCAAATCTTGCCTCCTGTGTGTGTGGGCTTCATCCTCAGGCAAGCTCATCCCATGCTGTGGCAACACACCTTCCTCCTCACCAGCCTCCCCTCAGAAGTTACAAGCATGCATCCTACCAGCTTTAATTCCACCAGAGTGAGAAAGGCTCATTTTCCTAGTTAGTCCCAGAAAAGTGGTGACATGAAATCTCACGGGTTTGCCTTGGGTCATGTGCCTGAACCAATCAGGGGGTCAAAATAGATCAACTGGCCTAGCTTAAGTCACAGGCTCTCCCCTGCCACCAGGGGAATCTCATAGGCTGTGAGTGAGGGAGAGGAACTTCCTCCAAAAAATTGGAATGCTGTGGCAGAGGAAAGTAAAATAGAGACCAAGCCGTTTAAAGCAACCACTATCAGCTTCAAGTGCATACTATGTCTCAGACACTGT
Source organism: Physeter macrocephalus (assembly GCF_002837175.3). Classification (NCBI taxonomy): domain Eukaryota; kingdom Metazoa; phylum Chordata; class Mammalia; order Artiodactyla; family Physeteridae; genus Physeter; species Physeter macrocephalus. Next base: position 2,454,023 of record NC_041219.1, on the reverse strand, counting down.
GCTACGTGTTTGTCTGGGTAGCATCTGTTGTTAGTTCATTTGCCTACCAGTTGTTTTTTTTTAAAATGAACATGCTGGCCGAAAGCTGAACTGACAGAAATGGAGTCAAGGAGAGATTACATTGGATGTGTTGAGGGGGTGATGGGGAGACAATGGGGAGAGGTTTGGGGTGCAGAACCCTGCACAGGGGAGGAAAAGTGACGTCTGAATGAAGGTCAGCAGGGGCCCAGAGGACAGGAGAGATCTGGGAAAAGGCCTATGAGAGGCTGCCGGTCTCCACTGGGCTATCTGCTCGGTCTCAGCTCTGCTCCCTGAGCAGATAACCCCGTGGAGATGCGGCGCGGTTGATTCATTCATTCGTGCACGCATTTTGGGAGGGCCTACTGTGGCCAGCCGCTGTGCCAGGTGCTAGGGAGGCAAAGGTGGTAAGATGGATCTTCCCTCATCATCCCCCGGGGGCATGTTACACAAAGCTTCGTGACAACTGCAGGAATTGCTACCAGGGAGAAGTCCAGAGTGTTCCAAGAGAATATACAGAGGACCTGACTGTGTGGAGGATGTGGGCAGGGAGAAAGGCAGAGAAGGTCCCCTAGAGTAATACTTGAACTGAGACTGAAGAACAAAGAGGAGGCTTGCTAGGGCGGAAGAGAGGCCAGGAGAAGAGAAGGAATTCCAGGCAGAGGGTACTGGAGCCTGTGCGAAGGGGTTCAGCGTTGCTGGGGAACAGTGGGGAAGGCCAGTGACTGCTCAGGCTGGAGGAGGAATAATAGCCAGACCATGCCACTCGCTTCGGGCCACTGGAAAGACTTTGAACTTTGTCTGCAGGCGTTCGGCTTGTGATCAGATTTGTGTTTTTAGAAAGATCACACTTGCTGAGGGTGGAGAAAGAATTGAGGGGGGCGGGTGAGACTACACAGCCAGAGCTTAAAGAGGGGATAGTGTAGAAGTGGCAACAGAGTTGGAGAGAAAGCGATCACAGTCAAGAGGTGACTTGAGGATGTGGGGTGTGAGGGCGAAGCTGGGGCGAAGTGAGAGTAGCATCGCCATATATGCACTACTGAATGTAAAATAGTTGGCTGGTGGGAAGCAGCCGCATAGCATGGGGAGATCAGCTCGGTGCTTTGTGTCCACCTAGAGGGGTGGGATAGGGAGGGTGGGAGGGAGACGCAAGAGGGAGGAGATATGGGGACACGTGTATGCATATGGCTGATTCGCTTTGTTGTGCAACAGAAACTAACACAGTACTGTGAAGCAATTATACCCAACAAAGATCTATTAAAACAAAATAATAAAATAGAAAAACATCCGAAACAAAACAAAACAAAACAAAAAGAGGTCTTTGAATTTCTTAGTATTGGAAAGGTGACTTCAGCAATAGTTGGACAGGCAGTGCAATATACCCATGGGTCTGTGAAAGTTTCACATTTTCGTTAGCTGGTTGAATAGCAGGTTTTATTTTCCATGACAGTATTAAATTGGCTGGGGATTAGGCTGAATGTAATTGTTTTATGGCCAAATGGATCCCATTGTAATAGTGACCATATATCAGCCTGCCAAGTGCCTGATTTAAGAGTACAAGGCCACAGGGAACTTCTCTGAGCCTACAGATTTGCTGACTAAAGATAAAGGAATGGGACCTTAAACTCTGGCAGCCCCGCAGAATGTCCTGGGTCTTAACGGTCTTGCTTGCTACAGTTTAGATAATCCCTTAAATCTATAAGAGTTCATATATGTAGACTCTGGAACTATATTCTTGGATTGATGAATGGGGTGAATAGCCAGGTTCAGATGCTCTTCAGTGCCATGGAAGAGTTCCAGTTGATGTGGGGCAAAGACTCCAAGACTGGGTGTGCTGTAATGATGGTGGTCTCCTGGAAAACCAGCTTGGCCAAATTGAATTTGAGCCTGGGAAGCTAGAATTAAATATGTTAGGGGTGTGCACCCGAAAGAAGGTTTATCCTGAGCAGTGATTGATAGGATAGTCTACGGTTGTACAGTAGTCTAGAGACCAGAGTGTGGAACCAGAGTCAGGGACTTACGGTTCTGCCATTTACCAGCTCTGTCCCCCAAGCCAGTCACTTATGCTTTCCGAGCCTCAGTTAACCCATTTTTAAAGTAAATATAATGATAATAATAGTAATACCTGCTATGTCACCCAGCATGGTGCTGAAGATGAAAATGATGAAATGAAGATGAAAAGAAACGAAATTTGTGAAAGTGCTTTGTAAGTGAAAAATGAAGATGCCAAAAGAATTGTCATTATTTGTTCCAGTCAAGATAGGCCAAATTGTACCATGGTCAGAAATAGCAGCATCTTGCCTTAAAACAAGGTCTCTTTCTTGCTCCTTCTGGCAAAGTCCACTGCCCGCTTGGCAACTCTTAGGGTATCACTCTTCCATTCATGTTGATGATAAATACGTGACTTTAGGGATCCTTGCTCACACTGACCACACCTCACTTTCTGGTTATGCAGTGGGCCCCACTGGCTGTACCACTGTAAAAAGCAGCAGCTGTTTTCCTCCTCTCCTGGGTTTGTTTTCCCCCTCTCCTGGGTTTGTTTTCCCTTCTGGAAGTGCATTTGGATTTTTCTTTGGGGCATCACCCATTTCATGTTTTACACGGGGCTGGCTCTTCTCCACACCACCAGTTCGGTCACCAGGGGAAATTGGAAACAGGAGAATCTCCTTGTTTACTCTCTTTTTCTCTTCTGGAATAAGCAGTCACTTATTCCTGACTGGTCCAAGGAGACTAGTATCCTTAGGTGACCAAAGGGAAATCTAAAGGGGGTACAGAGTTCAGTGGAAGAGGACTGGGCAGAAGAGAACTATTAGGTGGCCTGAAGAATGCTAATGAGAAGGTGAGGGGCAAAGGCTGGCTGTAGAAGTGCATTTAGCTTATCCTCCTTAGGCCGGGGGGCTATAGGTGGAGGCTGGAATTTGGAGGGAGAACTGGAGTTAGGTGCTAGGATCTGGGAGGAGGAAGACCACCGAGAAGCCCCCTCCTCCAACACTGTGATACATCCAACCAAGAACAAAGTCAGGAGCCTGGAGCAGCCAGGGCTGAGGGCTGGACTGAATGGCAGAAAGGAAAAGACCCCACAAGCAAATGAAGCTGCGGGACATCAGGGACCCCTAAGACCATCGCTGTAATGGAGGTGATTTGCATTTTGCTGATTTTTCAGGGGTGATTCCTTTTAGTAAGCAAATCCACTGAGATCAAACACAATGCAAACCACAGTGGGAAAAAGGAGTCTGTACCTATATTAATGATTTCCATGCATGGAATGTACAACCAAAATAGGGTTTGAAAACCTTGATACCTTTTGGACCATGTCTGTGGATATCCCTGTGTGCAAAGATCAAATAATGGTAGAAACTAGAGGAAAACATGCTAGCTTTAAGCCCACCCTGCAGCCAGAGTCCAGATAACAGAAATAACAACCAACCCTGTATAGCACCTTCTATATGCTGAGTGCTTTTCAGCATTTCACCCGTATTGACTTCTTTAATCCTCACAACAACGCCTTTTTTGGCCGCGCTGTGCACCTTGTAGCAGGATCTCAGTTCCCCGACCAGGGGTTGAACCCCGGGGCCACGGTAGTCCTAACCACCGGACTGCCAGGGAACTCCCACAACAACGATTGTAGATAGATGCTGTTATTATTTCTATTTAAAGATGAAAAAAAAACGATCCCAGAATAGTTATGTGACTTGTGAGTTAGCAGGAGAGCCAAGATTCAAACCCAGGCAGTCTAGTTCCAGAGTCCACACCTTTTGCACCACATGGGGCAACGGGGTGTCTTGTCCTGTGTCCCTGGTCATCACCACCCTTGCAAGGGGGTTGAACGACCTGCATCTGTTGGAGGGATGCCACTTAAATGGCAACTCTCTTCCTTACATTCCTCTATGACACAGCTGACATGGCCTGCAGAACTGGCAAACGCCAGTCAGTGACATGGCTTGGGAGGTCACTAGAGCTCCTGGGATCTCAAATATTCAGGGAGAAGTTGCAGCCAGGAGTTAGAGGACTCCTCTTTCCTCCCGCCTCTCTGGGTTCTCAGAGGAAGCAGACCACTAGGGCTAGATCTGCATCTTCTATTTTTCCTCCTGCAGCAAGTTTCTTCCTAGGTAGGTAGCCCACCCTCCCTCCACTACCCGCCCTCCACATCTAGGTTCTGGCAGTGAAGCATTTTCAAATGCTGTTACTCCATGTTTCCAAGAATGTCCGCTTAATCTAGGATTAGGGCAGCAGCAAAACAGGTGGAATCTGAAAGTGAGAAAACGATCAGATGAGAGGAGAGATGGGACTAACAGATCACAAGGGGTTGGCTCAAGTACAGGGGGAGGATTAGGGTCCTGGAAGGCTGGTAGGAGGCTGGGACGACCCCTGGATGAATGAGGGTAGAGGCGGGTTTTAAGGTTGTGAATCAGGCGCAGAGGCAGGAGACAGGAACCCAACTATTATAAACTGGACACAAAGTGGGGCGCTGCTCACTGACATGAGGCCTTTCCCATAGGCTCTACCAGGACTGGGTATGAGAGTAGGACAGAGGCATGGCTGCCTCAGCATGGATGGAGTCCCGAACGCAGAGGAGGAGGAGGAGGAGGGGGCGGGCGGAGGGTCGTACTGCAGCCATTTCACACCTCCTTGAGGAAGAGACCAGATGGCCAAGTTTTACAGATGGCTAAACTCAGACGGTGGGTGTAGACCTCTGTTGTTGCCTTCTCACTCCGGTCGTTTTCCATCTGCAGTCCCTATTTCACAAGTAATTTTTATTCTTTTCAACTTCTCTTCCCCTTTTCGGCCAGATTTCTTAGAGCTGAAGAGCCATTGCTCAAGGATGACCTTGCCTAAGTTGAAGAATTACTCTTGTTCAATAAAAAATTAATTTTATATAAATAAAACTTGATAAGAAGTGCATCCGTGCTGCCCTGGTCCCCTCTCTTGGGCTTCTTGTTTCCCTTTTCTGAAGTTTCATTCACTGGTCTATAATCTCAGCTTGCATCACGTCCCACTGACTAGATTGTTATTCATTCTGTAGTACTGTTTTTATTGCTGCCCAGACACCTAAACCACTTAGCATCCCTGAATTCACCAGAGTCGAGCACCCCTAGCCTTGTTAGAACATTCCCCTCCACCGCCAGCCCCCGCTTATGCAATGCTACACTGGCTGAGACTCAGTGTCTCTGCAGCCCCAGGATCCTTCTCTGATGACGGCGCTACAGCCCTTGTGTGAGAGGACCTGCGATTTGTCTCTGATATTGGCAGGGAGTTCGAGATGCGTTGAGCCACTTTCAGGGTAACTCAGTAAGGTTCTATTTACACAGCTCTCCCTTGAGTCCAGCTCCCTCAGGAGAAGTTTTGACTCTCTGTAGGTAGGGACGAAGTCTCATTCACCTTTATTGCCCCAAATGATATCCAGTACATACTAGAGGCTCCTCTGATATTTGAATGCATTGGCTGATTTTTTGGACACCCTCCTTGAACTTAGGTTTAAACTTAAGAGATTTCTTAATAACTTTCACAAGTGTACTACTTATTGTTTGAAAGCAATACTTTAACTTTTCTAAAAAGAAAAGGAAAGAAAAGCTTACTCAGAGATCATTTAATGAGCATTAACTCTAAAATATGGGAAGTTTTTTAATCCCATTTATCTACTTATCCTATTCTGCACATAGTATGTCCTTTCTTAGTCTTTTTCAAGCCAAAGATTCTCTCTTGGTTTGTTTATTTTTGTTTTCAAGAAGGAATTTCTTCTCAGGTGCTTTTCTATATTAATAAAAATGAGGAGACTAAATATGGGTTACATTAAATACGTTTGGCCTGTCTGTTATTAGGCTGAACTAATGACCCACCCCAGCAGGAAACAGCTTTCCCTCCTCTAAATTCTTACAACTTGTTGCCTCAACATTTACTTGGTTCTTTTTGCATGCTGTCTGTATTTGTGCACCTGCATAATTTTTTTTCCAAGGAGATAATATTTTGAAAGCCCTCTTGGTCTGGGACTTAAAGCATAAAGTAGGCACTCACAAAATATAGGCTGTGAAAATAAATAAATGAAGGAATGAAGTAGTAAATTTGACAATACATTTCCTGACAGGAGATTTCTTAAAATGAACAAGTGCTTCCTAAGAACTAAACACAGAGAGTTTTAGTGACAATGGTGGCAGCACAACCCAGAGGATTTGGCTCTAAAAAATCCTGGATCTACTCCTAACCACCAGCAGAGTTATAAAGATGATCTTGAACTTGGTGGAATGATTCTGACTCTGCTTATAGGTTTTATAGAGTAAAAAGATTCCTATTCAGTAGACACTTTGTGACTTTCATTTCTTATTCTTTTTACCAAACTGTTGGACCTCTACAGATATTAAGTCAAAGATAACTGACATATCAGTTACTCCCATTATGAACTTTGTAGATGCAGGCCTTCAATGGAAATTCTCTAGTTTTAAACTGTAGACCATTCTTCTTTTACATTTCTTTAAGGTCATCTTTGTAGCGTTAAATGTCAGGCTACGAGAGGTGAATTTAGGGCAGTTGATTTAAGAAGTATGATACAGCCTTCCCTCAGAATCCACGGGGCATTGGTTCCAGGATCCCCTGCCAATACCAAAACCCAAGGATGCTCAAGTCCCTTATATGAAATGACTCAGTACAGTCGGCTCTAAGGAATCCGTGGTTGGTTGAATCCACAGATTCGGAACCCGCAGAGGGCCGTCTGTACTTCAAAACTTTATGTTCGTGTGTGTAGAGGTGTGGGTGCACACAACAAAACGACTTGTGAATGTCTCTCTCCTTGACCTGTTTTGACCAAACTTTATTACTCATTTAATGGAGTCATGACAAAGAGTAGGAATCAAAACACATGGGGATCACAGAGGCTGTTATGTTTATTGTGCAGAACAGACAGTGATAATCCACTAGAGAAATATTTTCAACAAGCAAGCGATTCAAAGTACAATCATAGACAGCAACTCTACATGAAGAACAGAGTTAGAAGACACTCAAAGAAACAGGGAGAAAGTCAACTGCAGTTCAACGTCTTGATACTTTTCTCCTGCACACATACCTAACTTGCAGAAATGGTAGAAAAGTTAAATGTCCAGTCTTACTTAGCCCGAGACCAACAACAGCAAAGAACAGTCCTATAAAATTTATCTCCCACAAAAATAAACTATATATATAAAAATTTTATGATGTTCTTACTGTTCCATTGGCCACAAGCTTTTTTCAGTATGAAAAATGAGGTATACTGGGGCTTAAGAGGTAGTAGTGTGTTTTGATTGTACAACGTATAGGAAATAAGAGAGTAATTTCATCAGAGATGGAAACTGCCAGGTGCTCCGAGTTTGGCCAACACGAGCAACTGCTTTAGTTTTATGAGCTGGCCAGTGAGGTTTCAAAAGGCCCAACCCAAGATACGGAATGGGGCTTCTTATGAGCCACGGTTTAGTTGCTTATTTAATGCACAGTTAACAGTAATGTTGAGTTTTAATTCTCTCCATAGCTCCTTTGGTGGTTCACAACAGTGAGCAATCTGCCAGTCTCAGAGAGGTATGTGGCCTTTGAAACTACCTCTCTGAAGCGGCTGGAAGAGAGATGGTTTTGAGTTTCATTTGGCATCAGTACTAAAAGCCAGACTGACACAAGCCGTCATGAGAAGCTACCTCTTGGCCCAGTTGATAATACCATGTTAAAAAGTCAGCACACTCACTAGGAGAGAAAGGAATAAAAACTCTACATAAGAAGCGTTTAAAATAAATCTGGCTGAGACATATTACAAAAATCACATTTGTGTAAAATACATGAAAATATCTGTCAAGCATTTTCTCATAGTCAACTAATCTTCAAAACACATATTTTTGATTGCATCATGCAAAAGCTGAGCTTGTTGCATCTCACCTACAAAGCTTCAAGTTTCTTTGAAGGTTGGCTTTATTTTATTTATTTGCAAAGAAGTAGGTAAAAACGTGTTCCTTTCTATCAAAAGCCTTTTACAAAAATAGTTTTGACGAGGGTTAGCTGCAGTCTGAACTATTTCAAACATTGCCAAAAATGAATGCTGCAAGTAACAAGTTCATTCCTTTTGAAGTCTGGAGGTAGGTCTTTGCAAGTCAATTAGTCCATTTCCTTAAACGATTCATGTGAGGTACAAACTTGGAGGGTGATATTTAAACATTACAGTCAAATTTTGTGTGATGTGTAGTGTAAGGAGGAAAAATATCCTTAAGAACCTAGGAGCGACTTGGTTAAAAAAAATTCAAGTTAATGTGGAAAATCTAGCAGAGAAGCTGAAACAAGTATTTGTAAAATTTTAATTAAAAAAAAAAAACACAGACAAATACATAGCCATGCTGAAACACAGTAAGGAGACTGCTTCTTTAACTGTAACTAAGTGTACAAAAAGAACTGTAGATGAATAGCATCACCTACCCATTACTTTTTTTTTTCTTGCATTGCTTGTGTATAGCAGCATGTAGTAAGTACTAAACTGTAAATTAACTGTAACATTCAGAGGTAGTATTGAGCAGTGGGGATGTATTGCATCTCTGGCTAAAAGTGCAGTTTGAGTGAAGAGATGGTGAGCTGAAATCAAAGTAAAGCACCTCAGCCAACCATCCTATGTCAAAACGTATTACTTGAAGTAACACATAAGCTTCATTTGAGGTAAGTGGTATTTAGGTCTTTCACAGAAACTGATACACAACGGAGAGAGAGAGAGAGAGAGAGAGAGAGCCTGCTTTTTTGTTGTCGTTGTTCTTTAAATTGTAGTATAAACTATAGCAAAAGAAATTTGGATTTCGCTCCTCCCACCTCATAATCCAGGTGAGTTCATCATGCATTATTCTGTTGTACCTTTTCATTAAATTACGAAGAGGATAATTTTACTTGTCTAGGTTCCTTAAAACGCTTTGAGGCTGACAAGTGTGATTTATTGCTAAATGGCATTTGGCTCTGTAGGAAGTAGATTCTACCCGGATGAGGGTTCCTGAAAAAAAAAAATGAGGGCCGTGAGTAAATTTATTACTCCTGCTGATATGTGTGGCACCCATAAATAAAGGAGTTGGTAATCTGAGTTTGCTTACTTCCCTTTTTGAAAAGTGAACATCACCTTTTCTGGTTTGTTAAGCTGGATGAAAGGATACATCAGCATTTCGTCTCATTTAGAAATAAAAGTAAAAATTAAAAAAAAAATCATCAAGTAAGTGTCTACAAGGTTATATGAAAAAGAGAGAAGTAGTATCTAGTCCTATCTTTGGTGTTCTAAACAGAAGCTTCACTACTGCGAGCGGGTTGGGTGGTGTCTGAGGCAGCCAGTGTTTCCCACCGCGCCTCTCCTAGCAGAATGCCCAGCGTCACACGGGTGACATGTTTCTGGTTTGGATGCAGTGCAGTGATTGACTAAACCCGATTCAGAGGTTCTTCTCACCCACCCACTCCTGCTTATCAGATCCACAAACTATTAGTAGGTTAAGGAAAAAGAGAACAGTAATTAAAAGTTGCATTGTTAAACTGTGTCCCCTGTGTTTACAGCAGTTTTTCACTAAACCTGGGACCGTGAAGGGATTACAAAGAAGGTGATTAATATAGTCCTTTTTAAGGTTACGTGACTTCTCCCCCCACCCCCGCCCCTCCCCCGCCCCGCCCCGCCCCCTAACCCCAGATGAAAGTGGAAAGACCATGGCGACAGAGAGTAAGTGGTCACTGCAGTGTCTTCTCCCTTCAAAAGATCCAACTGCTGCTGAGGTAGAAATTGAATGCTGGCGCCCCCTAATCCTCTTCTGCAGACTCTTGTGAGGATGTCTCTTCAGTCTCCTCCTGGAACACACAAAGGGCACAACCATTACACTGTGTGGGCTGTTCAGACAAACAGTTGAGAGGTGACCTGTTTCCACAGCACATTATGCTGGCTTCAAAAGAGGATGCGGATGATTGGCAAGCCCCCTCGTTCCCAGGGCTTCTTAAACCGTAATTGAGGAATCAAGGTGTTGTTTTTTCCCAGAGCAGTCATTAGCCACTGTTGACTTAAGGCTTGACATCATGGCGGCTGCTCAGCAAATTCAATTGTCTGCCGTCCAGAGAATGTCAGGCCCGTGTGAGCTTACTCACCAATCAGAGGGAAAAAGAAATGGATAAATTTTTCCTGACAGCATGCCAGTCATCAGTTTTAAAAACCAGCAAATCAAGCGAAGGGGATCTGTTCTTAAGGGACAAAGAAAACGCATCCTGCAGGTATTGGTAATCATAGCTGATGCTCTTAGGGACTGGCTGTTATTATTCCCATTTTACAGGTGAGAAAATCAAGGCACAGTGAGTCGTATACCCGACATCGCAGAGCAAGTCGAGCCAGGCTTTGGGCAGAGTCAGACGGGTGTTGGCAGCTGTGTGTAACCAGGATGCCACCGCCACGTACCAGAGGCAGCGTGAGGGCAGAATCGAGCCTGAGAAAGGGCTGCAAGAGCTGACGACTCACTTCCTTTCCAAATGGATTTCCTCCTTCTTGTATTCATTAAAGCGCATTTTAAGACAATGACCAAAGTTTGGCATTAACTGCTCAATCTCAATACTAAATCCACACTGACCAAACATTTAATGGTGGTTTGGCCAAGCAGAGAAAATCTAATATATATGTTTTTGCAGGGCCTCCTCTTCCTATAAATCTAATTTCTCCTTCTCTTTTCCTTTTTCTGATTCCGTATGGCTCTGGAATTTGTTGGAATTTCTGCAAACCGGCTTGAGCTGCAAAGTTCTCTTTCCTTCTGCTTACTTAACAAACGTGCAGTACCTTTCAGGACATGGGTGGTAAAGCGGAGACAATAAACATTTCTGATAAAAGCGTCCTTAGTGAGAGGATGATTTTTATCAAATGCTGTACATTGTCTCATAAGACGGCATGTGAAAAAGATCCGGGAGAAGAGGTAAACATTCACTCCTGCAGCAAACTTTAAGAATGGCCAGCTTAAAACAGCTTATAACAGTCTTCATACCTTAATAGATTTGATTTTCCACATGGCTTCATTTTGTCTGGGTGGCTAACTGACACAATTTATACCTCTCTTCCTTTCCCAGGTCACTACAGTACACCATTCAGTAAAGCATGCCTTAAAGCTTGTCTGCATTATATGACCAAACTTCCATTCATTAGTGTTTGAAACACTTCAGCTGTGAAGGAACTCCTAAATGCTGCCATGTGTGACGCTTTTGCGTAAAAGCAGCAAACGGGAGGGAAAAAAACCCACATGAACGGGTACTCACATGCTCACATGAATGTGCGCACGCGGACACATGGACACACACACACACACACACACACACACACACACACACACACACTCACTCACTCACTCTATCCTGGGCTTTAACCACAGGCCACTGCTTACTGCAAACCCTTTGCAGAAGGTTTCAAACGTTCTCTTCCCCCAAGACTGAAGGAGCTGTAAATCCTGGGAATAAACACACACACACAAAATGAATGGATTACAGCTTAAAAAATATAACCACCGCAGCATCAAGTCATGAGATTTCACACCGGTTTTGTTTAGTCTGCTTTGGGTTATGTGGGAAACGTGGAACGTTTGAAGCTACCTCGCATCTGCTCCCAACCCCCAAACGGCAGGCTTCACATATTTAAGCAGCACGTTTATACCTCTTGACAGGCAACAGGCCATGACCCTGAGATTCTCTATGGAGTCCCGGCCACAAAGGAGGATGTAGCAGGATCAAAGCCACGGACGGACGTGAGAGAGACAAGCCAAGGTTCAGCTGCCCTCTGACCTTGTTTTTTCACTTAATATTTAAATTCCAGAAAGTCATTAAGCTGTTCGGCAGATACACTCTTCACCGTCCCCAAATGACTCACTTCTCATTATGACAGGAGGTGTGGACTTAGGTAACTACCCTGAAACAGACCACAGAGTACACGCCGGCAGATATATGTGATTCCTTCTCTCCTGGTTAACAAATTAATAGAACGCAGTCAAGCTGGAAACCCCCCTGGATGGAGCTGTAATTATTCCATTTCTAACTGCTCGATTTTTCTAGACTATCTGGAAACCAAAGTACTTCCAAATCTGGAAGGAAATCGAATTTTCAGGCCATGAACTTACAAAGACCTTATAGTAGATGGAATGTGATCAGCTTTTCAAAACCTTCCCAGAAACTTTGCTTGATTTGAGCTCTTGAAGCTCCTGATATGTAAGTGGTTTATTCAAATCCCTTAGACACAACTCAGCTGAAAATGATGGTCCCTCATCCTCATACTGTTTCCTTTACTTAACGGTTCTTAACACAACATGGAGAGTTGTTTTATTTCCACCGACACTGAAATGCTTCTACTAGTAGCTGTCAGTTAGTACTGGGTACGTAACTAGGATGTCAGAGGGCGGAAGCCTCACTCGGTCAAGCTTTTGGAGGTCATGCAGCTCTCACACACTCAGAACGATGGTTTTCTCAATGTTTGGTTCTTGGAGAGCTCTGTCTTCCTGGCGTAGCCCTGACTGGCCATCCTCCAAAGGACGGCATGGCTGCCAAGTGGATGATGTTGGCGGGGCACGTGGCACCTCTCACCTCTGCAGGACCCAGTTCTCACCTTCCCAGTGACATTGGCCTTTTGCTACATGTATGGTTGCTGTGACAAAAGTGTGCGTGTCATTAAGAGAAGAAAAACCCTCTTCGTTTTCTTGTTTTGGTTCCACAATTCATTTACTGAATTGGGGCAGGTGACTTGACAGCAGATTGCGAGATAAGGCTGGGAGAGAAGAGTTCTTGCTTTCCCTCCCAGGAGCCATGTGGGTCATGGAGGAATGAAGATGGAGTCGGGAAATCCACGTTCAGCTGTCCTGTCACGGCTGACCAGACTTCACACAGGGCCCTTCTGCGGTGCAAAGAGTGGACAGGACCCAGTGACGAAGGGAATAAGCAGCAGGTTCTGATGTCCCCCAGGGATCTTACTTTCATAGCAGAGTAGTTGGTGGGGACCCTTGGGATTCAATCCTCCTCAGTTAACTTAGAAGACACTGCCATTACTGCAGGTGATAGCTTGCAACTTGAGATATTTATTTAAGTTGCTTCACGTTCGCAACATACGCCCAAAGGATCTTTGAGCTTGGGTAGCCCCCCAAGAGCAGCTCTGAGGCACTAAGGAGGTGGAGGGACCGTAGCCAAGCATTCTCCACATCTCATTAGGCGCTGGCTGGTGAGATGGGAAGGCCAAGCAGCCACAGTCTGGTCAAGGAGGCTTACCGCTGGAATGGGGCTTCACGAATGTAGGATAAAAGGACTTTTCAAAGTGAAAGTGCACAGTGACATTTTTATGAGTACCAGCCACTAAGGCCTCTAAATACAGAACAGCCCCCAGCCATCCACTCAGTTACCTTACAAAGACCACTGAGGCTGTACCACACTGGGGTGAAATGTGGATTTTTTGGCAGAAAACTGAAGAGAAGGAAAAGAAAGTGGGCAGAGTTGGAGAACTATATTTTTATTACGACTACTGGAAAAACTGCACTCATTTTGCCTTAGTCTTTCTTTTGTTCCCCCCAAAAAGGAATTTAATAAGTGTAACTCTTTCATTGCTTTCATTACGCTTGTGGAAAAAAACCCCCACTGAAACCTAGATATATAGTTTGCACCTATCTCCATCCTTTTAATTTGGTTCAGCACAATGCATGTGGCGTATACCCTTGGGTACACTTCTGCTAACTTATTCAAAAGGAGGAAGAAGACATCCCAATATCCACCCTGATCCCCTAATGTTGGATGGAATTTTTCAACGTCTTAGGCGTTTAACCATAGATGTTACCACACAGGCATGGGTGAGGGTGTGCGCTGGAGGAAGGTTCAGCGTTTAATGTGACAGCTGAAGCTCTGGGTTTAATTTTCAGATGCAGACTAAACAGCAGATCTGCAGTGGAAAGGAGGCCAACGAATTTAAAATGGAACCAAGAAGTGGAAATACTCTCCCTGCAAACTTTAGGAGTGCTGTCACCATGGTGCCCCTCTTTGTGTGTATAAGGAGTGCAAAGTCATAGAAGTCCATGCCAGCTTTAATAAATCCTTATTTTTTCCCCTTGGTTGCAAAGAATTCTCTAACTCTCTTATCATAAAATGCTGCAGGCTACAAATACATCTGTAATTTAAGCTGTCTTGCCAGTAAACCTACCAATACCTGGTAATTTAGAAAGCGTAGTTATGGTTTAATGAAATTCTTCTTGTCATCTTAGTATGTCCAGTGCCTTAAGCACTTGGAATGCCACACTCACGGGTGTTTCACGTTCGTGACTATCTCGAGCCAATCCCGCTGGAACAGAAATAATGGGCTCTCCTCAGCAGCAGTGACCAGAAACAAGTTTTCAAGTTCCATCTGCAGCTAAGTGACCCTCAAGACCACAAAGCGGACTCTTTCTATTTCTGGGTCAGATATTTTAATTTTAAATGGATTGGGGCTGTTTAACTTAATGGAAAGTGATTATTTCCTCCAACTAGGAAAACTTTATATCGCATTTTAAAAAAACATATCCACTGGAACCTACATAAACCCTATGATCAGGGAAGTGCAAGGGATTCTGGTAGAAACGGTAGGGGGGAAATATGTTTTTCAAAAGAAGAGTTTAGAAGTTGGGATATTTACGGTATTTGTACCTGATCTTTTTTTTTTTTTTTTTTTTTTTTCTTTTTTTAGTTTTATGTATTAGGTTGGCCAAAAAGTTCGCCCAGGTTTTTCATAAGATGTTATGGAAAAAACCCGAACAAACTTTTTGGCCAACCCAATATATACAAATATACAAGCATCTACCTTGCATGTGCTGCCATCAATGTAATAAAGCCCGTATAAGGTCTTATTGGGGGATATTTGAAGTCAAGAAGGTTGATCCTAGATGTCACTGACCACAGGCACCAACCCTGGCATTAATGGCTGTATAACCTGTGCCTTATTCTCACTGTGTCAGACCGGTAATGAGAATACTCATCTCGCTGCCCAGCAGGGTGTGAGAAAAAATGTGACAACCAAATGGGAAAACTTTGAAAAAAAAGAGTAAAAATCCTGTAAGACTACAGTGTGGAGCTATGATGATTAATTATAGCTCCTCATTCTGTGTTTCTTTCTTTACCTGTGATTCAATGATAGATTGTTGAGAAAGAAAGGAAAAAAAAAACCCTATTATTAAACAATGCCTCCTAAATAAAACAAAATAAGACATCTTAGATTTGTAAAATACACTCCTGTTTGTCTTATTCATGCCTCTGGTCAGAGTTCCATCACTGAAAATATTGTAAACAGAGGTAATATTTATCCCTGGGATACTACGAATTTCTTTCCGGGATGAAAGGCTATTTAAAAATATCTTCAGGAGGGAGTCACATTTTTCAGATAGGGAATTCATTTTATGTATAAACTAACTGCAAGTTTCAGGATCCTGGAAGTCACGATTTCTGAGGATCACAAGCTTGATCAATTTTCCATGCCAGATCTAATTCGTACCGAGGAGTCTCATGTTTAAAAAATAGCTAAAGATGCAGCAAAAAGATTTTTGCATGAAGGAAGCGCTCAGAAGAAGGAAATTTATTTCAACATTTCCAAAATTGTTGAGGAATGTTCTTCCTTTTATGCAGAGTAGTTTTAAATAAAAGTGGATAGATTAAAGGGTGCTTAGTGGTTATATTCTGGATATGTTTATCAATGGCACAGATTAGGAGAACGCTTTCTCTTTGTTTTCCATGTGTATAAAATTTTTCATAACTTGTATTTGTTGCCAGGGAACAGACTATTTCTGGATTTTAATCATTATTGCACCAAACATTTTTCATTATCCTGAGATAGGACTTTTGAATAAGATTATGAAGATATCAGTAATAATACTAAGCTAACAAATAATTCTTCAATAAGACATTTCAGTGTCCAGCAAACATTCTCTGAAGGTACAGAAAGTTTCTTGGATAAAGCAACATATTTCTATTCAAACATTAAGGAATATCTTAGAAAGGCGATGTTTTAAATCCAGTTACTATTTATTCATATTAATTTTGGTCAGCAAGTTTGGATAATAAGAAGAAAGCTTACATATTGAATAAATAATCGGTTTTTACCCAATTCACATCAAAATGCACAGGAAAAGCATTCTGCAATATGCATAGAAAAGCAGGCAGACATGGCCATTTTATTTTTAGCCTAATCCACAAGCTTTACCACACAGTTAAAAACAATCACACTTAAAAAAAAAAACCCAAAAACTCCTATAGGAAATCTGTCAAATCCAGAAATACTATATTTTGCCTTTTGGAGTTTTATATCTTGCCCCAAATTGAGTGATGTTCTTTCACTTCCGTTAGAAGTTTATGTCATCTCTGTAAGACATTCCCCTGCCAAGAAACAGCTGACTTCATCTTGCCAATATTCCTTTATTACAACTAAGCTAATGACTTCATATGTTTACGGTTAATAATCATTTTGATATGCTTCCTCTGCCCTACCCCTGTGCTGCTATATCCTTGAGCTACTTTATTATAGGGGTTAAATGTTGCTTTCTACTTGGCTCTCCTCTTCCCTTGACCTTTGCAATGTCAGAGGTCAGAGGTTAAATCAAAAAGTAGTTCCTATACAACAAAACAGTCCCACTCAGGGAAGGCTTTGATATAATTCTTCATGTTTTGCCAGTTGGTACCAAACACTTACTGGCCCACAAAATGTTTTACCAGCTAGAAAGGGCGTAAGTTGGAAAATAACTAAATCAGTACTCTTTATGACTTAAGCGGTATAAATCACTATTCTCCCTGAGTAGAGGGTGCCTCTTTTCTTCAAGTCTGACTTATGATGAACTATTGACTGTACTGGCCAAGATACCATGTAAAGGATGAGTTCAGTGAGAGTGAGAGCTCTACCTTCTTCCTCCTTCCTCCCTTGTACGTCTAGACTGAAAGCCCCCAGGAAAAATGCCTTCTTTGAGAACAAGATGTTGACTGCAATTCATCAACCTGCTTGTCCCAAAATGAAATCTCTCGTTTTGCTCTAAACAATGTTTAGGTTGTCTGAAATATAAACATCCTTAAAACTGCCCTTGAAGTCTCTGTAAAAACATTCAGCTTTTTTTTTTTTTTTAAGGGGGGAAAATCCCATGATAACCAAGGCTTACTGAGATTTCTTTGCCCCGATACACACCACCCACAGAAGATGTTACTCCCAGGTAAAAGCTCTATTTCGAAACAGAAAGCTTTGTTTCCTGTCTTTTAGAAACTGAAAACTTTCCAGTTCTCTCACTCGGAAGTTGAAAAGGAGCAGGTTTCTACCTGTCTTAATTGCTGGAGCTGGAGCTTGCCAGGGCTGTACAACAATGAGGAAATTGGGTTGAAAGGAAGGAGAACTTAGGATTCTTTAAAAGCTCTTTTTACCCTTTGGGTAGGGCTCAGGTGAGAAAATATGTCTGAATTATATATAAGGACTCACTTCTAATCTCAGTTTAAAGCCTTCAAAGGGGGAAATCAAGAGACAAAAAGATATTTAATAAACCAGCAAGATCTTTTCAGAAGTCTGAGATGGAGTGAGATTTTTTTCTTATCACAATAAAAACTTGAGAAACAAAGCCCCCTCTATCAATAATAATAACCTGATACACTATGGGATTTCTCTTATAGAAACAACAGCAGCAGAAACAAAACCTACCACTGTTGCCTACTCAAGTTGAGAATGTAATCCATGTTGCTGAGAAATCAACTTTCAAACTGCTAAAAAACTAGGAAATTAGCTAATTTCTTACTTTATCACTTTAAATGAAAATATAGTAGAGTTCTCCAGTAAGCTTTGTTTTCACTGGTTTTGGAATTAAAAAGAAACAGTTAACGTAAATATTAGAGATTTTCCCCTTTAGATTTTTAAGATTATTAAGGTTTGCAGCTGATGGTACCTGGTGGACTTCCCAAGCACAAACCCCTGCAGTAGGGTTTTCCTTAAATTTTTATTCCTCTCAAGATGCATGTACTTATATACACAAATGTACATGAATAAGATTTATCATAATCCTGAATCTGTCTCCTTAGAATGAATTGTGACTTTCTGTATCCCAGTTTCAAGACGTGGCATCCTAGAAGTTCTGAGGTTTCAGAATTTGATGGCATTAGGATACTTCAGAAGAGAGTCTTTGTACTTCCACACATATGGAATTACATACAAGCCAAGTGATTCTAACTGCTTTAGTCCTAATGATAGGATGTGGCAATCACCATAAAATTTCCCCTAAGTTAAAAAAATCCTTATTTTAAAAAGATGCAGTGAAAACACTTGAGGTCAAAAAGATAGTAGTTTTGAACTAATTAGAATGCTAACATTTTTGAGAATACAAATCTCTGGAAATAAAAAAACCTAGCATACAAAAATAAGTCAGAATGTAATAATACTCCCTGGAATGTACACAAGTCTCTTCAAAATGTTCTTGGGAGTAAGGTAAGATGCATAATAACACTATCCCAGTTCACAGATGGATACATAGGGAACAGAGAGATTAATTCACCCATTGATGGGGCCAGAAAGCAAAACCTAGGTCTCCTTGTACACTGCTGAGTCTCTTTCCTGGGATGTAAAATATTTAATCGTGCTAAAATTTTCGCCACCTCAAAACAGGACCTGAATGTGACCCTTCAAAGTAGTGTTGATGAAGAAAGGATATGAGCCTGAGTTAATCCAGACTGCTACATGGAAAAGCCATCTGGGAGGGTATTTTGAAAGAAACAGATGGAAAAGGAAGAGATTCTTTTGAATGTGATGTAAAATTTACATTATCCTCCATGAACTTCTGTGTAGTCCCCATGTTTATATAATTCATCACTGTGTCCTTGGACAATATAGATTAGGAAGCCCAATGAGCTCATGTTCTTTTTTCTGAGTCTGAACTCTCCTTTCAAGGGCAAATCTGGAGCAGGGTCTGTAGGTCTGTAACACAGCCAGATTGATCAGTGAGGACCAACCCAATCCATCTGTGGTTTCTTTGATATGCCTGATTCTCTTAGGACAAATATTTATGATGTCACTTACATCATTTCTTGGTATATTACTGCCCAATTTGCAGTCAGTTTCAGCCACGTTGATAATCTCCACCAATGATTTATCTGTCTCTGCCTCTTTACTTTTGAATATGCCATTCATCTCATCTGTAACATCTTCCTTTCTTTCCCTAATCTATGTCTTTATTTTCTCTTCTGTAGCTAAACAACAACAACAAAATTGAAACTCTTCTGGGGATCATCCCTTTAAGCAACACATGGCATTCCACTCATTCATCTGTATCCCATTGTGCGTCATATAGATTGATATTCTGTGCTCATTTGCTCAACAAATGTTCAAATGTCTTCTCATGTGTGTTCACTGAGTATCTTCATCCCTGGCTGTACATTAGACTCACTTGAGGAGTTCATGAAAAATACTAATGCTTGGGTTTCCAGACCAAATAATCAGAATCACTGAAGGGTGGGGCTAGTGGTATGTAGGTAAATGTTCAACAACTTGCTCTCCAGTAAATAAAAAGTCCTGATTTGTAGTATTTTCCAGTTTCCATGGTGTAAATACTCCTACCATAGTGGATTTCAAGTTACCTACTTGACATCAGTAAATATAGAATTTGGAAGAGATACTCACAGCTGCCTCACAAGGGCTGGTTCCAGCACATACCACTAGGTAGGGTTCAGGATGTACACACACACACACACACACACAAACACACACACGCACACACGCACAGAGCTGTCAGTCAATTCAGCATCTGTGGGGGATTGGTTCCAGGACCCACTACAGATACCGAAATCATCACTGGGTAGGGTCTATACACACGCATGCGCACAGACACACACACACACACACACACACACACACACACACACACAGAGTTGTCTGTCCTTCAGTATCCGAGGGGCATTGGTTCCAGGACCTTCCTCGGATACCAAACTCTTCAGACGCTCAAGTCTCACAGTTGGCCTTTACTCCATATCCATGATTTTGCATTCACCAATTCAACCAACTATGGATCGATCGTGTAGTACTGTAGTATTTATTGAAAAAAATCCACGTATAAGTTGACCATCACAGTTCAAACCCATGTTGTTCAAGGGTCAACTGTATATGGCATGTAATAAACTGTATATATATATATATATATATGTATTTGTGTGTATATATATATATAATTATATTTATACTATCTGTAGGTGATTCTCATATGCAGCCAAGGGTAAGAACCTCTGAACCAGACTACACATTTCTCAGATGCATGTGACTAAGTTTTCGTTCGCCTTATCTTCCCTAAACCCCAAGAACAGAGACTGAATCAAAGTTGTTAACAGACCACGTAAGGTTATTAATCTCCTGTTCACAGCCCATGATGCAACAGCGAACACTGCAGTCTCCTTTGACCCCAATGCACAGATTTATAAATTTATTTGCTCTTTTTAAAAAAAATTCCTTACTGATTTCCTTACTGATGAAGGACGAGAGGCTAAATATATTTGGGATCTCCTACTTAAAAATGTCAAGTTTGGTTTATATTTTGTTTTGTTTAATATTGCATAGAAACACTTGAACACAGTGTACTTATTTTTAGTGCCCCCAACACTCTTGGCCTTTGGGAAAGGGAACAGCTATGAGGATGATTTTTTTTCATGGAAACTCTGTTTTTATTCTATTTAAAGCACATGTGTAATTATTCAGATGCATTTCCCCTGTGTGCTTTTATATCTGCTTAGAAGCTTCATTTCTCTTTCAAGCTGCATTTGTAAAGAATAGTAGACACAGGAGATTGTCTGAATGGTCTTTCCCGGGCAAGGCAACATTGTCCCAAGAGAACAGGGTGCAAGGTACAGTTTTAGAGACCTCTAAGGAAAAGATCCCATGGATAACTTAAATTATATGAAAGATCTACAAAGAACTTGGTAACCCATGACACTGCTTAATAACTCACTTCTGCAGGTTCTGCATGATGCACCTAGATCTCCCGGGCATCTCTTTCAACCCAGAAAGGGAGAACAGCAAGATATTTTCATAGTTTAATAAAGCTCACGTACTTGGCAATCATGGTTAATTTATTCTTCAAGATATACTTCCTCGGGCTTCCCTGGTGGCACAGTGGTTGAGAATCTGCCTGCTAATGCAGGGGACATGGGTTCGAGCCCTGGTCTGGGAAGATCCCACATGCCGCGGAGCAACTGGGCCCGTGAGCCACAACTACTGAGCCTGCGCATCTGGAGCCTGTGCTCAGCAACAAGAGAGGCCACGACAGTGAGAGGCCCGTGCACCGCAATGAAGAGTGGCCCCCGCTTGCCGCAACTAGAGAAAGCCCTCGCACAGAAATGAAGACCCAACACAGCCAAAAATAAATAAATAAATAAATAAATAAAAAATACCAAGGTTGTTTCAAAACTGACTTCAGCCAAAAATCAATTAAAAAAAAAGATATACTTCCTCAATAAGCATGATTCTTCTTATGCTTCTATGTACAGATTATAGTTGGGACAAGGAACTCCAGGCATACGGAACAAGAGAAGTAAAGCTGGTTCCTAATTTTGATGTTGCCAAAGACGTCAGAGACTGTGATTCAGCCTAACTGAAGTGAGACCTGAGAGTTCATCAACAGCAAAATTAGTATAACCATTTACCAATTTCCCAGTCTTCTTTGGGAGTGTTTTGGGATCACCAAATGTTATGGAATAACTCAATGAATAGATATGTTTCCAGCCATGGATCATGATATATTTTGTGGCTAATAAGTCCTGTATCAGGTCAACGGAATATGGATAGTGAGATGGAAAGGACAAAACTTGATGTTTAAGAGTTGGCAAAACACATGATAAGATTAAGTATTTGTTTTATATAAGGCACTAAAAGGTTTTATTTTTTAAAGTATTTTTATTTGTTCTGTAGACTTCAGGCCTTGACCTTTTAGAGTTTTTTAAAACCTCAGTCTATGTATTCTTGACTTTGTCTGAAGGATACAACCAATTTTCAAGAATACTACAATGCTGACATAATCAACACTAGAAAAATACTAATTAAAGGTTTAATTTGGGGTCATATTTTTTTCACTATTTATATTAACTGGGGGAAAAAAAGCATAATGACCATCTCTTACCTGAGCAGGCTTCTTCTGAACAACTTGTTGAGGCTAAGAAAGAAAAAGAAAGAAAGAAAGAAAAGAACCGTTATAATTTAAAAGGAAACACACATAATGAAAATAATCAAGTATACATGTTTTAAACATAGACACTTGTCTGCAAAGACAAAAATTTCAAGGTTCAGATGGTTTATCTCAGGTTAAAGGGTGTTTATTCATTATCTTCACATGTTAAAGAAATACAATGCAGGTTATCTCCATTAAAACAATTCCCAGCTAAGGTCTGCAATACATACCAATTACATCAAAATAAACTTGCTCTTCTATTCACTTTGTTTTAGCCTGTATATCACAAAACTTAGGAAGTGCAAGGGCCTAATTTATTAATATTTTGTTTTTTTAAAAAACGAGCTTTATTGAGATATAATTTATGTTCCATAAAATTCACCCATATGAAGTGTATACGTCAAAGTATTTTAGTATATTCAGAGGGTAGTACAAGCATCACCACAATCTAATTTTAGAACAATTTCACCTCTTGTGAAAGACCCCGTATCCATTATCACCCACTCCCCATTCCCTCCTGCTTCCCTAGCCAACCTCCCATCCCTAACCAATCACTAATCTACTTTCTTTCTCTATAAGTTTGCCTATTCTGGACATGTCATGTAAATATATGGTCTTTTGTATCTTTTGTAATCATACGATATATGGGCTTCTTTCACTTAGCATAATGTTTTCTAGGGTCATTCCATTATAGCATGCATCAGTATTTCACTCCTTTTCATGGCCAAATAATATTCCATTGTATGGCTATGCTATATTTTGTTTACCCATCCATCAGTTCATGAACATCTGGGTTGTTTCCAACTTTGGCTATCATGAATAATGCTGTTATGAACCTTCATGTATAAGAAAACTTCATGTATAAGTTTTAGTGTGTACATGTTTTCATTTCCCTTAGGTACATAGCTAGGAGTGGCATTTCTGGGTCACAGAAGTAACTGTACGTTAAACTTTTTGAGGAGCTGCCAGACAGTTTTTCAAAGCAGCCTCACCATTTTACATTCCCACCAGCAATGTATGAGGATTCCAATTTCTCCCCATATGTGCCAACACTTGTTATTGTCTGTCTTTTTAATGATAGACATCCTACTGGGTGTGAAGGTGAATGTCACTGTGGTTCTGATTTGGATATTCCTAATGGCTAGTGATGTTGAATATCGTTTCATGTAACTTCTGGCCATTGGTATATCTTCTTTAGAGAAATGTCTATTCAAATCTTTAAAAAATGTATTTGGCTTTTCATTATTGAGTTATAAGAGTTCTTTATATGTTCTGGATACAAATCCCTTATCAGAATATGATTTGCAAATATTTTTCTCCATTCTGTGGGTTTGTTCGCTTTCTTGATGTTACCATTTGCAGAATATTTTGTTACACCTATATCTGTGTATCTTTATCATCTATATGTATTTAATTCTGGATTTAGTGCAAAACTCCCCTCTTTTGAGTGAAATACCTGAGGAAACTTCCTTCTACTCAGCCTAAATTAACTGTCCAATATTTAGAGTATTAGAAAAATATTTAAGTTATTCTTTGGTGTTGTAAAAGGTGGATCTGAAGCCCAAGTTTTTTAATGGATTACTTCCAGTACTCACTCTCATGTCTGAATATAAGCCTTATTTATTCTATCTACACATCCCTGAGATTTGCAAATACAACTGAACCACTTTGATGTGGGCAGTGACATGCTTCTGTGGTACAAATGAAAGAAATAAAATTGCTACAGAAGTTAAGGTAAATTCACTATATTGTGAAGGGGGTAGAGCTTCTATTCATTTTCTTTCCTCTCAGAATTTCAGTGATGGTGTGATGTCCTATGGCCACTATAGTAAACGTGTTTTATAAGAATCATCAGAGCTTTTTTTTTTTTTTAATGAACAAGTGAAGGGGGTAGAGCTTCTATTCATTTTCTTTCCTCTCAGAATTTCAGTGATGGTGTGATGTCCTATGGCCACTATAGTAAACGTGTTTTATAAGAATCATCAGAGCTTTTTTTTTTTTTAGATGAACAAGATAAAAATAAAAGAAATGGCAAAATACTTTTGCTTACTGAAAAAAAAAAGTTTGAGTTTAAACCACAGTAGAGATGACATCATAAAAGCCCAGGTTTTGAGATGATGTTTTCTCCAGGTGGAATCCAACCAAGGATGATTAGGACTTCTTGCCTCTTAGGATTCAAATGTGTGTGCTAAGAGAGTATTCATTTCAAAAGAGTCATTTGTAGGAACAGACCACTTTTCTCCCCTCTCTTCTTTCCTGCTGATTACACCTGTACACATGTTTACTCCCAAACCATTTCAAATCCTCGCACATTCTTGCAGGCTGACTCGTTTCTACTGCTCAAAAGTCCCCCTCCCTTTCTGGCCGAGGAGCCCACATTCATGTGACTCCTGCACACTGTGGGTCTCAATGAAATCCTCTGAAAGGGCTGCCAGCTCACCCAATTTTCCATGAATTAGGTCCTGACACTTCAATGAGGAGAAAGACAATGTCTGAAACCCTGCCAGCCCTGGCTCCCAGCCTAGTTCGTGTCACAGAACTTCTACCAGCTGCCCTTCCACACAGCACTTCATACTTTTCAGACCACCAAACAAACAGACCCTTGAGGACTTTCAATGCTGGTTGGGGTTCTGGCTGCCAGGATGTTTTCCCAGCCTCTGGCACCCAATGGCTCCAGACTGTGCCGAGAACGTTTTCTGTTGTTGTTATTTTGTTTTGCTTTTATGCTTATGAATGGCTTTGGTAGAAAATGCAGATGGAAGCACAATACTACTGCCATTCATAAAAAGGGAAATGAAACAAACTGCTGTCTGGAAATTTTGGGGGACACCAAACAAACTGCAAATCTCTTATC
Organism: Physeter macrocephalus; assembly: GCF_002837175.3. Taxonomy (NCBI): domain Eukaryota; kingdom Metazoa; phylum Chordata; class Mammalia; order Artiodactyla; family Physeteridae; genus Physeter; species Physeter macrocephalus. The sequence continues at coordinate 2,429,015 of NC_041219.1, read as the reverse complement.
TTCCTTGGGGCATCTGCTAGCTTAGATACCTAGAAACCAGTTGCCTCCCAGGGTTCTTGTCATTAGAAGCATGGTCGACCACTACAGTTTTCTAAGAAAAAACGGATAATATCAACTGTGCATATTAATCTTGAGTGTGGTTAGCAGGTATATTTCCCTGCACCTTAATAAATGAGTAATATTTTACACATGCATCTCCCATATAGAAGCTAAAATCCTTTTTATTTTCAACATCTGCCCCTCTGTGACTGGAAGGACCCAGGTCTTGTTATTTTCATTTGCTCACAGGGAAACTAAGGCAGAGGGAATTTAAATAACTTCCATGAGATCATTTTCTAAAGCTGAAACAACCAGGGTCTCCTAATTCTCTTAATCCCCCATATAATGCTCTGAGGAAACCCATTCTCAACCTTTTAAAAACAGTCAAATCCGATTCAACCCAGGAGGGTAAGCTATACTTCATGGCCTTGGTTCCCACCTCCAGATTCAGTCTTCTCCTTGGGATCTCTCAGGGTTCCCCTCCCGGCTCCTTCCACAGCCAGGAAGCCTCATGGTTTCATCAGCAGGGCTAGCTCTGATTCTCCTAGGCTGCTGATGGAGAGTGAACCCTGGGGGGCAAGAGGCAGGCCTGCAAGGTCCAGCTGTTCCCCGTCCCCGCACGGAGATTCTGCCTTTATTATCTGCTGTGGAGTGTCTCAGGACATCCCTTTTAAAGGCATGGGTTTCACAACGACTGTTCTATTGAACAGATAGCAAAGCCCTCCAAGCTCCTGATTTAGACGCTTTTTTTTTTTTTTTAATTTATTTTTGGCTGCGTTGGGTCTTTGTTGTTGCGCGCGGGCTTTCTCTAGTTGCGGCGAGCAGGGGCTACTCTTCGTTGCGGTGCGTGGGCTTCTCATTGCGGTGGCTTCTCTTGTTGCAGAGCACGTGCTCTAGACGCGTGGGCTTCAGTAGTTGTGATGTGCGGGCTCAGTAGTTGTGGCTTGTGGGCTCAGTAGCTGTGGCTCGCAGGCTCAGTAGTTGTGGCGCGCGGGCTCTAGAGCGCAGGCTCAGAAGTTGTGACGCACGGGCTTAGTTGCCCTGAGGCATGTAGGATCTTCCTGGACCAGGGATCGAACCCGTGTCCCCTGCATTGGCAGGTGGATTCTTAACCACTGTGCCACCAGGGAAGTCCCCTGATTTAGACACTTCAGATGGCTCCATTTCTAGTTAAGTCTGTGCATACGGGGAGTTTATACAGTTTAGGCGCTCTGTAGACCTGTCATGCCAACCTTTCCAAGCTCTCAGATTTTGAGTTCCTTATAAGATTGTTACACTTTTCAAATAGCTTGTAATGAAAATCTCTCATTCCGCGGTTGCATTTTAACTTCTAAAATCCAATGGGTGGAAGAGAGCTTCCTCCCAGAACAAAAGAACATCAACAACAAAGGACTTTGAAGAAATGCTTTGAATTAATATAATGTTAAAATAAAACTGTGAAGAGAATTAAAAAACCCATCAACTGAATGAATCATGAAAAGATTAAGAAGGGCCCTCTCTAACCACGGCGACTTCAATGTGCAGTTTTCTGCAGGTTAACCCTTATGTTGGACTAGTTCAGACAAATTGAAAGTACAGTCTTTGAACAAATAAATATTATTGTTAAAGTCTGTAAATAGCTTAGGATACAGCATGCTAAGAAAGTGCAAAGGATATGAAAAAGGAAAGAACCTATTTTGGGATTTCTGAGATCATACAGCAAACCAGTATTTCTCCCAATGAAAGGGAAAAAGTTATTGAATTTTTAATGTCCACAGAGTATTTTGTTTTTTAAGATTTTGTAGAAAGACACTGGTGTAGGAAATTTATTTCAGTATAATTAAGGGGCTCCCCAGCCCTCCTGAGAATCCAGCCTATGGTTCCAGGGAGTCTAGGTATCTTAAAGCTGATGCCTAGACAGCTAAGCTACCCCTTCTAGTAAGTACTGAAAGAAAATCCTTCATAACAAAGAACCTGAACATTAGTAGTTCATTGTAATATTAATTTAAACATTAAATGAAAAGAGGCTTGAACTGGACTTAACCACTCCATTTTTTTAAAAAAAATGAGGTACAATGTATCGTAAAGTAAGGATGATCATATGCAAAGGGTCTTACGTTGACCTTTGAAAGAAAATAGTCCTTCATTGGATCTCCGTGCAGATGGGTCTTTTGGTTTTATGTAAGTAGTAGACTTTTAATCTAATTATATTTTTTGTTTTACTGCCAGCTAGCAATAGGTGGTTTTGCCCCCTTGGTTTTAAAATCATAAGACCACCGTTGAGTCAAGAGGTACTCTGTTTCCTAGCACAAACTTCATGTAGATCGTTTTTGCATTCTCATAGCAGTATAGGGCAAGACAGATCCCCTAGCTGTTTACTAAAAAAGAATTTAAAAGCCCTCATTTCTTTTGTGAGACATGAAAGGCCCCTAAAATGTTAACTCTCATTTCTAAATGAAAGTTAACATTTTAGGGGCATTTCACAGCTCACAAAATAACAGCTCACAGGATAAGCTCAGTCATTTAAAATTTAAAATTAAATATGGTATCCTGCTAAAAAGATATTTGTTTTTAAACTTCCCAAAGAGTCCTTTATGGCCTAAGTCAGCTCATGGAGATAGGGGTGCTTATGTTTATGCCTGTATCCATACAAGTGCAACCAGATCCATCTTCTGCCTGAGCTGACTGATGAATTTCCCCCACCATTTGGAGAAAATTTCAATAAACAAATCAACCTATTGCTCTATTACCTCAACTGCTTTCTGAACCAAATTCATTAAAAAGTATCAAATTGAATAAGTAGTCACAACTCAGATTATATAAACTGTCCAGTCTCTACGTAAACACTCCAAATACAGCCATGAACCAGGAAGGCCAGCAACAACTTCATGTCATGTACTGTACAAACTGACAGGAATTCTTTTTGACTTGTGATTTGAACGATATCCTTTTTGACCCTTTGTCCCAAGTAGTTTAAAGTCTCAAAAGATGACCTTTTGCTCTGTATATAACCATTTACCAAGATTCACTTTCATTTATGTGTGAGAAATATGCTTTCCATTTTCAGTCTATGAAATTTCACAGTGCAGTTCTGAATATATATATATTTGAATATACGTATACCCAAATATATATATATATATATATATATATATATATATATTTGAATATGACATTAACCCAACTGGAGGGAGACTACCATCATCAAGAATGAAAATTCTTTCTTGCATTTCATGAAATGAGGTAATCAACACACTTGTTCATGGTGCTCTAGATTTAGCCTTAAAACTTCAGTATTTCAGAATGTCAAGATTTATATTTGGTCCCTTTAAAAAATGAACTGTATGTGCTATAGGTTGTGGACCTTTAAAAAAAAAAAGCCTAAGACCCTCTCTCCCTCTTCTTTTACAACTCAGATCTTATCCACGTGGAATCCTACAACAGGAAGCAGACAAAATGGTACTCCTGACTGGAGTGCCGATGCCTCATTCACATGGCCTCCCAACCCACTCCCTGTCTTCCCAGGATGTCCCTGAGGCTCCTCAATGCAACACCAAGAGCTCCAGGGAATGTAAAATAATAGTCTCTGATCTCTAGATGCAAATCCTCCATCATACCCGTATCACCAGGATAGTTGGAGTCAGAGCATCTTCATAGCATTCACTCAGTGTGGTGTATACTGTTAGGTTGAACCATATGGACTTGAGTTGTTGTCAGTCAAAACCAAACAGCAACAATTTCACATGGTTTAACCTAATAGAATCAAGGTAAGGTGGCCGTTCTCGCTAATTCAACTACATAATTTTTGTGATTTGTCATTAGGCTGTAGCAGCCAACAGATTTCTGTACTTTTTATGAACTTAGATCCTGCACTCAATCTCCCTGCTTATGACTCTCCACCCCGCGTTCTGACCCTTAAAGTTATTTTGCCAAAGTTTTCTGCCAGACTCTGTGGTGAAAGGAGGGATTTGCCTTTACCAGGTGTGATGTTCTGGTGTTCTCATTTATTCTGCAGCCTTTCTTCCAGAGCACCATGTCTGTCTTTGTGACCATCTAGCTAACTTCTCATACCCACTCCAAGCCCTTCTGAACTCGATCTCTTCATTGAAACTGAATGGTTGGAGTGACTGGCATATAACAATTCTTGGTGGTTATTCAGGGTGGCTTTCTATGAAAACTGTGACTTCTAGTTCAATTTAAAATGAATGGTCAACTCTCAGTTAGTGACATACCTATGCGGAAGTTGAGTTCAGAGCATTCTCTAACACCAAGTGGTCAAAAAATTATTTGATCTCTCTAAGGAACGTTTTTGGTAATTAGATAGGAAGGTGTGTCTGAAGTTGGAAGAATTTCAGATCAAATGTTGGTTCAACAATGTGAGGATGAGACTCAGCTGTAGCTATATACAAATCTCACGCCTACTGCATATACCACTCTTACTGGGCTGAGAGTCTTCCTGTTTTAATGGCTTCCTCAGTTGAGAATGATCCTGCCCCCTAGTGGTGGGAGGCCTTAGTAAAGAGGAGAAACCATCCATCATAAGTAAGTAGCTAGTGCCAATTTGTCTACAGCTTAGAAAAAGCCTGGGTTGGGTCACAACTTCTATATTTTGCACCTTCTGTGTGCACCTAGAGTTGACTGTGCAATGTGTGTTCACGTGGAGCCTCAAATGGTTACAATTTGACAGTAACATCTGGCCCTTAGAGAGTAAAGGAGATTTTGTAGTTCTCTGTACAATGTCTCCTATCAAGTGATAAATCTATGGGGAGTTTTGGCAAAATCTCTGGAATTTTTGCTCGGTATTGGGGAGAAGGGGAGGTGTTCTTTATTTTCTACTCAACTTGGCTTTACTCTTGGACTTATCGCAAAAGACAAAAGTAAGCATCATTTCAAAAGTATTTATTGGATTATTATAGTAAAGTGCCCTCGCTGCAGCTGACCTTGTTTAATCTGTTCAAAGATGAGAATAGTCAAAATCTACTCTAGTTAGTGTTTATTAACATCAGCCTGCATGTGTATGGCAACGAGCCACAGTAGTTCTCATGAAAACAGATTTGAGAGCCAATCCTTTGGAGTTTTTGCCTTCCTTCTGGTACCTTTCAGACACCTTCAGAATGGAGGAGAAAGATCAACGAGAAATCCTTAAAAAAACCCTCAGCATCCTGATTAGTTTCCAAAGCCAACCTTCTACAATTTGACCTGATGAAGTTATTCACTGGCTCATTAAATTTGAATTGATATTTGATAAACTACACATCAGATGGGCACTGTGCATACAAAATGAATATGAAATGTTTCCTAGCCTCAAGGATCCTAGAGTCTAATGGGGGAGACAAATGAGGATATTAAGAGTATAACGTGAGACTTCCCTGGTGGTCCAGTGGTAAAGAATCTGCCTTCCAATGCACGGGACGCAGGTTCGATCCCTGGATGGGGAACTAAGATCCCACAAGCCGCAGGGCAACTAAGCCCACGTGCCACAACTACTGAGCTTGCGCGCCTCAACTAGAGAGCCTGCACGTCCACAAACTACAGAGCCCACACACTCTGGAGCCTGCGCGCCACAACTAGAGAAGAGAAAACCCGCACGCCACAACTAGAGAGAAGCCCAGTGCTGCAACAAAGAGCCCGTGTGTCGCAACGGAGGATCCCTCGTGCCACTACTAAGACCTGATGCAGACAAAATAAATAAATAAATAAAATATTTAAAAAGTATAACGTGCAATTTTAGATTAATTTTCTCCTACGTTCAATGTAATCTTAAGTGTAGAGAGGCATGCTCATCAAAGTAAAAAGAGAATAATCATAAGAAAGCAGAGCTATTTTCCCTCTAATAGGGAACATGAGAAAGTAGAGGTAAGCTCACTGAAGAAAAAAAATACAAGAAATTTGAAGACTTGATATAGAGGAAAAGTACCATTCATCCCTATCACGAAAAATACAGGTAGAAAGGAATTTTCTTTGTTTTCACTTTGGAAAGTTAAGGATTAGAATTAAGTTTAAAAGAGTCAGAAAACGAAACAAAACAAAAATGCAGCTATGGCAGTAGTGTTGTTAAAACCATGGTTAATTTTAAAATGATTCTTTGGTGTGCTCCTGAGCTGCAGCATTTAATAGGCGCTTTTATCTTACGGAAGATGGCTGTACTTTGGGGATATAAAGCATTCCGTAGTAAACAGTCACACACAGGTCGGGTAAAGAATACGTTGTCTCACGAGTAGACTTCATCTCAATTTTTATGAAAAAATTTCATCTCCAAGATTTGGGGGGAAGAATTCACCCTTAGGCAAAGGAGCTGAGTAAAAATTGTGAGATTAGTGTTACTTCACAGAAAAAGAATTAATCTTGTTTCAGACCTATGTACTCATCCTACAGGTTTTTAAACAGAAACACTATGCATTTTTTGGGTATTTTTTAAAGATGCAAATTATTTATTTATTCTCTTTACATATTTCTTTTTTCTGTATATAACCATTCACAAAGCTAGTTCACTTTGCAAATGCACACATGGCTAACAGCACCAAATTAAAATGAATAAATATGCGAAGCACTATGCTGTTGGGTTTTGACAAATCAAACACATCTGCATAGATGCTATGGACTAAATTCAAACTTTAGCTAATGCCAACTTTACCAGAGAGAAAGACTAATGGTCAATAATGGATAAAAGTAGACATCTATAAGATAATGGAAATTAAATTGTATACTATAGGAGATGAGCAATAATTAGTACTCCAAATTTGTTGCGGACATACTTGAAAGTCCATTTAAGACACAACGTCTTCTTAACATTTGATGGATTATTCAGAGTGGTTATATGAAACTGGATTTGGACTTGATGAACTAGAGACACAATTTTTCGTATCACATGTAATACCCTTTTTTGTGTGTTTGCCCATTTGCATGGGATAGAAATCGTGTGATTTTTAAGTAGTCCTAATTACTTGTATTTTAACGAAAGAGATTTAGAATCAATACTAGAAAACTTCTTTGATGCTGAGAACATCTGTCTGGGTTGTAGACTAAAACACTTAAAAATGGTTTTACCACTACTACATATAAAATAGATAACTAATAAGGACCTACTGTATAGCACATGGAACTCTCCTCAGTACTCTGTAATGACCTATATGGGAAAAGAATCTAGAAAAGAGTGGATATATGTATATGTATAACTGAATCACTTTGCTATACAGCAGAAACTAACACAATGTTGTAAATCAGCTCTACTCCAATAAAATTTTTTTAAAAATCGTTTTACAAAATGATTTGAGGAGCCAGTACTAGTTACACATGGAAACCGAATTTAAAAAGCTGAATCATGATTTTAGGCATTTCCTTTCCTTCAGGAAAGAGTCAGTAAATTTATTTGTAATCTCTTACACTGTTAAGGACTACAAAGGGATAGTTTATGGGTTGAGAGCTCTATGGTACTTAACTGAGTCATATCTCTCCTAGAACCCTAATTTAGCAGTATTTTCTTGGCCTTAGCCTGGGACTGACTTTAGCAGTTGAGTTGTTTTTCTTGGAGGAGGTTTAATATTCAATCCGAGAAATGTTAACTATTCCTGAACATTAGCTTATGTCCTTGAACGTTTTAAACAGTTGTAGAAGTGGGCTCTCTTCCTTGCACGTTCTCACACTTCCAGAGTGTACCCAGCACGCCTGTCTTTCCAGAGAATACCTTCTTCCTGGACCCTCCCTGGAGGTTTTCTCTGGATTAATGTCCCTTTCTTCAGAATCTGTAAATTAAAACATCTCCCTTCCTTCTTCAGAAGAACCTCACATTTCATTTGGCTTGTCTCCGAAATCTCTATTTCAAACTCAAGGGGAGATTCAGGCAACCAACCCCCTGCACTACCCAGCTCAGCTCTAACTCAGCTCAACTGCTCTAAAACTGATGATTCTAGCATCGGTATACTGTCATCCTAAAAACTACATGTCTTTGTTTAGACCATTCCAGAAATGTCTCTCCGAACTCTGTTTCGTGATCACATCCATGGAATCAAACATTCTTTAACTACAATTCAGGATAAGGTGACATGACTCTTCATTTTATATTTCTGTTGATCATATATGAATAACAGAGCAAGGTACCATTTACAAAGTGATTAATGTGTACTGTTTGGTTTACCCCACAACAGCCATCTGCTGTTGAGATTTACACACAAGCAAGCGGAACCCTAAAGACAGTAAATGGCTTACAAGGGATTACAAGGCCAGTATAGAGCGAAGCTGCAACTGCAGCCCAGGTCACATGGTTCCACATCTTTTGCTCTTTCTACTATGCCACACACTGCAGTGATCAGCTTCTTCTGTGCTTATTTTCTTATTAAAAATCAGTGCTATATGCAGCATCTTCTCTCCTCCATAAAAAGAGCATCTGTTTAAAAAGATAATAAAAGTCTAGCTTTCTAGGATTAAGACTTCACTAAGAAGAAAAATGATCAAATAAGAAAAACTGCATTTTAATGTAATGATATTAAAAGATCTTAGTTCAGACGAAGGCTTCTAATATAGTTAAAGGAAAAATCAGTATTAGTAACTATTTTCATAGTAACAGCTTTCTTCTGGAAAAAGTTTTCTTGTCAAGAAATGTAAATAGCATCTTCTTTCACACTAGATTTCTATAGAAGTAGAAATCCTGTCCTCCTATGTATATATATATATGCTTTCCTTTATTCTTTTATTTCCCTTATTCCCTTTGAAAAGTTCATGGAAAAAAATTCAGGCAAGTCTGTGAAGGCTAAGATTTCTGTGATAAACGCTAATGAATTATTTTTGTTTTTTTTCCCTGTTTATCACTTGCTCTAACATGTGACGGTGTTAAAAAATGTTAGCTATAAATTCCACGGTGTTTATGACATAGGAAATTATAGACACAGTTCCTGTACCGGTGGTGTTTATAATTTCATGTATTATATATATTATTGCCTGTGAGCACGACGTGAGGAAGAATAACGATGCCTGCTTCCCATCAGATGCCATACAGATCCTTCCATACAGACTCCTCATCTACATCATCAGACATCTCTCCTCATTCTCTGTGTCTTTCTACTCAAGAAATCTGTACGTCTCTTGCCTTTAATCCCTTGTCCTGTATGGCCTCTGCATTCACTGGCTGGTGCTTTTGTGCATGCGTTCATTTCTTTGGAATGTGACCACCCATGACACTTATTTTTTACCCACAATATATATAAATATACACTGCCGTAGAGAGGGAGTCGTTTAAAACACTCCATTTAAAGCCTGCATATATATATATATGTAATATTTATATATATTTACATTAAGGCACAATTACTAGTCAAAGGTATGGACGTGGACCACTCCATGCTCCAGTCTCAGAGAAGCTGTATCTGCAAACCCTAAGCAGACCACGCCACCAATGGAAAATTCCCAGGGAAATTGCCCACCCACCTGACTCAGCTCCTAGCACACTTCCTGTCTTCTCCATAGAGTAAATATTCAAAAAAGGTTTTCAGCTGATGTCTACACCCTCTTGGTGCCTGGAGGAAGTCCTCCTCCTCTTCCAGATCCTCTTCCTCAGGTGGTGGTGATACCCTTTCATAGACTTCATAAAAGGACGCTGAAGAAATGCAGATTCCTGACTCCACTCCTTGATTCAGGAGGGACCAGTAACCTGCCTTATAAATAAGCAACTGGCCCTCTGGATGTTACTCTGAGGAACATCGTCATAGGAAAACAACGCTTAAACTACAATTCTTCCCTCCTACGAGACTGTAGTTGACACGAGGGAGATATTTTTCCCCGGGATCCAAGAGTGGGGAGAGGGACATGGGTATATTTTTAAAACATGAGAAGACATATTAAATACGACTTTATCTCCCTCTATTTCCTGTAGATCAGTGTTATGTGGGGAAGGGTAATAGAAATTTAACCAGTTTATAAAAATGTAGGTAATGAATTCTGATGAATCTCTCAAGTATCCCACCAAAGAAAATTCCTCTTGTATGCTTTTGGGTACAATAGGGAACCCCAACTCAAACTGTCTTAATAAGGATATTATCATTATGAATTAAAAAAAAAAACACACACACACACAAAAACAGAAAGGCTGGAGATGATGCCCCTCCAGAACTGGTTAATTCAGCAGGTTAAATGCAGCTGGTTAAATCCTTGGGTTTCAGATTCTTTCTATCCTGCTCTGCCATCTTACATTTGTTCTCACTCTATCTTCCCCAGAGTCACAAAATGGGTATGGCTGTTCCTGGTGGCGCTTCCAGGAGAGTCAGTGTCTCCAGGAGGAGAGACTGTCTGTCACTTCCTCTGGTCCCAAGCAGACTGCTCTGCTCTCCTCTCCCTGCAAGAGGAATGGGATCACCATGACTGGCACAGACAAATCAGACTTACCCCTGGGCTAGGAAAAGGGTCACTTTCTGTGAACGAAGGAGAAGAGGGAATGGATCTAGAACAGCAATCACCTGGCTTTGATACTCTTCCCTGTACCATCCCTCCTGTCTTTGAGCGCTGGCAGGTAGTGCCCTCTTGACTCTGAAATCACCTGCACAAGATTTTTCTCTGCCTTGTTTGTCCTGCACTAGGGCATAAAGCTTTTGTCTTTGTCAAGCTGCTTCCCAGGAGGTAGAAGAAGAACAGGCCTCTTTGTAGAATGTATGCATTTCAGTGTTATGATTATTATGGAGATGGTTGTATGTGGGTTTTGCTTTCCCGGACTGCTTGGAATTTCCTTTGGTGAATCCAGATTGGAGTTCATTTCATCGTGGACCGAAGGGTGTAGCTGTTCCCGACAGTTAATGAGTGTGCCACGCTGCCTGAAAACCAGCTGTAACTCATTGGTCATGTCCAAAAGGGATTCCAGAGATGGGCAGTAAATAAATAACAGGAGCTTCCGCCCATAGTCTGGAAGTCGACTAAATGTCGATTGACTTTTAACGGCAGTCAACCGGAGTTCTGCTTTGCTAAACTGTAGAAGAGCAGAACCCGGGCTAGGGTTCTTGTGAGTGTGCTTGGGGCCTTAGGCTGTCCCTACTCTGTGAATGAGTTGCCTATAGCTCTAGATAATATATACGTTTTGGTATGTCTGGGCTTATTGCCAGATCCGTGTGTGCACCTCTGATCTTAGGAGGGACTGTTGGTGGTAGTAGTTTTTTTTAAATAAAGGAAGGATGTTTGTAAGGTGCAATCTTTGATTGTAGCTGCTTTTTCCAGGATGTGGAAACTGCTTTGGAGTACTCCAGAGGCAGCTATTTGGCCTTGAGGAAATTCTCCCTGAAGAAACTCCATTTACCTTGTCAAGGTTTGGAGGTGACGTCTTGGTACCTGCAGAGTTTTGGTCCCTTCATACACACACACACACACACACAGGAAGTTTAAGGCAGTAGTGGAGAACAAGCTTTAGAACCAGAATGGCTTCTAAAATCAGGTCTAGACCAGTTATGCACAAGCCCTGTGACTTGGTAGCAAACTAAACTTCAATTTCCTAATTTGTATAATGTGGATACCTCGCGGGGCTGTTGTGGTGATTAAAAATGATTAACATCTCTAACACACATGGCACAATTGCTGGCTGTAAAAACTTCATAATCATTATTTAATAGCAGTAGGGGGTAGGGGTGGTGTAGTAGTAATAGGAACAGCAGCACCAGCAAGGGCAGCATCCCTCCTGGCTGGTGATCTGCATTGTTCAACATCAAAGAACTGGGTTTCACTCTGGCGAATGATTACTGGAGTCTCTGCAATATAAATTTAGACCCCGCCCCGCCCCCCCCCCTCTGATTTGCCAATGTGTCACTTCTGTGGCCTTCAAGATTCTGATTTTGGCTGCACAGGAATAGGCATGGCAACGAGAACAGGATTTTTTATGTGCTTTGTTCACCTAACTTGCACAGGACAATGGCAATTTCCTTTGTATTGTGTGATGCAGAGTTCATTGGCATACATTTTACAAAGATGTTATCTAGCCCGATTTCCTTCATTCGGCTCTCTCCTGGCTATTTAAAGCACTTGATTTGTGGATAGGGATGTCCTCCCCCCACATTCTTATAAGGCCTAAAAGAAAAAAAAAGGAATGGAACAAAAGATTTACAGAGAGGAGCAAAGAACACACGCATTCACAATATTAACCAGGAACCATTACTTAATGGTAAAACAGCTTAATAATAGTGGCTTGCAAGCTGCATCTGACCCACAGATCCCATGTGTTGAATGGATCCAGCCATGTGAACATTTAAGCTATATGTGTTAGGCATGTATGAGAATTCCCTGTAGCTTTTTTCCATAATATTACTGTAATATGACGCTGCATCAAAAATGCAGCGCCTAAAGCACTTAACTGCAACCCTGCAAGACTCCACGGCTTAAAGTACTTGCCTTGTTCTCCTGCCTTCAAAACACCCTGGGCTGCTGGGAAAGACAGCCAGGCTTTAAAATGTACTATTGTCAGGCATTTCTTTTGAGAGGAACCTATATTTTATTAAATTCAATTAGTGACTACCAATTAGACTGCAGGATTTAAAAAAAAAAAAAACACAACACTTATTTTCTTCAAAAATTACCTCTCTCCAAAAATAACTTTCAGCAAGTTACAAAATTAGAATTTCAATTAAATGCAAATTTAATTCTCCTTTTTCAAAGTTACGTTTTGCTTGCAAACTACCTTTAGAATGCTTAGGCTGTTAAAAGGAGTCAAGAGATAACACTTTTCTTTAGGGTACAGCAGCATTATTCACATTACATCTGCACGAGTGTTACACAGACAGAAAAAAAAACACAAACCCTAATCAAACAGATGCCCTTAGGCTATAACAATCATATACACCATACTGCCATTACGCAGATATTTCTGTCAAAGGGATTTCATTTATTCGACAAAATTTTGAGTAGCTACTTTGTGCTAAGATGACTACCAGACTATTTTCAAACAACTGCTAAGCAAGCATCCAAAAGAGGACATGCCACTACACGTTTACTGCTTAGTAACTCTTCTAATGGTTCTAATAATTGATAATATTCCCTGTATAATTATAATCTTAAAATCAAGCTAAGTTTCCAACCTATTGTTCGACATCAATAGAATACAGAACTGATGTGAAAGCTTGGCTATGTGCACAATCTACTTTTCCTAATGTTTCCCCTCAGACTCAACCACTACAGTAGTATCTTCAGGATGCTAAGCCGTGCACACTCTGAAAGTCCCCTGGTATTGACCAGCAATCAAGCCACTGCTTCCAGCAGTGGGGACAGGGGTAAACTAAAGGGGAACTCTGTAGTACTGCTTATGCTTAAAGAACAAACATCAAGGAAAGTTTAAAAAACACGTCTAGGGGCTTCCCTGGTGGCATGGTGGTTAAGAATCCGCCTGCCAATGCAGGGGACACGGGTTTGAGCCCTGGTCCAGGAAGATCTCACATGCTGCGGAGCAACTAAGCCCGTGCGCCACAACTACTGAGCCTGCGCTCTAGAGCCCACGAGCCACAACTACTGAAGCCTGTGCACCTAGAGCCAGTGCTCCGCAACAAAAGAAGCCATCGCAATGAGAAGCCCGTGCACCGCAACGAAGAGTAGCCCCCGCTCGCCACAACTAAAGAAAGCCCGTGAGCAGCAACGAAGACCCAAAGCAGACAAAAATAAATAAACAAATAAATAGATTTATTAAAATAAAAAAAAAGACATCTAGCTCGGAGTTGTGTCTGGTCAGGTATATATAATCTGATAAGGTGACAATAATAAAGGAACAAACTTTTGTGGAGCTCTGCAAAGGTCTTTCCTATATATATCACCATGTTTATGAGGACTGACCAGCGGACCTCGGGTCCCCAAGGTCACCCAAGCAGCTAATAATGGATGAAACAGACACAGAAATCTATGCTAGTCTATTCCAAAGGGCACACTTTCCCTCCACTTATGCTGCACAGGAGTGTAATGATGACAAAGTATTTGTACAAATACAATTCACCTCCCAAAACACCCTAGCCCCAATTCTCAAAGTGGTGAGGAATGTTCCTCTGTCACAGCCCAAGAACAGACTTGGCCTACATGGGACAGAAGCCCGGGGAATAAACTGGCAAGTTGGTGTCTGTGATGTGCACGGAGGATGCTAAAATCACGGATGTTTTGAAGGGCAGTGGCAAAGAAAAAAGTTCATTGACTGTAATTGTTACAGGAACTGTTTTTTGGAAAGTGAGGAAACCCTTGGAGGAGATGGCTGCTTTAGGATTTTGCAGGTAGTAGCCATGTCACAATGCCCAGAGAGTCCAGCAGATGCACAGATTTCTTCCCATTTCATGAGAAAGTGGTTGCTCTCGTGTTAGGAGTACTTTGCAAACATGGAACAGGGCACCACGTCTGGTGGGGAATATATTCACCCCTATATACCATACTATTTATGATCATATAACTGTATCTATAGTCTCAGCTAGCACTGTGCTTGGTCCTACACCCCAAACGAGGTTTGATGAACTGAATCTATCCTTCTAACTACCCATTGAGCTTGTTTGTTCATTCATTCTTTTCATACCTTCAACACACATTCATTGAGTGCCTTCTAGGATCAGAGTGGCACATAGGTTCGTCTCATACAGTAGGTACTCAAGAAATGAGAAAGGAAGAAAGGATGAAAGAATATGATCTTTGCCACTTGACAAGTCTAGTGATACTCACGATAATGACCAAATGTCATCAAGAAACACAAACAATTACATTCAGTGCATTTATAGATGTAGCCAGAGACACACGAACCATATCCATTAGCCAGATTTTCATATACAACATTATCAAAATTTCAAGTTAAAAATTTAAAGATGTTAATATTCAACTATCTGGAAAATTAATATTTTCTGAGAGTCCAAAGATCAGGTGAACTTTTACAGTATCTGGTTTTGACCCCAGCTCTCACTTTGCCTTTCTTCTGGGAAAGAGTCGTGCAATGACGATGAATGTGAACCTTCAGTGAAATCTAAGTATCTTGCCTTACGCTTCTTAGGATGAAAATGTAGTTTTCTTGCATTCAAAAACCTGGACCCTGAAGCCAAATTGTGCTACAAACTGTGTACAACTGAAGAATAAAGATAACTATTTAAACTAGCCAAATTTATTAGTTTAAACTATTCAAGCAACTCCAATTTCTTGGATTTGATAAATATTTTAGTCCTCCATTGGTTGCGGTGATCTGGCCTCTAGCTACTAATAGGTCCACACGCTCAGAATTTTTAGAGGGAAAAGAATACAGATGCCTGATCGGCAATTTGTATGCTGAAAATACCATGCATATTTGGACACACAAAGCTTTGGATATGTATCAATCTGCCTACACACGTGTGTGCACACACATACATCTATCTATCAACTTTGTTAGCTCCTGGATTTCATTCTTGTTGCCCTTGATAAACAAAGAAGTTATAACCATATAAAGGATATTTATAGGAGCGAGAATCTCTTAAGGCTTTCAACACTGGATCGCTTTACATGGTTGTAAGATGATGGTTTTGGGAGGGAGTAAAGAAGGAAATTCCAAAATGTGAATGGTATTTAGACTTCTTAAATTTTTTTCTTCAAAGGCAAAGAAAAAGAATAAAATTATGTTTTCGTTATTCGACAAGATGGCGTGCAGAAGGGCTGTTGGGCAGAAAAACAGCTACAAGGAATACAAAGATCTAGTGGCTTGAGTCCCTTTCATGAAATATGTAAGTGAAAAAAATATTCAATAACCACAAAACAACTTTTTCTTTGATGCTGAACAAGAAACAAGCTTGAAGTTTAGTGCTGCTGAGCAAATGAATGAAAAATACAGATGTCTTTACCTTCAGCTCAACTCTGAGTCGCCATCTGAATAGCCCCACGCCTAACTCTTTGTACAACAGACTAAATGTATCACAGCATTAGTCAACAGCAAAGGTTTAAAGCAAAACTTAAAAGTACATATTTTTCCTTCTTTTAAAAAATCTCTTAATGAATTAGTAAATGCAGTTCTGCCATATCCCTTTTCTTGTCCTCCATGAATTCAAACCTTAAAATAACACAGAAAAGCGAAACATGTTACGTCTTTTCCTGGTGTAGTACTCCAGTCTAATGTTTTCAAATTAACTAAGACATTGTTTCATTTAAAAGGCAGGACTTTGATGCTATTTTAATTTTCCAAAGTCAGCTCATAATGCCAATTTCCCCAAAGGTCAAAAACAATATATTAAGGAAATACCACCTGCTACTAAGAGCTTCCATAGGAAATTTGCATTTCCACTTTGCAGTGTATTATTTAGGGGAGGAAATGACAACCTACTTCATTATCCCAAAGCACGGAATCCCAATCCCTGCAAAGGAGCAGAAAAAAAGAAAGAAGACCAGTGTCCATTTTTCCACTGACACTTCATGGAAATTAAAAATTCAGTAGGAGAAAGCAAAAAGCATGTGTTGAAAGATGTCAGGCCCACCCACACACTCTCTTCTGTTTCTATTAAAGCGAGGCTTGCTTGCCAGCCCACCTGAGTGGGGCTAGTTCCACAGAGGGGAGAGGATGGGCCCTGGGCACATTTTTCAATCTTTTGTAAACAGTCCTTGAAGGAATAAGGTGGTGGTCACAGCTGTGCCCTTTATCTGGCCTCTGAGGGTGAGAGGGAGTACATGGAAAAGGTCCTTCCAGAGTGCAACAGATCTTTTCTACAGAGCTGTTTACAAACCAAACAAGGTTGAAGATAGATTACTTCCTACTGTCCAGCTCACAGGGAAGAAGCATTTTGCTCAGGTATAGGATATACATCAAGGAACAAAGGAATTGCAGTAAGCATCTCCTCTCATAAGCATTCAACTATACTGAGGTGTCCAATATATTTTACTCTGAAAGTAATCCATAATTTTTCAGCTTTTCTTGAGGGTATCATTTCTCTCTTCTTCACTCTCATCCTTTTCTATTCTTCATGGTTTTCCTCCTTCTACAGTTCTTATCACCATTTACAAAAACCTGCTATTCCCTGCCATATACCCCATACTTAAATGTGTATGGTAGTTAACGAAACCTGTGTCTTGACACATTACAAAGATTTGTTCAGTGGATCAGTGATTTGATCTGGGTAAGGGCAAACAACTAGTCTGATCAACTGTTTTTCCCCACTGAGTTGACTGACTATCCTCTTTAAAGTACAGAGTTATTTTCAGTTGAATTTAGTTTAAAATTGAGTAAAGGTGTATTCTTTGAAGTCACTGATGTAAGGTACTTGAAGAACTGATGTAAGGTTTAGTTGGTTATCTACCTGTGCAAATTAACTACTTAAATATGTATGTCCTCAGGAAAGAGCAAGTTGGTAAGTTTTTTTTTTTAACTTTTAAAACAAAGGTGAGTTTATATAGGTCTTTAAAATTAGCAAGAGCTTCCTTTCATCTTCAGAGATTAAAATTATTTAAATTTTGTGGTCACGATGCATATAGCTCAAAAAATCAGCATTGCTGCAATACAAGAATGGAAAACAGAGGGTTTTGCTATTGTGAGAAATGGTTCAACAAACTGGCCGAAAGGATACCCAGTCTTTACCTAAGAAGAGGTTTTTTTTTTTTTTTTTTTTTTTG
>NC_041219.1:2393693-2411440 GCF_002837175.3 Physeter macrocephalus | reverse complement strand
GCAGGCTCAGCGGCCATGGCTCACGGGCCCAGCCGCTCCGCGGCATGTGGGATCCTCCCAGACCGGGGCGCGAACCCGGTTCCCCTGCATCGGCAGGCGGACGCGCAACCACTGCGCCACCAGGGAAGCCCTAAGAAGAGGTTTTGAGAGCAGAGAAAACCGCTCTTATATACATATACAGAACTCATATACATGAACGTAGACACAATATCCAAATACCTATACAAAACCCTGGCCAATTCCCTGAATATTTTAGTTCAGAATCTGAAAGTGTGCTGTGCAGAGACCGTGTTAAAATGGTGAAAAGATTAAAAAATGGAAATATCAAAGGAAATGAAAAAGAATTGGGATTGTTTAATTTGAAGAAGATGAGGATGCTGGTAACTTAAGAGCTGTCTTGGGGGGACCTCCCTGGTGGTCCAGCGGGTAAGACTCTGTGCTCCCAATGCAGGGGGCCCAGGTTCAGTCCTGGTCGGGGAACTGGATACTGCATGCATGCCGCAACTAAGACCCGGGGCAGCCAAAATAAATAAATAAATATTTTTTTTTTAAAAAAGAGCTGTCTTGGGGATATGTATATAGGATATGTATATGTATGTATATGTATATGTATATAGGATAGGGACGAATAAGCCTCTCTCTTCCGTGAGCGCAAACCAGGAAATATTTTTATTAATTTAGGAAAGGCATCTGGATAGCTGGAAGCATGACAAACTATATACATCAAGACTCTGGCTTCTAACTCGTTTTCTGCTTCTAGCTGGCTAGTCTTGGGCCAGTCTCTTGAACTCTCAAGATTTCCATGATTTCCATCTCAAAGTCTAATGTCACAATTCTATAAAGCATAAAGAACTGTTTGTCTTTGCCTTCTTCAAAACTGAAATAATGACCCAGCCACTTAAAAGTGAAGGAATGTCTTTTCCAGTGTGGTTAATATATTTGGCAGCAAAAATGAACCCCCGGCAGAGGTAGAATGAGAAATCGAAAGGCAGATGGTCTGTAGTGAAGGAGCAATTCGTCTTTTCAGAAAGTTGTGATTCCTGCCCGGAGCCTGGCATGACCATGGATGGTAGCTCAGAGAATTACATTTCAGAAAACGCTCTTGGTTTTCCTACCATGAAGGGAATAAATTCAGTACCTTCAAGTATAGCAATTAATAGGCACCTGTGACTAGCCTGCTCAGAGGAAGAAAGGAGCCATTTTGTGCAAACAATCCAGGGCTGGAACTCAGGCTGGTTTGAAAATGGTGTTAAGTTGTACTTTTAAAATGAGTAATAAAACTCCCATGTGTTGAAAGAAGGCCATAAAACACTGCAACTCCTCCCTTTACAAAAAAAAAAAAAAAAAAAAAAGGAACATCTAGGCCTTTCCCTAGAAGCCTGCAATGGCACACTCTCCCAACATGACACTTCAGCGGCAAGAAGAACCCTGCGTGTTTCACCGTTAACAATGTTCAACAGAGCCATGCAGAAGATTAAATGCAAGAACACATTTTTTTTCTTTCCTTGAATGAACACAGAGATGCTTGTGGGATTGGAGGTTGCATTTTTCTCGCCACATACCTCCCTCAGAGCTGCATGTGTGTTGGGAAACAGCTGAAGGAGCGTCTTGCTGAATGTTTCATGTGACAACGGGTGCGTTTCAGAGCTTCCTGCTGCTGGTGGTGATCCTGCTAACCTTTCCTTTGTAATCTCAGCAGTTAACGAGGCTGTAAACCAGCATCCGAGCTGACTGAAGGCAGGTTTAAAGGGCAAAAGAAAACGGTGGTTGTCTAATGATTAAACGACTTTTTAAACAAAAATTGCCCAACACTGAAGCTGTTTTATTTTCATGTTTTAATCAATGTACATGCCGATGCAAACTGAGTTCAGGCTGAAACAGAACTTCACCACACTGTTGTGGTCAGGGGGAAAATGGCTTCTATTACTGTAAAAACTCAACTCTGTATGTAAACCCGCCTTGAAAGCCTCTGCCCCGCCCCCTCCTCCCGCCTCCCATGAATTAATTCTATAGAGACAGAGTTAAACACAGAATTTGTAAAACTATTGAGAAGTAAACTTCTGGTTCCACAGTAACTTCTGGGAGTAGTTGCCAAATGCAGATAAATCTTCACCCGGAGTAGGAAGCCCTACACTGTTTAGAAAACAATTCCTAGACTTTGCCACGCTTGAGACTTACTGAACGCTCAAACCACCGGCACCCCTGTGCTTGCTCTCACACATGGCTTTTTAGGGGTGGAGTTAACACTTTTCAAAAAATCAGTGGCTTCCCTAATAAAAAGCTCCAGTGATTTAGTGGAGATTTTGATGGTCTTGCGTTTTGGTGTCCCCGAGAGCAGAAGCTTTAATAAATACAGTGATTTAGTGGAGATTTTGATGGTCTTGCAATGGTGTCCCTGACAGCAGAAGCTTTAATTCATTTTGCTCTAAGCAGGTGTGTAACGAGGATAGAGGCTGTGTTGATAAGAGAACCCTGGGAGTTGGTAATATATTATCCTCTGTAATTTCTTCCCAAAATAGACTTAATGGAAAGAGGATGCATAATATACCCCTTCTCAAAGGAAGCGTTCCCCAATACAACAGAAGCAGTCATTCTAAAAACAGCTTTATGGCTCTTCAGTCAATGGCTCTATTTTCTTCCCTTTCACAACTTCCTTCCTTCTACTATGTTAAGAATGCACGTGTGGACACACACATTCCCATCTCCCGCACACGCCACTGAAAATGCCCCCAAGATCTGCACCCTCCCACTCACTGACAATTTAAATCATTATTTGAGGCGATTTAACCTGAGTACTTTAGAATGCTTTTCATTTAATTTCATTTTTACTCCAAATCTGATGGTGAAGAACCATTAATTAGCTTCGGGTGAAATTCAGTTCAAGGAGCAATTACTAAGTGCCCTACTATGAAGCCTTGTATTCGACTCAAAGACAAATAAGGGTTCACGAAATATGCTGAGCTGTAAGCAGTACACTTCCCTAAAGATAAAGATGGCCTCAGGAGCAGAATCAGAACGCTGGTGTCCAGACTGCTGATTATCGATCCTAAACACACCCCTAAATTGCAAGTCCAATTACTTTCCAAGGTCTCAGAAATGAAATTTCCTTGCTATACCTGTGATGTTTTCCTTAGCTATATTTCACAAGCTAGAGGACTATTTCCTCCTGCTCAGGGCTAACCAAACCCTTATTAGAACAGAAGCAGTCCAACAGTTGAGTTGGGTGTCAATTTTTTTCAAATTTGTAAGATATTTTCCCTTGAGTGAACAAAGGTGTAAATGGTGGTTAGATTCTCAGGCTGGGGACAAAAGTCTATAACCTAAAACGTAGCACATTTATAACAGAAATGACAGAAAGAAACACTTGAGCTAGTCACAGTTAATTAAAGGAGTTAAAAATTCCTAAGAAATAATTTTGAAATTCATTTTGGAACCTGACATTTGAGGAATACCGGATTTTAATAAAAGACAGTGGATGGAAACTTTTGAGGATGGTCTGAATGGGAGCTTCTAGGCATTTTCAAGGGTTGGAGATTAATGGCTTTCTTGCTTCATTCTCTTACATTTTACCTCAAAACACATGGTTTCTCTCTTCTCTGATACGCCTGTTGCCTGGGCCACTCTAGCAATGGGACAAAATGGTAGAAGAGGCATGGAATAAAGTGGGAAGACATGCTCTGAAAGAACCTGAGGGACTTCCCTGGTGGCGCAGTGGTTAAGAATCTGCCTGCCAATGCAGGGAACACGGGTTTGAGCCCTGGTCCAGGAAGATCCCACATGCCGCGGAGCAACTAAGCCTGTGCGCCACAACTACTGAACCTGCGCTCTAGAGCCCGCGAGCCGCAACAAAGAGGAGCCCCCACTCGCCGCAACTAGAGAAAGCCCACGTACAGCAACGAAGACCCAAGGTAACCATAAATAAATAAATAAATATTTGAAACTCTGAAAGAGTTGGAAGAGAGAAGGAAAGGGAAAGTAAATTGGATACTTGTGTATATGAACATATACTTGAGAACATTATCTTGAGATGTAAAGGCAGGAGGAACCTCTGAGCTACACAGTCCTCTATTCCAGTGCACAGCAAAGTACCCTCTGCCAGAGACATCATAGATACTGCTGTTTAGAGTGACCTCTGAACTGTGTGTGTGTGTGTGTGTGTGTGTGTGTGTGTGTGCGCGCGCGCATGTCCTGTGGAGGCTGAGCCAAGAAAGAGGACACCTGGGATTTGTAACCACAGGGCATTTACAGAACTTGAGTACCTGCCCTCTATCCAATTTACAGCCCAAGAATTAACATGTTGGAGAAATTGTAGAGTATCTTCAGATAGCAAAAAGAACAATGGGATTAGAAGCAGCTCAGATGAAGATAGAGGAAAATAATTTTACGCCTTAATTTGAAGTGAAGAATTTAAAACCTAGCTTCAATAACATGCAGGAGAGTAGGTAGTAGGCAAAGCTTCCAGGGCCTTGAATAAACCATGACAAAAGGAATCTTGGTAACAGCAGGAGAAATTTTAGTTACTCTTAGGTAGTACCTTCCCAGGCAGGCTGGGGTTGCCATTGGGGAAAGCTTTCTGAGGAGTGTGAAAGTTTGGCATCTCTGATTAGACAACCTCTAGAGCTCCCATTTGAAGCCATAAAATGGCACTTCTATTGGCGTCCTAACACGCTTATTCTTGGTTCCTCCTGGGTGCAGGAACCTACAGGAGCTTAAGGTACTCACCAGGCAAGTCAGACAGTTGTTTGCTCTTCAGCATCCTAACATATTTTGTTTGCCTAGTTCAGGGCCAGAGCTGGCATGCGGAGCCTGTGACGGTACCAGCTTATTCCCTGAAAGCAGAGAACTGACAGTGACCTGCATATAATACAGGGAAGCCCATTGTGGGTGACCAGTGTTCCTTCATCAAAGAACCCTTCCACTTCCCCTTCTTTCCACACACAGTCTTAGAACATCAATTTGTATAAACGATAAGGACAGAGGTGCTCTGGTCTGGGAGTGGGAAAGGACCTAGAATCTTGTCCTCTTATTCCCTGAGGAGCCTTCTTATGGCTCTTATATATACATATACATATGGCTGTAGGGAATTTTTGCTTCCTTTTACTGGACCCGAATTTACAATTAAATCAGCCAGAGGAGCAAGCCACCCTTCTCCAGGGCACACCAGTTACCGAGGAGGAGCAAATTCCCCTTGATCCCAACTGGAGACACCAAAGAAATGGTCAGATTTTCCCAAGGCCACGTGGTTAGTAGTAGGAGAACTGGATCTAAAATACACATTCTGTAAAATCTTTTACATTTTCCTTGTCTTTTTTTCTTTTCTCGATCATTTCCTATTATATTTTAGTAGACCCTTGATGTTTTACGAGGATTTGGCAACCCCCAAATTCAGTCTCTAACTTTGGGAATCCAGGAAATATTTTGCTCAGGTTTGGAGATTGCTCCTAAAACTGTATTCCTATTGAGAGGCAAGCCTTTCCTGTGGGAGAGGTTAACTGCCTTTCCAACTTTTCCCCAAGAGTCATCCCTCATGTGACGGCTATTTTCACAGAGAAGCCAAAACAATTGTTTAGTCTCCTAAAGAGAGGGTCTACGTAAACCTCAACTAGGGGACAAGCAGGTCGCATTGTGCTGGGACTGCTGGCTTTGTGTTGCCTCCCTTCATCCACAGACTGAATGGTTTCCTCCCAAACATCAGCTTCCAGGAGTCAGAATTCAACTTTGTGCCTAAGAAAAATAGCAACCACTCAATGTTACAGATCTTGGAGTCCACCTCTGGTCACTGAAAACTTGGGTTGTCCAAGGTCCTTCATGTTCTTTTTTATAGCCTGACTCCTTTACAGATTGAGGTAAAACAGGTTAAAGAAGAGCAGATCTGAACACGACCCGGTGACATCTTTTGGTCCTATTTTGTCATTTATATACATACTCTACCCCTTACTTGATTCTATGACCTGTCTTTCAGTGGTGTTGATGGATTCTTAGATGTTCTAATTCTCATCAATTTAATGGCATGTAATAGAACATGCCACACCCTTCCACATTGTTCTCTGTCTTCCAGAGTTGGGAAAACAGCTGATTTACATACATGTTGAAGAATTATTGCATTAGCTTTTGAATAATGTTTAGTTTCTGTTTCATACGTTTTATTTCATCTGCAAAGATCTGTGCTGGAAACACCTGCCCTTATCAGTGAAAGCATCTCCTCGGTTGCCAACTTCCTCTTGCTTCTAAAGCTGGGAATTAACTGACTATAGGTATCTGTCTTCTGCAGTCATGCTCAAGGCTCCTCCAAAGTCTTAAGAAAGTCTGACAAAAGCGGACATAGAAAAGTGGATCAGCATATATTTGGCTTTCCATTAGGACCACTACCATGTCTTTATTCGATATCTTGCCTAATTCACTTGAGCTTCCTTTTGGGCCAGGAGCTCATGGGCTACTGCTATACTTTCATTAGTCATACTATCTTATGTGTCATTTAACAAGCACACCACAATGTCTAGTGTTTACATCAGTGTGATTAACGAAGACTGGCTATTGTTCTTCTCAGGGTGCCAGTCTATATTTTTATAGTGCTTTCCGTCATCCATGCTTGGGATTTAGCGAGTCTATGCTGTACACTGTTCCCACAGAGATGTGGCTGTAAAATCCATGAGGTCTGATAAAAGTTCTTATCTGATATTCATCCATTTTCTGTGGGAAAGTTCTATCACATGAACCAAGACTGTCTGGACCTCCCTTTTCTTTCTTATCCTCCTGAGAGATTTACCAGACTGGTACCCTTTCCTTCCTGCAGAAACTTTTTTTTTTAATCGAATGAAAGATTCTTTAAATTCTAAGGTGCTTTACAATTTTCAAAAGTTTCACACACATGATTTCATATAATCCCATAATAACGCTTTTTTAAAATCCCCTACCACTATCTTGCCCCTCTCCCCTCCCATTTCCGCTAGTAACCACTAGTTTCTCCTCTATATCTGTGAGTCTGCTTCTTTTTTGTTTTATTCACTAGTTTGTTGTATTTCTTAGATTCTACATGTAAATGATATCATACAGTATTTGTCTTTCTCTGTCTGACTTATTTCACTTAGCATAATACCCTCCATATCCATCAGTGTTGCTGCAAATGACAAAATTCCATTCTTTTTTATGGCTGAATAGTATTCCATTGTGTGTGTATATATATATATATATATATATATATATATACCACATCTTCTTTATCCATTCATCTGTTGATGGACACTTGGGTTGCTTCCATATTTTGGCAATTGTAAATAATGCTGCTATGACTGTTGGGGTGCATGTATCTTTTCAAATCAGTGTTTTTGTTTCTTTCAGGTATACACCCAGGAGTGGGACTGCTGGGTCATATGGTAGTTCTACATTTTTTTTATATCTAGAGGCACTTTGTTATGGTTGACACACTGGTATCTCTTGCTCTGCAATATCACTGACATCACCCCTAAAAACAGGAACGACTGCCAGGAAATGGATGCCAGCAACCCTTATAGATTTAATAAAACAAGTAACATTGGTGCCTTTTCAACAGTCTATTCACTGCCCTTCTAAGAACACTGGTGGCAGAACATACTAAGGGTACATACAGATGCCATTCCTAAGACTATTTCCCAAGTCTCCAGCCTCTGGATATTTGTCAACACTTCCATCTTGATCTCTACCTACAGGTGAATTTTACTTCTTTTCTTAACAGTTTGAGAAAAATGTGTGCAGACATTTTTAAATGATAAGAAAATTACATTTTGATGCTTTCAAAACCATTTTCTTATTCAGATCACTGCTGCACATAAATTGGTAGAAAATAAAAACGTTGATTTTTCCAGGTGCCTGGGATTCTTTAAAGGAGCTCTTGTAGACTAACTATAGTGGCATTTCCCAGGTGCAAAATTAATTAACCACCTCCACCAAATTTTCTCACCAGCCTTGCTTTTGTTTCCAATGTGTACACTCACCATCAACAAGCCTGAGCTCTCTTTTTAAGTCCTCCTATCACAAAATTACATGGACATCAGATTTCCCTCCAGAACAACGCTGTCTTTAATTCATCTGCAAATACTTACAGGTATTCTTATGAAAATGGAACAAAAATCAGAGTGAGGGAAGTGAGAGAAGCATACTTCAAAACCTTGAGGCCCGTGTGTCTGTATTTTGCTAAGATTAGGAAGGATGATTGTATAGCTGGCTCTGAAGGACATGTCACAAGCAATGCATCTAGACATTCTTTTAGAGGAAGAGGTTGGGGTAAATGATTTAGAAAATCCAAGTTAAAAGTCTCCTCTGAGTGGAGAAGGGATG
The DNA here is from genome assembly GCF_002837175.3 of Physeter macrocephalus. Taxonomy (NCBI): domain Eukaryota; kingdom Metazoa; phylum Chordata; class Mammalia; order Artiodactyla; family Physeteridae; genus Physeter; species Physeter macrocephalus. The sequence goes on along the minus strand of NC_041219.1, from coordinate 2,403,127 downwards.
TTTAGGGATGTTTTAGTTTGATTTATCAAAACTGGAGGTTTCATATATAAAATAGATAACCAACAACAATGTACTGTATAGCACTGTATAGTACTATATGGTACTGTATACTCAATATTTTGTAATAACTGTAATGGAAAAGAATCTGAAAAAGAATACACACACACACACACACACACACATATATACAACTGAATCACTTTACAGTACACCTGAAACTAACACAACATTGTAAATCAACTATACTGCAATTAAAAAAAGAAAGGAGGTTTCCCCCGACTAAATTTCTGGATAATTATACACTTGTAGAAATGACTGAAAACGTGCCTCTCTTTCTCTCAATCTGTCATTAAGTGTAGAATAAATGCTGTAGAACCGCATTAGGTACCAAAGAGATATACAAAAGAGGTTTTTTGTCTCTGCCAAGAAGCTTAAAGTTCCATCCAAAGGACAAGATGAATGTTTGGGAAACAGCTAGAGAGTCAAACAAATTAAAGGCCAAACCTGTACACTGAGGTCGTTTACCTCTCCGACTTCACACTCCAGGAACCCCTGGTCACCTTTGCTCATCACCCCTGTCTTCTCCTCTCCTCCTCAGCAATGCTTCTCCTTTCTTTTCTCAACTCCTCTTCTCCCTTCTGCCTGTCGTACGTGTTAGGCCTGTCAGCGACTTTATAGGCACAGTTTAGTACTATGCTATTATCCTCTTTTTTATGGAAAAAAACCCATGATTACCTATATCTGCTTATGTGACTGATTCATTCATTTATTCACTCACTCATTCATTCAAGATGATCAGACCCAGATTCTGCCCCGAGTGTGCCTCTTTCTCGAAGTCCTAGCTTTTGTTTGCACCCTTTTTTTTTTTTTTTTTTTTTTTCTGTACGCGGGCCTCTCACTGTTGTGGCCTCTCCCGTTGCAGAGCACAGGCTCCGGACGCACAGGCTCAGCGGCCATGGCTCACGGGCCCAGCCGCACAGCGGCATGTGGGATCCTCCCGGACCGGGGCACGAACCCGTGTCCCCTGCATCGGCAGGTGGACTCTCAACCACTGCGCCACCACGGAAGCCCTGTTTGTCCCTTTTATGAGTCATCAAACGCCACGGCACTTTACCGAACTTCTTAGCAGTGTCCCAGTTCTGGGGATCCGGCTGCCTTCCACACCTCGATGGGCTTCCCAACCTCTTCGTGGACTCAGTGGCATGGGACTGAGGCCACAGGACTCTCAAATACCTCCACTTACTTTTTCTTTCTTCTTCAACTCCCTCCTCCTCCCTCCAGGCACCATCACTTAGTGCCCCGAGGGCTCAGCCCCAGGCTCCTGGCTCTTCTCCTCCTCTGCTCATTCCCTTGAGGCACCCACGTGGCTTTAATCAGAACCTGTATTCAGAGGAGCCCCAGATCCCCATCTTCAGCCCTGACCTTTCACTTTCTCTTCAGTCCCTTATTTCCCAATGTCTACAAAATACACAGACTAGATATTTCACTGCCATCTAAAACCAACATGTCAAAACCAGACTGTATCATCTCTCCACCCCCTCCTCAGGCCCGGCTGCTGGCTATCTCCCCATCAGCCACAGAAGCGCTGGTGCCCCCAGTTCCTCAGATCTATCTTCCACCAGCCCCCTCTGCATTCATGGTCCCCTTTGCCCGGCACCCTTCCCTCAAGTCTTCTACTGAGCCCTACGCACTCTCGTTCTGCAGCATCTCCTCAGATCCAATCTTTCACCACTATTTTCCCTGCCGAAGAACTATTCCAGATATTAACTATCTCAAAGTAAAAATATATACGTATTAACACACTCAGAGAAGTAATAAACAGGAAAACTTTCTTGGGATGCCCTGCACATCCTAAAATGGATCAGGAACGGTTCCCGTCACATGTCTTCTGGTGATTTGTAGAGCATGAAAGAAATGCTTCAAGCTGAAGTTATATGAATACTTATTGGGTTTTTCTATTTATTTCACTCAGTAGTTGTTTTATTATTATGTTCCCAGGGAGGCACTGGCCTAATGGGCACATTAGAAATAGATGAAGAAAAATAGAAGCAAGGTAAATTTAATAATGGCATCCCCAAGCATATCCATCACAAGACTTATCTGCAGTGCAGTACATCAAGCTGTCAGAAAAGTTTGTCTCTGGTTTCTCATTTCTTAATTTTGATCCTTTTTTTTGCATTAAAGTTTTCTTCTACCTTCTTGAGATGAATTTAAGAAGAACCATCAGTTACTGGATATGAGAACAAGCTGGCTGAGACTTATAACTTCACTGATCGCCAGAACTGGTTTGACTAAGCTTTGGACAACTGAATTGTTCAAAGCACCTCCTTATTGTTCTATGTGGGACTTATGCAAAGTTCTGAGCTTAGTGGAAAAGGATCTTCTTTCCTGCTAAGGAAGAAAGCAGAGGACTCCTCTCAGAACCACTGAACTTCCACTTCCTGTGAAAGTTTTCAGTGTGTGGATTATGGAATTCTCTTGGCAAACCCTCCCCATTGTCCTCCTATTACCTCAGTTTAGGCCATTTTAGATGCTCATTAGAGTCATCTCCAGAGGAAGAGTGGAGAAGAGGCAGAAACAACCCTGAAAGGAATTAACTGTATCGATTTTGCCAATTTGCTTTTAAAAAGAATCTGTGAATAGAATGTTGGAAATTTCAGGAAAATCTATTTGGCTTAATCCCAAACTGCCTAGCATTTAAACACAGAGTAACTCTACACAAAATAAAAATCAAGGCAGGTATTCAAAAGTGCATGTAAAGAAACAGCTAGAATCAGTAGAAGTAACTGGGGCAAACTGAAGCAGGGAATGAAATGTTATTACACATTGTATTGGGAATAACAGATACAGGAAAAGGAGCAGGCCAACAGAATGAGAAAGGAAGGTTAACGTTGGATGACACCAAAGAGACAAAGACAGGGAGTACTTCTTCAGCATCTGTTTTCTGACGTTAAACCACACCAGAGCCAACACTCTGGTTTCTACAAAAAGGTTAAATCCGTACAAGGGTGCTGAAAGTTCAGTCCACCCTTTAACCCTCAGGCTATCCTCCCAGGCATGGCGTTGCACCTGCTGAGAATGGGTGCCTTTTATAATTTGCACAAGGGTGCCACACAGAGCAGCAGTGAAAATGCATCCTGGGATTCATCTAGACCTCAGGTGGAAACCCAAGAATGAGTAACTCAGTTCTGAAAACGATCTGAAGGACATCTGACAGGTCCTATGTAGGAGAGAGCCACCAAGAAGCCACACAGAGGTAACTTGGGCAACTCTTCGAGGTGAAAATGAGGTCAAGAGCTACATATGTATATGTATAACTGATTCACTTTGTTATAAAGCAGAAACTAACACCACTGTAAAGCAATTATACTCCAATAAAGATGTTAAAAAAAATAAAGCTATCCTGGACTCCTCCAAAGCCAATTAAGTGACTTTTTTGCATATTGTTTCCTCGGGGTGTTCTCTTTTCAGAGCTGATTCTTGGAAGTAGCTTGTCCATGTGGACATAGCATCAGAGGGCATATGGAAATGGCATGAATACCTCAGAGGAGATCTAGTGATGAAACGGTATAATGGAGGGAATAAAAAGAGTGTCTTGGGGGAGGATGGGTAGGCAGATTTATTTCAAATTCCGATCAGTCCTAGGCTCCAAACTAGTAGGAAATAGCGATCTGATGTAGAGGAAAGTCACAGGGAGAGGGAACTAATATTTATCAGAGCATCGATTATACACTAGAAACATTACATCAATTCCGACAAGGACCATGTGACATAGGTCCCATTAACCACCCCTGACAGCTGAGGAACTGCAGTTCAGAGAAGTTAGGCACTCTGAGTCCCATGGCGCAGATTCAAACCCAGGTCTAACCGCAAAGCCCATATTCTTTCAATCACATCATGCTGCTTGTTAAAAGGCTGAACAATATACCTGATGAGAAAAAGTTAAAGGAACTTCTAGAACTCACGCTTGACAAAACAGACTGATAAGTGAGATGTTTGTGAAGTAATGTCTGGGAAGGGCAGACCTAAAGGATGGCAGCCAGCTCTTTTGAAACTTATTCTGAAGAAATAAGAATAGGAAATGGGCTTCAGCTGCAACACGAAGGAAAGCTTCCTTCTCAGAATGTTACATGTGTTGGAGTTAGTGGCTCAGGAACACTGTGGAATGTTCTTCCTGTGCAGAAGTCAAGATGGCCGACTCTGGGGAGAAGACGAAAGTGGGGTTTGCTTAAAATGAAGGAAACCGCTGGAGGAATTCACCAGAGAGAAGGAAGAGAAAAATAACGGCCACGGAATGGCATGCTACTAAACAGCACAAAAGGGCTTCCCTGGTGGTGCACTGGTTAAGAATCTGCCTGCCAATGCAGGGGACACGGGTTCGAGCCCTGGTCCAGGAAGATCCCACATGCCGCGGAGCAGCTAAGCCCGTGAGCCACAACTACTCTCTAGAGTTCGCGGGCCACAACTACTGAGCCCGCGCGCCTAGAGACCGTGCTCCGCAGCAAGAGAAGCCGCCGCAATGAGAAGCCCCGTGCACCGCAACGAAGAGTAGCCCCCACTCGCTGCAACTAGAGAAAGCCCGCACGTGGCAACAAAGACCCAAGGCAGCCAAAAAAAGAAAAAACAAAAAAGCACAAAATGGCAGAAGGAATGGGAGAAGGAAAGAAATGTTGGATGGGGAAATAAATAAAAATCAAGAGAATCATGATTGCAAATATTGAAAACACTTTTGTTTCAATGTCTAGTGTAACCATTTCTGTGGAGCCAAGTTCTACAGCCTCGCCTTCTCTGAAGGTATTTTCAAGCAATATATTTAGATTTTTATCTGAAGAGAAGAATTTAAGTGTGATCCTGCCTCAGAGCAGGAATACATAAGTGCTAAATGACCACTTTAGGGGCTTTGGTAATCCTCAGAGCAGTTTTTTTGTTTTTTTTTTTTTTTACCTTATATTTATATGGATTTAACAGTAATCTCATTTTAGAAAATTCAATGCCTCATTTAATTTTCAAATTCCCCTATGTATTAGGCTTTATCATCCTATTGCAATTTGTATTTTTAGTTATGAAAGCTGTGGCCCAGAGAGTCTAAGGAACTTATCTAGTTCCTAACTGACAGAGCTAAGACTCGACACTAAGTCTCTGAATGAATCTCCAGTCCAGGATTCTTTCCAGAATCGTAACCTGCATTTTCAACCACATTCTGAGCATTGGCTGTCAACCATACCACCTCCGGTTGTTCCCTTAACTTTGATGTGAATCACCTGTAAACTCCAGAGATTGCTTACAAGGGGGGCAGAAGAATTGCTAAAGAAAACTGATCATTCAGAGTAAGAGAACAATAAAAAGGACCAACGTGTCTAGGACACCCGTGTCCCTCTACAGACACGCTGATGAGACTGGCTTCCTCATGATTCTAGAGAGTGGGAAGCAATGTCTAAAAGCTTTTGTTCTTTATGTTGTTGAAGCCCACTATGAAGGCTGAACCCAGAGAATGCTCTTTCCTCCATTTGTTTATTCATTCATTTATCCACATTTGAAACAGAGGAAATCATAATTTTTTATCTCTTTTTTCACAGCGCTGAAAAATTTTAAAGTAGTGTGTCCTCTGGAGAAGTAAATGACAAAATATTAAAAACATATCAAGTTCACTTTAACATTTAGAAAACTTTTCATTGTTTAGTTTTCCAAAATAATATGGAGAAATTTAAAGAGATTTTAAAACATTTATTATTTACCTTAAGAATCATTCTGGGAAATGTGCTAAGGATTGCAGTTATTGGGTGTTTTGGAATTATAAAGAGAACATACACAGAAAAACTAATGGGAAGAAAACATAGTTACAGATAATAAATTTGAAGAAAGCTACGGCATCTAAGTCAGGAATCACAGTCTGAAGCCCTGATTTACACTAGAAACTCTATATAATATAGCATCTGTAAGTGTAAATAAATATACCCAGATCCACAGAGAGCAGAATTTAGCATAGAGATGCCACCATGAGAGCCTCATTCCTATTGGGCCATGCTTATAAAACAATTTCAAGCATGAAATCATTGATAAACATAGAGCTCAATGTGATGAATTCCACATCTTGGATATTCAACAAGATGGAGCCTTCACCATGTATGGTATTATTTCTACACAGATGCTCTGGTCTTCAAGGGAGGCAAGGAAGCTACAGTGTAAGGGATCCCATCATTACAAGTATGGCAGAGATGGAAAAGGGTCTCAAATGAAATTGTTTGATATGATGGGAATTTAAACGCCCAAGTGCTCATTAGCAGGCTTGGCTTTAGGGATAAGCTGCATTAGTGGAATTGACCATACTAAGGGACTAGGAGAAATAGGCAGCTTAGAGCCTCTGACCCAGCCCTGCTTCCTGCATCCTAATCCCGCTGTCATCACACAGCTTTCCTTGGAGCTCTGCCAAGCAATGTGCCAACAGAGAAGCTGCTCTGTTGAGCAGAGGATGTGGACGGTAACTACCCCGTCACCTGCTTCCGGGGAAAGTTGAAAGCATGTTAAGGTTTTTAGAAGCCTGACCCTCCCAACAACCAGCCCCATTATTAAGTTATCTTTTTATCTAAAACTAACTTTAAAGTGAAGTGATAGAGATAGTGTGTCTGCTACCCCAACCTTTGAATATCTGTTTTTCTAACAACAAAACCCAGCTAGCTCTTTCCCAGACCCAACATTTGAGCACAGAGGCATCTTCTAAACTTGATTGTGCCTAAGTTATCATAGTATTCCAAGTGATCTGGATATACAAAGTCTTGTGTTGAAATGAGGAGTGGAATTTCTATTAGATATACATCAGTTTTTAGGATGATAAAATGTCTGTCATACTTCTGAAGCCTTATTTCTTGATGCTATTACTCATGAGGATCTTGACCATTGTTGCAGAGTCTGGCGGGGACTCCAATGCTGCAAGGAATAAACTTAAGTGGGGTTTGGGGTCTATGAAAGGCTGAAAATCAAGTCTCTTAACCACTGACATTCAGTGACTAGTAATTGCTACTTCTTAGTCTATACAGTTCAAAAACTTAAGAGTTGGATTTTGGCCCTCTGAATTCAGTCAACCCAGGGAACAAAGGGTACTTAGTTGTTTTTTAAGGAAGGGGGACGCATGTAAGAAACCAAAAGAAATGGAGGTGTGCATTTCAGTTTAAGTTGGAAAGTGCTCCGATAACTCATAAGGAGCTATTGTAAAAAGGAAAAAAGGAGGAAACTGTAAAAAGTGGCCCAGGATTCAGTACTCAAAGTTCCTACCTGAAGATATCCATGGAAAATCAGAGCCCACAGAAGCAGGACAGAGAGAGATGCAGACAGGAGCAAAGGGAAAACAGCAGGCCTTATGTAGAATTATCAACTATATGTGTTTATATTCGTGCCTAAAGCTATATCGTATCTTATTCAGTAATCAATAAAGTTGCGACAACAGTATCTATTTTACAGGAGTGAAGACTAAGATGTCAAGATTTTAAGTAAGAGATAAAAGATTTAACACAGTACTTGAGTATGTGGTAACTATTGTTCATAACTGTAATATGTGACTTCTAGAGAGAATACTTGGATTATTGGAGAAAAAAGAAAAAAGATTTGAAGAAAGTCTCTGTTCCTGGTGATGGAGACCTGTCTTATGAGAATGGTAAGACAATGACTGAATTAAAAGATTGAACAGAGCCCCTTCCTCCCACTGGCGGAAGGAAAGGAGAATTTTTTCAGCTATGGTGTCCCATGGATAAGTGCTCAAGGCCAGACTGTGAGCTGAGTGTGACCGAATGTAAGAACCATCTGGGGCACAGAGAGGGGAGGAGATAGGAGCCTAGTACTTTTAGAGCTTTGCTCTTAGCTTCTCTAGTCTTCCCTCCCTCCCTCCTTCTCTGTTTCTCTCTGTCTCTCTCTCCTTTCTGCCTCTCTACATCTTCTCAATATATTACCTTTTGTACTATTAACTTTTATCGATCTCTTTTTTTTTTTTGTCCTAGTGAAAGTGTTTCTTCTACACATTCAACACACAAGACAATATATATGCAGCAATCTCACATTCTAGGACGACATGGGCCCAAGGGGCTGACCACAGGGCACTAGGGAGGCCAGTCAGGGAGTCTCAAAGAGGTGAATGCATTTGGAAGGCCAGAGCTCTCCATGTGCATATCTGGGCAGGCATGTGTTCCTGCCACGTGGTGTGAGTCTAACATCTTGGTCCTGTAAGCAGGGCATAAAATTACGTGCAATGGATTTACGAATATGGGGTTTATGTCTCCATAATTCCTGCCCACAGATGTTCTACCCCTAAATTCATGTCTCTGTAGGCAAAACAGAGGCATGCCATCAGGCTTGAAGCATGATGATTTGGTTAAATTAGGTCTAAGGCCCCTATTTTCATTTTTTTTGGGGGGGGATCTGTTTATTCAGATAATGGCATCTCTTCCTTCCCCACATCACCAAGTCAGGTACAGCCTTAGTACCACTAGCTTTAGATTGTTTTCATTTTCAGATTAACCTGAGAGAATAACAGGATTTTTGAACTTGTCTTCCACACGAATGCAAAATTCAAAATATGCCTGTAAAAAGATTAAACAGAAATTAGGGATGCTAAGTATCCCATATTACAGGAACAAACCAAAGTTTTATAAAAAAGACAATCCATAGTTTAAATTTCCTGCCTGCAGGGCATGCTACACCTTACATCCTCTTAAATTCCACAGGTAATATAGTTTATATTAAATGGGACAGGTCCCAGCAGAAATTTGTACAGGCGCCAGGCAAAACAATTACTATGATGTGCTCTTTTGAAAGTATTGAAGCTCCTACGTACAGGGTTTACATGCAAAAAAATAGTAGAAGATTTAGAAGTACTCTCTGCTATTAAAATTATTAAATTGCTAACATGTAATTATTGAGTATAATATATAAACAAAACTAATCTATTTACTTGTTTTTTTTTTAAATTAATCAACAGTTAAAAGTAAGAAGAAGTCAGACAGTCTAAGAGTTTGCTAAGCAACAGTTTCCTAGAAAAGAAAGCAAAACAAATCCTCTGCCAGTGGATGTGTTCAGAACTAAATCTTTTTAAAATGATAGCAGGATTTGTATGGAAACACAAAAGACCCCAAATAGCCAAAGCAATCTTGAGAAAGAAAAAGAGAGCTGGAGGAACCAGGCTCCCTGACTTCAGACTATACTACAGAGCTACAGTAATCAAGACAGTATGGTACCGGCATAAAAACAGAAATATATAGATCAACGGAACAGGATAGAAAGCCCAGAGATAAACCCACGCACATATGGTCACCTTATCTTTGATAAAGGAGGCAAGAATATACAGTGGCGAAAAGACAGCCTCTTCAATAAGTGGTGCTGGGAAAACTGGACAGCTACATGTAAAAGAATGAAATTAGAACACTCCCTAACACTGTATACAAAAATAA
>NC_041219.1:2357175-2393012 GCF_002837175.3 Physeter macrocephalus | reverse complement strand
TGGAATATTACTCAGCCATAAAAGAAACGAAATTGAGTTATTTGTAGTGAGGTGGATGGACCTAGAGTCTGTCATACAGAGTGAAGTCAAAAAGAGAAAAACAAATACCGTAGGCTAACACATATATATGGAATCTAAAAAAAAAGAAAATGGTTCTGAAGAACCTAAGGGTAGGACAGCAATAAAGACACACACATAGAGAATGGACTTGAGGACACGGGGAGGGGGAAGGGTAAGCTGGGACAAAGTGAGAGAGTGGCATGGACATATATACACTACCAAGTGTAAAATAGATAGCTAGTGGGAAGCAGCCACATAGCACAGGGAGATCAGCTTGGTGCTCTGTGACCACGTATATGTATAGCTGATTCACCTTGTTATACAGCAGAAACTAACACACCATTGTAAAGCAATTATACTCCAATAAAGGTGTTAAAAAATGATAGCAGGATATATGTTGTAAAGGCAATTACAGTGGAATTCAGGAGGGGCCAAAGTACATCAAGATTATAGTTCTGTAACAAAAAGCCTTTTGCTGTAGTTTGACTACGTTGCAGGAAGTCCTCAACCTACACAGGAGTTGGGTTCCAAAAGTCTGTTTGTAAACTGGCTATCTGGAAAGCAGAATAAACTTTCTTACTGAAATTATGATGCTTTAAAGCAGAAGCATTTATTAAGTTCCCATTAGATGCCAGGTAACTTGCTAAAGATGAAAGTCCCTTCAAGGCAGAGACAGGTGCATAATCAAATAGCTGCAATGCAGTGACCCTGACCTGTAGGAGGTACTGTGGATGAGCCGAGAGAGGAACGTCTAACTCCGCTTCCCAGCAACAACGGGGATCAGTCACCTCACAGTGAGAATGCAAAGAGGGAAAGAATAAAGAGAAAGACAATGGACATAAAAGAAGAAGAGATGTGGAGAAGGGAAACATGGAGAAGCCAAGAGAACAAGACTTTAATGAGATGAGGAAAAGTACAGGAATGTATGAGCAAGAGTTGCACAGAAGAGAATAAACAGACTTAAGAATAGAGAACTACAGTGGTGTGTGAGATAATCCAGGTTGGGGGGAACAGCTCACGGCTCAGGCCAACAGTTTCCTGGACCTGTTCTTGAGGGGGAAGAGGAAGTCCATGTCATATACAGGCTGCCATTTGTATGTAATGGCTATTGCAAAGTCAGGCATGGGCAAAATCCAGAGTGCCCTTTATACTGTACCATAACTCACCATTACAGTCAGGTAAGCTCCCACATATGTAATTACACCAAGTCTTTGGTAAATTCTTGGTCCACTTGATTGTCTAATGTGACCTTCTTCCTCCACAGGGAGAGAATGCAGTTTCTTCTAAATGCTTAATTGCAAGACTCTATAGACATCGCTATGGTCTGAATGTGTCCCCCGACCCCAAATACATATATTGAAACCCTAACCCCCAGAGTAATGGTATTAGGAGGGAGGCCTTTGTGAGGTGCCTAGGTCATGAGGCAGAGCCCTCATGAATGGGACTGGTGCTTTTATGAAAGAGGCCCCAGAGTAGGCTTGCCGCTTCCACCATGTGAAGACACAGCGAGAAGTCTGCGGCCTGGAAGAGGGCCCTCACCTGACCATGCTGGCACCGTGATCTGAGACTTCCAACCTCCAGAACTGTGAGAAATAAATGTCTGATGTTTATAAGCGACCCAGTCTGTGGTATTGTGTTATATCAGCACAGATGGGTTTAAGACAGGTATGGTGTCAACTTCATTTAAAGGAGTAAAAATTGAGTAATTTAGCGTCAAGAGGCAGTCAAGCTACATTTGTAAAGACTAGGAAGCAGTGGCAGGAGCTGAAAGGGACTGCCAGATGGAACTTTAGTCACAGTGGTAGTCGATACCACCCAGGAGCAGGAGGAGGACTGGAAATTCTGTTGGAAACCCAATGACATCATGACTCTCCAGTGCAGCTGCCTAATCCCATGTCTACCACATCCCAGAACCACTCAGCCACAACAGGAATGTTACCTAGAAACATCCTTACTGGAAAAATTAAGCACTTGTCCAATAATTTCCTGTTAATGACCGATTTCCCTAAACGTTGGCTTGTGTGTCTCCTCAGGAGCCACTCTATCTTTCTTCTCCCTATTCCCATATTGCTGTCATTAACAAACTCCCCAAAGAACAGGCCTTCCAGGTGCTTCCAAAGAGGAGCACAGACTCCTATTTGAATCTCTCCATCATTTTCCCTCATGCTCCTTCATCGTTGAGTGATCTAACTTCACACAAATGCTGGGAGGCCCAGAACACTCAGCACAAGACTCCACCAGAGGACTGACCCCTTTTAATTTAAGTGCACAGTTCACATGCTGGATTTCCATTGTCTTAAGCCTCAGGGACTGCCCGTTCACCACTGGAACAAGTTGCTAGCATGGGTGCGGCACGTTGTAGATGAGCAGTAATTGTGAGTGAAGCCTGATTTGAAAAGGTATCGATCTTTAATGTTTGTAGCAATTACAACACTATATTTAATGTTGAGCCTCTGGAATGACTATTAAGACTCTTAACAGTCAACTCCTAAGCATATAAAACCTTATAAACATGCTCTTTTGCCCTCGGAGAACTTACAATCTAAACAAAGAATAATAAAAGGAAACTCAAAATCCTTTCCCCACAGGACTTAATGTTCAGCATCATTTATTCTTAAGCTCTTTCACTTTCATCCTCTTCTTTAATGCCCTTTTCTCCTCCACCTCTCTAATCAGTTCCACCAACTCTAGTCAGCACTCAAACAAAAATATGCCTCCAAACATTCTGTGACAATTTGAATTCTAAGTGTTGATGGTGGGGAAGATTCTAGAATTTTCTTCTCGCTCAAGTATGGGAAGCAAAAACCACACACCACTGAAACTTCTGCTTAGCTTTTCCCTTCTAAAGCCAAGCAGCCCACAAATAAACACAAAGATGTACATAAATACTTACTAATGAATGTTGCTGGGCTACTGAGGACCCACTTCTGTAGGAATCACCCTTCAAGGGCTCACGTAAGATGGCAACAAATCTGTATACCTATAAGATGCTCTCGCCAGAGGCACTGACCCCCCTCCCCCGCCCAGAGTAATCCCTCCTAGTCTCCCTCACCTCTCTCACAAGACTTCCAGAGGAACTCCCCCTCCATCCATTGTTACAACACGTGACCTCATGGCAACTTCCCGACATGAGTTTAGCTGCAGGCTGATGTCTAAAAGTTCAGGCACTATAAAAACTGGTTTATTGGGTGCAAAAGAGAATTAGGACTTCAAAGACTCTTACTCTGTCAAATTAAATTAACATATGGAACAGCAACTAAGCTATGATTGGTATTCATAGCATCAGCTCTTTGGTAAGGCTCTGGCTGGTTTTTAATGCAGCTTGTTCACTGTTTTAAGTGAACTATTGCTGATCTACTCTGGTTACTCAGAAGAATATTTAACGATGTGGGAAATGCTCACAATATCCTGTGAAGTGTAAAAAGCCAAATACCAATTATATGTAAAGTATAATCCAAATTTTCTAAGTAAGATAGGCTCCATATTATATTCAGTTTTAAAAAAAAATTATTTCCTTCGTCTCTGAAAGAATTATACCAAAATATTAATGCTGGCTCCCTCTGGATAGTAAGATTAAGGGAACAATTCTATTTGATTTCTTGTACTTTTATCAATTGTCCAAAATTTCTAAAGAAAATGTATTACTTTAATAATCAAAAAAATGTGTTCAAAATACATTTTTAAAGAAAAATTTTCCTTATGTAAGAAGAAACATGCAAAAAATAGCGGGCATATACAGAGACAAGCCTTTACATGCATATTATTGGCTTTGTGTGGCTCTTTCTCAGATCAAATGCAGTCGAGGGCTTATCTGCCCGTGTGATAAAGGCAGTACCCACGCACAGGACAGGTTTTGTCATGGAGTATTTTATTTACCTTTTTGTTAGTTTTTCTTTCTATTCCCCAAGCTAGAAGACAGTAATAATGAACAAGCAAAGTAATAGAATAATGGTAATTTTCTTTCTTTTTCTTTTTTTTCCTCTGGAAAAGGAGTTAGTTTCAAAAGCTGGTGAAATGACATGGAAGAAGCTTGATAATGACTTAAACAAAATCAGCAGGCTGAAGCATAAGAAATAGAAAGTATACAATCGTTTTTGTCTTGCAAAAACAGCAATTTCCTTTGGTTTAACTGAATATGTTAACATCACTAATTACACATAATAATAAATGTATAATTTTTAGTATTTATCCTTATTCCCCAGTCATCTATACACATATATGTATTTAATTGATAAAGTCAATTTAATAGCACCTCCCAAAATAATCAGAAAGCCAAACCTCTAAAAAAAGAAAAAATATTAGGACGTGCACTTCAGAACCTGATGTAAATGATTTTCTATTTATCTGCAAGTTTTAAATTTAAAAAAAAAATGCTGTTTCACTCCACAATTCACCTAATCTGAAGATGACTTGGTATAAAGCTATACATATACAAGATGCTTAAGAGTAGTCAAATTAGCAGGCAGTGTAATCCCCCATATAGCCAAATAATTGTTTGACTCGATTAATAAACGATATCATTCAGAATCATCAGAGCAACCAGTTGAGCATATAGGAATCATTCTCTGTGCACCTTGCTTTATTCATTTATAAAATAGCAATACTTTACCTATAAAGCTGCAACAAAATTTAGTTAAGGAACAATTGCTAAGAAACTGAGGGTCAGGGGTGGCCTGCACTGTCTTCTTAATTTGGGATGCTTTCTACTGTGGAAAAATAGGATAAACCACAATTATTTGAAAGAGATTACCTGATAATTGTACCGTGCTTGATATTAGAAGCAGTGTTAAAATGAATTGCTCTGCAACTTCCATTTATTAGATGAGTTTATAATCTAGAAGCAGATATAGTGACTGCAATGCTTTGATCACTCAGCCAAAGGACAGTAATGGGCGGAAGCAGTAAATCCAGATTCTAGTCCTAGACAATGACCTTGGACAAATCTCCCAAACCTCCCAGGGTTCCCTGCAAAATGAAACTAATGATTTATCTGTTGGATTAAGTGGTGCTTTGCCAAGTTACTCAACACATTCAAGATATTATAATTACTATTCATGATAATCACAATGGGATATGCTTGGTTTTGTTATTTACTATTACTGGCAGGTCTAACACCACCTCCCTCAAATGAAACATTTCCCCTTTATTTCCACTAGGAAATCAAGGTGCTCTAGGCAGTTATCAGGAATGTAAATTTGTCAGTGTGAGTCTTGTTTCATTCCAGCAACTGAAATGAACGTTATCTGTTTTCTGCTAATTATCCACAGAAGCCGCACCTCACCAATCCAGAAGCCACAGGACGTGGCATAACTTTGGGTTCAGACATTCTGTCATTTAATCTGTATTCATTTTCAAGATGAAGGAGCACTGCCCTCAGAACACAAACAGCCTCTCTAGGCCCACCGATGCAGTGTTTGACAGGGCTGTCAGAAACATTTTGCTAACATTTGACCTAAATAAATATTCACTGTGACACTTCGAACCTGTTATACTCGCTCTTTTTTACAGGGACTCCCGTTAACCGGGGATCCTTGCTCTGCTCCAACCCGCTCCCCCCACCCCGCCCCGCCCGGCCAAATCTCAGTCTGGTCTTGTGACCACAGTCTTTCCAGCTTTCCCCAGAAGGTAGCCCTCCCCCCATCACTTTCCTGTGTGTTTCAGCATTTCTTCAACGTTTCCTAATAGACTGCAATTTATATTGCCTCAAACCGATGACTTAAACCAATTAATAATCATAATTTTAAAAGACCAACAATCCTACATTTCCCTTCATTTCTTAGGGTACATTGACTATTTATGCATTTAACTTTACGGCATGATTTTCCAGGCATTTCTTTAGTGAAGTGTCCCAAGTTTCGGCCTTTCTCATCAGCAAAGCCACTGATTCCAAACTCTGTGTTTTGTGGAAAAGACATAAATTTAAAAAATCCTAGATCAATATACAATAAAATATAAAGCAACTAAAGGGAGATGGTATTTCCAGTGACATCTCATGTCCTGATGTTTGTTTCTTTAAAAAAATATAGGTATACACTAATATCTTGGATTTATATTTATAAATAACATATTCTCTCTCCCTTTTATATCACACCTCAGCTTGCTTTATTTTCTTTCTAATCGCACTACCTGGTTTATCTGATCATTTTACTCTAAACAATTGAGATATAAAATATTGGGTTAATACTGATAAGTAGGACATTGCCATTTTACATGAGACAGAAAGGAGAGTGAGGAAGGGGCAATGACTTAGGCCACACTGTGAGCTGAATAATTATATCCTGTGGTATCAGTGGGTCAAAGACTTGGTTGTTATCAGAGATTAACAACAAGATCAGAATACGGTTCTCTATTTTTCCTCTCAATAGAAAAGATACCACAAGACTCTGCTGCCTGTTCCATTCCCTCATTCCCAGACAGCTGTTTTCTCATGCTGTGCTATCTACTGAAGAAAACGGATCTGGTCATCCAGAAGTCACTTAGTTTTATCCTCCCACTTGTTGAAAAGCACTTCCCCAGGCTCAGTGGGTGTTCAGTAATGATATAAGAAAGAACATATTTTTTGTTTGTTTTGTGTTTTTTTTTAGGGGCCTTGGGGTAAAAACCTTTTCAGAAAAGACAGAGAATTTTTGGATCAGAGAGACCTGTACTCAAATCCCACCTCCATCAAATTTCGTGTAAAATGCCTCATTTTGGCATAAAATGGAGATATCAGAACCTAGATCACAGAGTTCATTAAAAGATTAGTTTTGAGGAATGTGCCTGGTATAGAATGCAGCACCTAACAGATGGTCAATAGTGTTGACTTAGTATTACCAGTCTACGGAAAATGAATTCAGATTATCACAGGCCTTCACAAATTCATACCAATTCTCCTTAAGACACTGAGACTGCCTTTTTAATTTTACTATTTATTTGGAATGGAAAAAACATCTTTAAAGTGGGGTGATCCACATTGTGAACAAACATTTGAGCTTGACCTAGAGAACAGGGACCGAGTCTTAACTTAGCTCTCTGTGGAGCCATAGAAAAAGTTTGGCACCTAGCTGGTTCTCAAAAAAGAAACTGAAATTAAGTTTCAGTTATTCAATTAATATAAAAATTAAGTTTATACACATCATCGATTTTTACTGTTCTTGAAATACAATTCTATGGGCCTAACATAAAACACTTAGTTTTCTGAAATAGTTAAGTATATTTCAGATGTAAGTACTTAGATTAGATTTTCAAAGACAAAGTAGGTTACTGGTGATAGCTTTTTTCCCCCCAGGCATGTGTGTGTGTGTGTGTGTGTGTGTGTGTGTGTGTGTGTGTGTGTGTGTGACTTTTCATTCTGTTTGAAAAGTTCTGCTGGTGTCCTCGAAATAACAAGGACCTAAAACTAGGACTCAAGAGAAATTTGTGGAGGATTAATGGATTTGGGTCATAAGGCTTCTATTGTCTTCCATTATCTAGTAAATGATTAACACCAGGCTCTCCAGGAGAAAAAACTGTGTGCACATCTACACTTACACAAGTTGATTATAAATTTTGTGATATAAAAAATGTATTGCAAACAATCTCAAATATTAATAGACATACAATACTTTATTTGTTAATTCCAAACACCTGTAACTGAAGTTTGACTTGCTATTTCTTGCAAAATTCATAATCACTTTTTATAATTCTATCACCAAATACAGTGTCACAAAATTGGGCTACAAAGAAATGCTTGATTCCTATTCAATTTAGCAGAGAAAGAGCCATGCTGTTAACGAATGCAGTTCCAACACAAATATAGGATGATATTTTCATTTATATTAACAAGTTAAGACAAAGTGAAACAATGAAGTCAGAACTTCACTCAGTCATCAATAATGTAATTTCTTTGCTGAATTAGATAATAGTTTCTGAAGAGTTGAAGAACATTGCCTCAATTTTTTTCTTGCTATTCACAATAAAGGCCACAGACATAGCATTCTTAAAATTAACCTGAACTGTTAAAATGTTCTCAATAACTGAATCTTAAGTCTGGGCAATCATCAAAACAATATGTCAAGCCCTATTTGTAGCATTTTTCAATTTCTGTAGCATAAATGGTCCCACTACGGTCAGTTTCAAGCTACCAAGGTGTCATCACTGAACACAGAGTTGGGAAGAGATACATGCGTTACATACTATTTTCTCTGGACGAATGGAATAAACATAAATAACCTCAAGAGCATAAATAATAGCAAAATCTAGTAAAAATAATTTGGAAATGATGAGCTTTGTGTACTACCTTTCTTTTCAACATAATTTATTTAATTATATGTGTATATACCTTAACCTTTTAATAATCGCTATGTGTAACAACCAGCTCACGAAATTCCTGAAAATTTGATAATCTGCTCCAGCACAAAAAAGCCCTGGCTAGTTTGAATCTATCCAGCTTTATCTGTGAGCAGCTTGAAATTAGTCTCAGAAATGAGTGGAGCTTCTACTACAAAAATGGGGCTAATTTTTGAAGCCATAAATTTGTGACTGTGGTCTCCATGCCCTGCTCTGTGTATTCATTACAGTTCACAGAGTTGGTCAGTCTCATTTGACACAGGTGGTCCTTGACCGGCAGCTGATGTGAACTCGCTGTGGAAATGTTAACGCCACGCGTCTGGTTCCTACCTGAATCGTGTGCAAGATTCCCATCTGATAAGCTCTGATCTCTGGCGCTCAGCTACGCTCTGAACAAGGAACAGATTCTACCTAGTTTGATAACACCCTGCGAAGGAATCTTGATGAGAAGAGCCTGAGCCTACCCTGGGCACAAAAACAAGTCCTCGGAATCGTAGTGTGGGAAATACTCAGCCATTTCACAACTGAAGATCTAGTTCTTTCACAGCAAAATCTCACCATATAAAATTTGGAATGCAGTAAAGACGTACTAGAGAATGTAGAGACTGATATTTACTGCCCTTTCTCTCTTATTCAGAGGTGGCAATGACTGAAATAACCCTAAGGGACCTCAATTCAAACAAATCATTTTCATTGTCAACAGAGCAAATATGACCTAATTTGCTACCAAGAATTAGCAAAATAATCTAAACTGCATATACAAAATAATGTACAATGACTAAATAATTATCCTGTAAGTCAGGGTTTTTGGAAACACAAAATAGCCAGATGACTGAGACAAAAGGTTTCCCCCTCTCCTTGGATTGTGTTATTTATTTATCATTTTATTGAAGTCCCCACATAGCTGCCTCAATGTCTGACTTTGTGAGAGGTAGAAAAACCCAAGTGTCAGGAAACGAGTTACTCTGATGGCAAAAATGCTGAAGGTGAAATGTGATCGTTCATGACGGAACTAGAAATGCCAGCTTTCCTAAGATGCAGTGGGGTGTTTGTAAATTACAATGAAAACTATCCAGAGATAAAAAGTCTTCAATTCTCATCATAAAAATAACACGATCTGGGAAATAATCACTTTCTTCCCCAGAACTACAGAATCCTAAAGGGTATACAGACCGTGGTAAAATGTCTAGAATGTAGAGAATTTGCTATAGATAGTGAATTAGGCTTTTCTTCCATAAGCATTCAGAAACTTGGCCAGAACGCTTCCATTTAATTCCCTAGACCAGAATTCTTGTCATCCAGAGATAAACTTGATTCAAACCCTCATCCCCCTCTACTTAAACCTTTTGCAACTCAGAAAATATCTTGTGATTATCACATCATAAGGCAGATTTTCCCAAGCGTGCATGTCCTGTGATGATAAGGAAGAAAGCCAATGAAGTAATGGGGTGAATTCTGAAGCAGGGGAAAGTAGGATGTGAGCCATTATGGTGGGGGAGGGGGAGTTAAATGTAGGTACTATAGACAATAAATAAACTTTGAAAAGGACTTGTTCCCCAATGTGTCATAAACTACAGCCTATGAAATATAAGGATATTTGGAAACATTTAGGTATTTGACCAAACCGTTAGGTTTTCATCTGTTTGGAAGCTTGAGTTATAAATGGACAAGAGGGCAGATGAGGAAGAACACAGCCACTGCAGTTTGCCAGATGTAGTTGGAATCTGGCTCTGTTATCCTCTAATTCTGTCACCTCACTGAGCCTCAGCTTCCTCACCTGTAAAATGGGAGTAATCATGACACAAGTTTTGCAGGGCTTGCTAGGAGGATTAAGGATAATGTGAATCAAGTGCTTGACACAGTTGATGCTCAAAATATAGCTGCTATGGCTGGGATCCTGGTAGATATAAATGCAATTTATGCCCTTAAAGTATGTCGAATATATTCAATAGCCATATGTATAAAACAACAGAGTATTAAATAACATAGATATTTTAAAACTCATGAAGCTTTCTTAATGAAAAAAAAAGATACCTAGTTAGCCTTTTGGGCACTGGTCTAACAGGGCTCAGCAGGAAACACCAGCCACTGTAGGTTTCTGTTGAGACTGGGAAGCTCCACTTTGGGAGAGTTGAGAAAGTCATAGAAAAGAGATCTGAACACTGGTTTACCATTTCAATAGATTATACTGAACTGACTGTAACAAATAGCACTAATCAAAGAACAAAACCTGAAAGAAAATGAATAAAACACTGCTCTACCGCAGATAATGATTTTCTACCCCGTTGTGCAGGCTGGCAAACTTTTTCCCCACCCGACCTGTAGCACCTGTATATTAAAAACTTACTGAGGGAGGGATTTTTGGCGGCTATTAAAGAGCATGACCATATCTTAGTTAGAAAGCAGCCTGATATCATGTTTGTTACCTAGTAGGGACTGAGGCTCATAATGCAACACCCACACTTAACCAGGTCACATCAGAATTAAAATAAAGAATTAACATCAATGGCTTGTGGAAACATGAAACCACTGTGCTGTCCTTTTCTATGGATGAATCAATCATTTAACTTTCTTATTTCTCCAGGAGAAGTGGCAAGCATTGTTCCTTACCTACCATCCCTCGTCCTAACATCCCTTTTGAATTTTATTTTTTATTTTAAAATTTATTTAAAAAATTTTTGGCCGTGCCACGTGGAATGCGGGATCTTAGTTCCCTGACCAGGGATCAAACCCACAGTCCCTGCAGTGGAAGCATGGAGTCCTAACCACTGGACCGCCAGGGAAGTCCCCCCCGTCTGAATTTTAAAACACTGTTTGGTACACTTCCTCACTCCATGCTCTCCCTGACCGTTTGTTTGTTTTTTTTTGTCCTTTTTCCTGGGCCCCAGTATGAAGACGAAACATAAGACAATGCGTCGAAAATAAGTATAGTAGAACACCTCTGTTAGGATGCCTAAAACTCAACTTAGTCCCAAGTTACATCACAAAAATTCCCATTCAAAATAAGATGTTTTTTTCTTTAATTTTTCTACACTCCTCTTAGTGTAGAAAAGAAACTGCCCTATAAAGTGTGACACTGACAACTCAGCAAGAGATGTACCAAGTAAAACAACCACCTGGAGTCAGATTCTTACGTTAAGTGTTGGTTCCCACAGACTCACTCAGCACAAGTCCCAGATATATTTTCAGGACGTAAATGTCAGGGAGTAAGAAAGATCTTGAAACCAGATTCTTCATGCGGTGTTCCTCCAATGTTTATTCAATTAGGAAAATACAGACCTCCCCGCAGGCTTCGTGGCTACTGTAGATCAGTTTATAGAATCATCTTAGGTCAAACAAAGACGTTGGCCACTGACTTGCGAGCAGCAGCGAAGGTCAGAAGATCTGCTTCTAGAAATGGCCTCGCTGCACACAGACAGGAATGTACGTTCATAAAAAGAAAGGAGAGGAAAAGACTAAGAGGAAGGAGGAAAAACACAGAAAGAGAAAGAGAAAGAGAAAGAAAGCAGTACACCTCCAACAACGGCTTTGTGACCCCTCTGGAAATGCTACCCAGTTTTTTTTTATCATGAAAAGATCCCATTAATGCCTCAGCTCCATCAAACAGCAGACCAAGTCCATGAATGGCACCTATCAGAGCCCAGGGTAAATCCAATGATTAGAGGGAATTCGCCAAAGGGCCTTTGTAGCTGAGAAAAATGCCTACTCCAGAGAGGAATGCAGAAAATTCCTGGGAGCACAGGCCTTCCTTTGTTGGCAGTCTGGCGGTATTCTGGAGCAAATAAAGGGACAAAAATGGGATCTTAGATGCAATGAACATTTGAAGAAAATGTTTTTCAAAGACCTCCTTGAAACACTCCTTTAAAAAAAAAAACCCCTCAAACTATCACTCTGATAAAGATGAACTACAGAACTTCAACCCAAACCACCATTTTACAGGACTGCATAACCTTGAAGCTTCTCAACAGGAATAGTGTTTTCGTTAGATCTCCTTTGTCCTACTGCGTTTCCTGGTTAAACAGTAAGTCAAAGTTAAAACTTTACAGATAAGAAAACACACACATTCCCTCACTCCCTTCAAATTTACTGACAGAATCCACTGAGATTTAGCATAACATAAAAGCATCAGGCAAGGAAAGAGGATAGCGTACAACACTGAATCGAGGATATCAACCAAACTCAGACCAGAACAAAACATAAAGGATATGCTGAGCTATCACCGTTATCAAAACATGCAGACAACCAACCAGAAAGAAAATCTGCCAGGCTGACTAAATAGGATGAAGAAGGGACGTTAAGGCACAAGCACCCTGGACATCAGTAATTCTCATTTATTCTGTGCACAGCAGCGAAATTTTACTGAAGCCCCCTAACTAACTAAAGGATGGCAAAAATCACAGCCTTATATCGTTGCTGCCATTCAATAGCTTGGTTATACCAGAGCCGGCAGAAGGAATGTGAAGCCAACTACACTTCTTTTAGCATGTTTTCCTAAAACAGAGAAAACAGAATCTTTCAGTTTCGTTTGGTGCAAAGAAGCTGGCCTAATAGAAGATGGATCTGAACCTTTGGTACAGAGGTATTTTAAACCTTCAACCTGAGGTAGACGTCCGTCAGAAAGGCATTTGGTACATCTGAATTTCTCATTTTTTTAAAAAGCGCCCCACCCCCATGCTTCTTCAGACCCAAACAATTTTAATGACTTTTCTGCACAATGTGCCCCTAAGTGTAATACCTTCCCTCATAAATCTTGTTGTAGACTTATTTTATGCTCCATTTTAACAGTTTGCAGGGTTGAGGGAGGAGCAAAGTAATAATCATGTAATTCTAGTGGAAGGTTTTCCTCCCCTTTCTCCTGAGCTGAAATATAATAAAATATTATTTATTTGCATCTTTAGAGAGCCAGTCACTAACATTTTTCAAAACTGTAGTAAAATGGTTGCAAAGCCTTTATTGCTTTGCAAATGTTGTTCATTTAATTATTTGTTTTAAATGCCATTTTACTGGTACCAGTGGGTTTGCATTATAAAGCCTGTATTAGGATGCTATTGGGGGTATACACAACAAATTCAAGCCTTTGGATTGTGCTTTTCCATGCTCACTTCTGTTTGCGCATGTAACCATATATAACACTTTTCCCTGACTTCCCTCCCAAATAATTGAGCATACATAATTGTGAGGTTATTGCATCACTGTTTACGACCAACCTTGTCCTTCCTAAGAGTTACTCCAATAACTCTCTACCTTAGGGTGTACTTCTCAAAGTTTATACCTCTGTGCACCAAAGGGGAGAGGTCAATTTTACTTGTGCATCATTAAATATATAGTTGGGCAAGCACTAATGAATACAATACTTTCTCAACATACATGATGGCTTGAAAAACAACTGGCACACCTTTCTGATGCATTTTGCAAATTTCCTTCTATGTCTGGACTGAAAAAGCTTTATCGTTAGAGTTCTTATGAATAAAATGCTTCGTTTTGCCAATGTAATAAAAAATAAGATCCATTTGAAAGAAATATATAAAGCAGAAATAAATTTAAGCACAGAACCAAATAAATGCTCTCAACGACCCTGATTCAGGATTCCCTATAAATGGAGTGTACCTCTCCACCACTGTAGATTTCTCTGAAATCTTGCCAAATGCATAAATCCTGGAAACATCTTCTAAAAGATAAGAATGAGCTTGGAAAATAGATCATGAAAGAAATATGCAGTGCCTATAAAATAAACCACACACATACACACACAATTTTCATTTACCAGATCCTCTTTCACAAATCTAGCAGATGGTGGAGTTTTAAAACTCAGTTTTCAAACGACAATCTGACTTTCTATTTAAACCAGAATCTTCAGTATGTTAAAAAAAAAATGTGGTGGATACAATACAAACACCAGGGGTACATAACCATGCTCATGTTAAGCTGGCCAGAGGAAGAGAAGAAAAATGAATAAGAAATGGAAATTCAAAAAACATGACAATTTTTAGCTATGTAACTTTATACTTTTCTATATCATTGCTTTCTAGTACTACAATTTTTTTAAAAAGTGAATTAAAAAATTTCCATAGCAACTTTCTACTTCAGCTAGTGATATATTTGGGTACTCTGAGCAAAAACAATGATAACACAATGCTGAGGAACAGCTATTCTACACAGACCAGACTCTACATGGAGCCAGAAAGTCAGACATCAGTCTTGCTTTTTAGACTTCTTCCTTAGAAGACTCAAACTGTTCTAATATCTTTCCCTTTTGATCCCAGTCCCCCCAAAATCAGACCAATTAAACTCTCTGCTGCTTAGTTGCTTAACACTTGGAATTACAGCTCTGATTTAGCTCTTTGTCAGCAGGGACTGTCAGGCCAGCTGTATACCACGAAGGTGCAGGCAGAACAGAAGCTGGTCCTAAGCAGCCATCGCTCTGAGATCTACAGTGTTTGCTAAGGACGAACAGCTCAAACAAGGAGGTGGCTGCAGAAGGAACTCCTGTTCTGCATCCATTTACAAATACTAATATACAAAACCTCTAAGCGGACTCAATGCTCGCCCCCCCCCCTTTTTTTTCTTTCACGTTTTACACTTGTGCTCTCCGGAAGAAAATGACATCACGCCGAAGATATAAAAAGCAATAACAAAAGAGGTTAGTTCTTTGCAAAGGTATGTCTGGCCTGTCCTCAGGCAACGCTGGGTTCTGGAGTGCCCTGTCCTGGCAGATCTTGTCGTGACAGTAAACGCCTGGGATCTCAGGCTGTAACCGCACCGGCGGGAGGAGATGGTAGATGGGGCTGTGAACAGAATGCGGCCCTTAAACGTCCTCCGGTACTAACAGAAATTAGAGAGTGGAGCTGTAATTTCATCCCTCCTTCCTTCACGCAGGACCCTGTCTCCCTGTCTCCAGGAAATGGGGGCTGAGTTAGTGGGGCATGACTATAATAGGAATCTGTGACTGGAGCGGGGTAGCCATCAGTATAAATCTGTCATAGACACACTCACAGAGGAAGAGGAACTTCCATACACTGCAGCCTTTACACTTTTTGATGCAGATACAGATTTATGGCCCACGGGAAGCAGAAAGCCTTTGAGGCAAAGGGGCCCTGTGAATCAAGGCCGTTTTGTAGGTTTCCGCTGCCTGAAAAAGCTACACATTTATAATTGTGCTCCGAGTCAGCCCCCTTCCAGCCCCAGGAGGCAGCAGCATTTGGTTGAAATAAAACTGAGGACTTTCCCCAACAGCTGGCCAGCTCTAGTTTTAAGTTTTAACAACAGGATGAATGAATGGAGGGCGGCTGAAGGGATCAAAAAGCATTATGCCAGACTTTTTAGAGACCCTTTCCCCAACTATGCTGTTCCCATGTATCAGATTCATTCAGAGATGGTGAACTCTACTTTGAAGAGTTCCCTCCCATTGTTCAGCCGACACAGATGACTCTTTCACCAAGATACTTAGAAATGATCCGGCGGAGACCGTGAGGAAATGTCTAAAAAAGTTGCAGGCAAGAAAAGAAAAAAAAAAAAAAAAAAAGGAGTCAGCTAGAAGTAAATTAAAAACCAGCCCAGAGTTGGTGTTAATTAATTAAAAACACAATTTCAAAGCATCCCTAATAGAAGACTTCCTCCATGCAGCCAGTATCTGATTCAGGGAGTGACTCAAGCAATAAAATCACAGTTGGGACGACTCTCGTGGTGCTGGCAGGCCAAGTTCAATATTTTCCCTATGAGGCATGCCTGTACTATAAAAAGAATGTGATGTTTGAAAATGAGTGTCTCTGCTCTCTGTGTGCTGGCATTAAAAGCCTTTCCTAGCCCTCTTGCCACACTTTGAGAGTACAGTATGAATCACGATCATGTGGCGAGTACCTCCTTGCCAAATTCTTTCATGCTGCTACCACGGTGCGTTCCCTCTCAGGCTCCTGCCAGCAGCCTCTGTCGTCCAGCCAAGAACATCAGTGCGAGCGGCGGTGCAGAGGCGGGGCACTTCACTCCACACTCAGCAACCAGGACACAAGGAGGCACATTCTCGTAAAAATCGGAATTGCTGAATGGACCGAGTGGGCAGGAGGGGACAAAAGTCAGCTGAGGGACGAGGCAAAGAAGCTGGAGGGAACAGATGAGCCATACAGAAGAGGGGCTGATTCTTCTGCAGGGTAGCCTCCGAGCCAGGAGTGGGGTTGGGCTCTTTAAATTCACGCTCTCAAGGAATACTCCTGAGATACGATCGACCATACCATGGGTGAGGCAACAAGAGACCAACGGGTATCAGAGAAGTGGCTTCCTGCATTATATAGCCAAGGAAAGCAGAGCTTAGGCTGGAACCCAACCTAGCGGCCCTGCCCTCTTTCCTCTCTTTACGCTGCTTCTCTGATTCTTCAGCTGAAACTGGGAGAAGCCAAGAACTTTTTTGCCGTCTTGGGCTTTTTAATTTTGTGTTTGTTTTTTTTTTTGGCTGTGCCATGTGGCTTGCGGGATTTTAGTTCCCCGACCTGGGATTGAACCTGTGCCCTCAGCAGTGAAAGCGCGGAGTCCTAACCACTGGGCCTCTAGGGAATTCCCAGTCTTGGGCTTTTTAATATGTAAGCCACTCTCCTAACTACCACTGTTCTCTAAATGAACATAATGGCACTTTCAACCATACATGTTTATTAAAATCTGTATCAGCCAGATTAACATCCATTGGACCAATCTTCACAGCCATGACCACAGAACTCAAGAAATATTATATTTCTTAAGATGAAAATCTTGGACTTCCCTGGTGGTCCAGTGGCTAAGACTCTGCGCCCCCAATACAAGGGGCCCAGGTTCAATCCCTGGTCAGGGAACTAGATCCCACATGCTGCTACCAAGAGTTCGCATGCCACAACTAAAGATCCTGCGTGCCACAACTAAGACCTGGCGCAGCCAAATAAATAAATATTTATTTATTTATAAGCCCACCAGTCATCCCCAAATTCTGCTCCAGGGTCACAGAGGGAACTGGGTTCAACATCATGAATCACTACTGATGGAACCACTCAAAGTTTATCCCTTACTTACATCTGCATTTCCTTTGTGTTCATTTATTGTTGTGGTTAACTACAGATTAATCGACTTGCCAGTTTTCTGGCTGAGTCTCCTGTGAACCTAGCATGGTTTGGCCTCTAAGAGGCAGAAATGGACTATGAAACCAGGATGCTCCCTGGAGTGACAATGCTTCTAAATGGCCTGTTACATATAAAGGTTTGGAATCAAAAACAGGGTTGGAGGAAGTTTCTATGCTTTGCATTAAAAAGACAACTTGTCCCAATGGCTGGGAAGAGGAAGATACAGAAGAGGAGGTAGAGGAAGGAGAGAAAGGCCCAATTTGCATGCAAGGGTCTACAGGAGAAGCAGTAAAGTGGACATCCTAATCCAAGAAGGACAGTCCTTCCTGGAGTTCTGGTCTACTTGAAATCACAGTGGCGTGGGGGAAGGGAATGTGGATGTTCAGAGCCCATCTAGCTAGCTAGCTTGAGTGGGTAGTAGAATAAGTCTGTCAAAAAAAGAGTTTCATCTTTTCTTAAAAAACATTTATTTATTTGGCTGCGCCAGGTCTTAGTTGTGATGCGGGATCTTTAGTTGCGGCATGTGAACTCTTGGTAGCAGCATGTGGGATCTAGTTCCCTGACCAGGGATTGAACCTGGGCCCCTTGTATTGGGAGTGCAGAGTCTTAGCCACTGGACCACCAGGGAAGTCCAAGATTTTCATCTTAAGAAATATAATATTTAGAATAATACCAGGTGATGGTCTCACTCTTCTTTGCATTGATCAAATCCCAAGAATCTATTAATGAAAGATTAAGTAGGAAATTGAAAGGACTCCAAACCAAGACCTATTACTTTAATCAGTCCATCACTTATTTAATTGTGCAGCTATTATGTCTCAGGCACTGTGCTAAGGCCTGGACATACAAAGATAAATAAAACATGTTCTCTGCCCTATTGGAGTTGAATACAGTGGGATAATACAGTGCTTTTTAAGTGCTATACTTAAACAGTGGCCTGTCCTTGTAACTACTAACTTTGTGGTATAATAATTTCCAAGATTTGGGCAACTCTCATCTTACTTAGTGTTTTTGCTGATGAAATTAGACCAGAGGAATGTGTATGATTTTTTACTACTTAACTACTCTGTGAGTTGGTGATGTCGTTGTTGTATGGATCCACTTTTGTAGTAGTTGTGGAGGAAATGAAAGTGGGTAAGAATTGGTGGGAAGAGAGCCTGGATTTTCTTTAGTGAAGAAAACAGAAGAATTTTTCAGAGTGATGTGCCATATAAGTGGGACAAGGGTGTAGAAAGAAATAGGTAGTCAAATAGGATGGCTCTGAAGCCAACCTGTTCTGCCTGGCTCTATCAATTATTTACTTAGCTGTTGAATTCTCCAGCAGATTACTTTACTTATCTGTGCCTTGGTTTCTTCATTAGTAAAAAGGGGTTGATAATAGTACTACCTCATTGAATTGTGAGAAAAAAAAATGAGATAATCCTTACAACAACCCTGATACGGACTTTCCCACGACCTAAACCACTTCCAAACTAAGATTTGTCAACAAGTACCCACAAACCTATTTAAAGTCATACTCTGATTCATTCACCATTCTGCAAAGCTA
This sequence comes from Physeter macrocephalus, assembly GCF_002837175.3. NCBI lineage: Eukaryota > Metazoa > Chordata > Mammalia > Artiodactyla > Physeteridae > Physeter > Physeter macrocephalus. Next base: position 2,374,022 of record NC_041219.1, on the reverse strand, counting down.
GAATATTCTGTCCTACACTTTTTTGGCATTGTGCACTGTGTTTTCAGGTAGCATTCTTGGAATGGAAACTTTCTTGAGTACTCATCTGTTTTTATCTGTGTGTATAGATTGTTATTTACTACCCATGTATTTACTAGAACAGGTTGTCTGGACATCTCCAGTGCATCTAAGATTATTTTGCTGGGAAAGAGAGGGAACAAATGCCAGGTAACACTGGCAGCTCGTGGTGCACTGAGGATTGTTTGATCTATAGGAAAAAAGCCCTTTTTCTTTCTTGGGACTTGAGGGGAAAAAGCAATGGTGATACTATATTAATTACAACAATCAGTTTTACCAAAGTCCAAATTAAAGAAGCCTTAGATATCTAGTTGGGATACTGGAGTTTATGCAACAAGAATAAAAATAAAAGTTGAGGAGATTAAAATGTGCACATTTAATATTTCTTTTAAAAATGTTTAATACTTTGGATATTTTGGTGTAGATTGGAGGAGGGTGCCAGTAGAATTCAGAAGTGTAATAAAACAAGATACTAGGTGTGTAGTCCTCCTTGCTAGTATGCACGTGGAGGGCAGCTCACTACTGGTAGAAAGAGCACAGGCTCTGAAAGCAGATAAGCTGGGGTGAGTGCATCTAAAAGGGGATGATGGTCCCTGGGTCCCTGAGTCACCTTTGCTATAAGAATTGCGTGAGATAATCTGATCAAAATGTCTAGTGTGCTGAGGCACTCTCTATATATATTGGTGAAGGAATCAATGAGTGAAAGATGTAAACAAAGTTTTATTCAAAGGTTTCTTTTTACAAAATATCTGTGCCTCTCTAACTCACAAATAACATCTTATGCCCCTAAACCGCTAAGGAAAAGGGCATTAATAACCTCAGAAAAAACGGTTGCTATTTCTAGTAGTCTTTGTGAAGGGGTGTGTGTAGGTGGGTGTGTCTGTGTCTGTGTATGTGGGAGAGATCAAGAAGAAACTCTAAAACCTAATATGTGATCCAAAAGTCACATAACTCCTTGGGGTCAAATGCAAGGAAGGCGCAGTTAGAATAATAAACTCAAAAGTTTTTTTTTTTAAAGCTTATCTATGTCAGGTTTTGTTGCATACAGATATCTTACTATAGCGGTCCTAGGGATCAAACTCCAAGGAATCTTCACTGTTTATTTATTTTAATTATAAAAGTTAAGATCTATGGTTCTTTAAGATTTTAAGAATTTCACAGATTCTAAGTATCAAATATTTTTCTTAATATTCTTCCATACGGTGATTCACTGGAATGCCAACTTCAAAAAGAAGAGTTAAGATTTTCATTGCCTTCATCGAACTGGTCTTAGAAGAAGTTATCAAACTTCTGTCTTTGAAACTCCCCACTAAAATAACATTGATTGCACAGGGGCCATTTGTGTAATGAGCTCTTTATAGAAAAGGCATCACTTAAATTGCCAAATAAATAGAGTGAGGTAACTGGCCTTCTATAATTCTGGGCCATTAGAAACATGCATTACTTTCTAAATGAGCTCAAAGTCATTAAAAATCACAAGAATTTCATAACCTAACCTATAGTTCAAGAGAGTCTGGCTTACTTATTAAGGGGCGCAGGAGGAAGGCAATGAATAAACCAGGAAATGAGGAATTCAGTGGACTGTGCCTTCAAAGAGCAAGAGTGTGTTCAAGATAAGGCAGAGAGTGAAAGTGACCACTGTCAGTTGGCTCTTGGTTGGCAAATTGATAAGCTTTGTCTGGACATTTCTCTTGAATTCAATGGTGTGCCCTGGTTGGATTTCTGCCTCCTTCCCCAAACACCTCTGTGTTGTCTTTTGGCCAATGTACTTCTCAGTAATTTCCTGCAAAAATGATGAATCCAAAGAATCTCCCCATCAGGAGGAGGAAACAGGGACTAAGGATGCTAGAGAATCTTGAACCTTAATTGAACTGTCAGCTGGAAAACAGTTTGAGAACAGTCCAGTTTAAATTCCACTCAGCATTGTAACTCTTAAAACTGCACTTCTTTTAGTCAATGAACCATTTTTAAGAATGGTTACAATACAGCAACAAAGATATTTATGTAAGCCAAGTTTAAGTAGTCTGATCTTTTAAATAGCAATTTGGTTTTTTTTAAGACATTGTCATGGCATAGATATTTGATATCATCAGATCAACTTTTAAGATAATTTTTAAAATGTGGCTCTCAAACTATAACTTGTAGTTATAAAATCTTTTCATATCATTGTTGTGATTATTATTATTTGAACCAAGAAATATGGGAAAGGAGGCCAGCCTTGATATTATTTTTTAACAAGGAAATTGGGTTGAGATATTTAGAGTGTACTGTAAGGTGCAGGAATGCTCTTGTTGCCTCAAAGCAAAGTGTTTCCAGCATGTTATTTATTCCTAGGGATTGTACACATTCCAGATGACATCACCAGGGCTGCTGGTGCACAAGAAAATAAGCAAATGAGATACACATTGGCTCATGTGGCAAATCACCGGCTTTGCCAAATGGAAAAGAACAGAAATGGGGAGGGAAAACATTTTGTTTTCAATCTACAAGGATATTAATAAAACTCAAATCCAGCATTCTGTGGCTACGTTTCCCAGGAAGAGGAATCTTTTCTGGCCAAAAGAACATAACAACAAACTTTTGTATCTGAGAAAGATGTATCTCATGATGTCATTTTAAAACCCACTATTTTTCATGACAGGACTGAAAACATGTTTCTCTGAAACTCGGACACCAAGAAAAAAATTGAGGGCAAATTCTACCTAAAATCATCTGCAGTTCAGAGTAAATCAATTCAGTGAGTGTAATTTGATGCATTATTTATCACAGCTTAAAGTCAAAAGCTGCACCAGATAAAATTCGAAGGAAAAAATAAACAGTAAGTCACCACTTACTAAAGAGAGGATGAAGTAAGAGAATATGAAAGTTTCTTAAGAGACTTTCTATGTAAATGCAATTTATAGACACCAGTGAGAAATGAAAAAAGCAAACTTCATAGTGATGAACACCAATTAAAAATAGAATAAATTGGAAGGCTTGGGACTTCCCTGGTGGTGCAGTGGTTAACAATCCACCTGCCAATGCAGGAGACACGGGTTCCAGCCCTGCTCCAGGAAGATCCCACATGCCGCAGAGCAACTAAGCCCGCGAGCCACAGCTACTGAGCCCGCGCTCTAGAGCCCTCGAGCCACAACTACTGAAGCCCATGCGCCTAGAGCCCATGCTCTGCAACAAGAGAAGCCACCGCAGTAAGAAGCCCATGCACCGCAAGGAAGAGTAGCCGTCGCTCGTTGCAACTAGAGAAAGCCCGCGCGCAGCAACGAAGACCCAACGCAGCCAAAAATAAATAAATAAATAATTTATATTAAAAAAACTTAATGGATACAATTATTAGCAAATTTCGGTTTGGAAATCATCAGTGATTAATAATACTAGTAAACACACATATAGCACCGTGTGCCAGGCACAATCTGAAGCACTTTATGACATTAACTCATTTAATGCTCTCAACAATCCATTATAATAATATGATGATTCCATAAAAACTCCCATTTTCTGGCTGAAGCAACTAAGGCTCAGAGAGCTTAAGAAACTTGTCCAAGACCATACAGGTAGTGATTATTAGCACATATTATTCTAGATGAGGCTAACTAACAAAATTTCAAAGATACTAATAAATATTGAGAACTTAAAAGCATAATTCCATTAGAACATAAAAAACGTTTTTAGAGAAATTTCACTTAGTATAGTAATAATGCTGAGCTATCCAGATAGCTTAACTTGAGGATATAAATTATATGCATAAATATACAATCTTTCTTAGAAATAAAGGCCAGCACAAATAAAGTTTAAAATTTGCCTTTGACAGCAAAAGGAGATACACCTGTGCATTAATACTGTTTAGTCAGTATCAACTGAGCAGGCATAATTTGGTAAAAATGCTAATTTTTCTCAAGAGCCATTGGGCTTGCACATGTATCAAAATACCACATGAAATTTCTTTCCCAGTTTTTAATCCCTTCCTGAATTCTCTAACTTGAATGATACATATTATACATACCAAAAAAAGGCAACTGGTTCTTTAATTTTAATAGGGTACAATTTATTTGGAAAGTAAGATTCCTTATTATAAACTGTGCCTCTTCCTGGAGACATTTAGAATTTTGAAAGAAGTAGATTTGGCAAGAATGTAGTGCAGCCCTTAATTTACAGAGGAAAAGACAGCGACCCATAGAGATTCAGGTTAGAATAAAGGCTACCATTAAGAGGAAAGCAGGGCAAGGCACGCTGGCTAAGAGCATAGGAGCATTTACTAGCTGAATGATCTTGGGCAAGTTATTTAACTTCTCTAAGCCTCACTTTCCTCATCACCAAAGAGGGAAATATTTCATGCGGTTGTTGTGGAAATTAAGTGGGATTACAAATATAGTGTGATTTGTGTAATAGCTGACACCCTGTGAAGGCTCAGTAAATGGTCACTGCTCTTGTATTGTTATCTTTAAATGATTTCCAACCAGCTGGTGTCAGAACTTGATGTAAAGCACATTGGGAGTAAGTGTTATAAGCCGGTTCCTAATTCCTTCCATATACCTGGGCCTAAGGAGGCAAAATCATCTATCATTAGTCTTTTCCGCAAACGTAGTATTATTTACCACCTCCTCCCTTCTTTTACCCCCTAAAACAGTTCTTCAGCTTTTAGGAGGTGTTTTTCCATCAGAATATAACTTCGAAGTTGAATATTCTAAACTCTCAGTCAGGAAGGTTCAGAATTCGCTTTCACAAAGGGGATAAACATGGATTCAGGAAGTCTGACCAGCAACAATTCCAGGGCTCACATTACCCGCTTCCTCGTTATTCCAGTTGGGCTCTTCCTGGAAAGGGGAGTCTGCTGTTTGATTAAACATTCCAATAACATCAACACTGAACAAAATCATATAATCAGCCTGATCTTAATCAAGGGTGCTTACCTCTCCTTGGGAAAAGCACTCAAATTAAAAAACATTTCCCTAACAGATCAGATATGTAGGAACAATTCCCCATCTCTCCTGCTTCGCTGGCATGTCAAGTCCCCGTTCATATGAGACCAGCCAACGCGTACTGAGCACTTCCTAAGGGCCAGGCACAGTGCCAAGCGCTTTTGCTTACACTTTCTCATTTAACTCTCACAACCCTTAGAGGGAGGGAGGTACTATTCTCATCCCCATTTTACAGATGAGATCACTGAGGCCAGGGAGACTACGCTGTCCAGGGCTACATCATCACCTCCAGAGCTACTAAAAATCCAACAGTGGTGTGGACAGGTCCGCAGCAGACCTGGCTCAGCCATTGCCCAGATATGCTACATTCTCTCTGGCCTCAGTTTCCCCGTCTTGGAGAGAAAGCAGCCACTCTCCAAGTTCCTTTCCAGCCTGACATTCCACAGCCTGCTGCTGCTGCTGGCGGGCTTCTTTGTTTCCACGCTCAGCTGCTCTGGCCGGGCCTCCCCCGGCTCTGCCCTGTTTTGTTTTTGCGGCTGGACCTACTACAGACGCACTCCTGGCAGCGCAGCCCAGAGCGCAGCCGAGGAGGCTTCCTCTTTCGCTCAGTTCCTGGCCGCTTTAGTATGAACAGAAAAGGTGGGTAGGGGCCAACTGGCAGAAGCCACAGAAATAGCAGCGCATGATTCTCCTATGAGCAGGAGAAAGGTCGGCACGCAGGACCCCGCCATCTGCTGAGCTCTTTCACTGACTAAGGTTGCTTTTGGCACGCACAGGCACCAGGGGTTTCCACGCTTATTTCCCTCTGGTCAGAGTAGACAGCTTTGCTGATAGACAATTCGGAGGTGATGCTCCACGGTCCCGTGCTAGCAACTGCCCGGCCAGGGACAGGAGATGGAGACCTTCAACTGCAAAGCCACATGGGAACACCTTCCCACCAATCTGAATCTCTTATTCTGTAGCCTGCAACCCCCTGGGGGATCTCCCCAGGTCCAGGCCACCTCTGAGCACGTGGGAAAAGGTCTGCAGTTCAAGGAAGCATAAACGGCAGTGAGTGACTCGGCCATCCCTGCACTTGCGGGAAAGGTGGGTTCCCTGGATTAGCAGGCTTCCTTCGCCAGCACTGCGTCCTCATTAGCATCTGCCTGCAGGGATCGTGTGCTGGGCTGTCTGCAGCACAATTTCTCCTCTCCCTGTCATCCTCTCTCTCTCTCTCTCTCTCTCTCTCTCTCTCTCTCTGCCTGCAGGGATCGTGTGCTGGGCTGTCTGCAGCACAATTTCTCCTCTCCCTGTCATCCTCTCTCTCTCTCTCTCTCTCTCTCTCTCTCTCTCTCTGGGTGTAGGACAATACTCAGGCCAGGACAGTTCCAGTCATAACTGGATCTTTCCATCACTTAGGAGCACACATGAGGATTTGCTGGAGTGGTGTTTTGTTTTGTTTTGTTTCGCTACTATTAAGCAAGATTGCTTCATAATCCTTTAAGTGTTTTTCAGCCAAGTTTTATTTACATATCCTGGCCAGCAAGCACGTGATTAACCCAAGGATGTCACGGAGGGAAGGCAAATGCTACGTCTGAACAAGAGCTGATGCTGTTTCGGTGAGGAGACACAGAGCTGAGCTGTCGAAAGGACAACCGCCCCTTGGGCCAACACTACACAAAACTCTCCGACTCTGGAGACCCTCAGAGATAAGAAGGAGCTGCTGAGGTAGGGGCCCAGATGCAAGTGATTCTGCTTCCGTCTCCTTCTCTCTCTTTCACTCTCTCCACTCTGGGGGCAAAGCTTGAGGAGAGCCGGATACCCACAGCATCTAACACGTGAATGGTGGCAAGCTCTCTGTCTGTTTACCACAATGATACACTTACAATGTGGTGTGTTCCTACAATGTACACACCACCCAGAAAACAAGCTGCATTGGCATCGACAGAAAGGAACTCTTTCGATCAATATTTATTGAGCGGCTTGAAGTGAAAGAATTTTCGTATCTTTCACCCCTTGATAAAGCTAACTAGAGCCAGTTATGATCATTTCCATTCTGCAAAAATATATCTGATGATCTACCAGAAGGTTAAATGGATCCTGACTAATCAGTGAAATTTTTTAAAAAGTAAAAGAAACTTAAACCCCAAGACCTAGACTCCTGGAATAAGGATCTGTTCACGAATGAGAAATCCTTAAACATTAAAATAAGCATTTACCAGGAGGTCTTGATAAGCATTCATCAATGAGGTCTTGACTATATATAGGCTGACTCCCAGGCAAAACCTTCTATAACACAAACAGTGACCTTCTATTTCTAACTCTCATCTCTCCACACTGCCTAGCTACGCAACTTTAAAACAAGTCATTTATCTTCTCTGAGTATGCATTTTATTATCTTTAATACGAAGGGACTGGGTCAGGGATTTCTAATTTCCCATCTAGTTCTAAAATCACATATTTGTTTAATGAAAGAATCTATTAACACTGTCAATGGCAGTTTTAATTTTAATCTTTAAATACAAAGGCCATATAGCACAAAAAAGATTGCTTTGCCATAATCTCCTGCAGAAATATTTTTGCAAAATTTTCCTTGCTCTTCTTGGAAAAAAAATATGCCATCAGGCTCTGTGAGAAGAGGCCAATGATACAGGATGGAGGATAGTGGTTTCATTTATTTGCTCTGAATGGCAATGCTCTGAAAGTGCTAGGATTTTCCCCATGGAAAATGTGTTTGCCGCTAATATTATCTCTCGTAATCGGGAGTTAGTGTCAAAGGTTTGTGAATGGATTTCAGAATGTGCAAGTGGCACCTCCCATCATTAGCTGTCTACATTTTTTTATAACCACTTGCATACTTTTGGTCAACCACTGTAAAATAAACAGTCCTTCTCAAATGTTTTTGTTTTCTTTGACAGCACAGCAATAATTCACTTGGAATGCTGTAGAATAGAATAGCACTTTAATGCTTTTGTAAAGCTGGCTTTTTATGATTTCTATTCATCAAGTTGTTTTTAAGTTAAAAGATGTCAGACTGAAAAGAACATAAAACACTCTGGAGATGTACTATGCTTATCTCTTCTCCCCCATCCCTTCAAAATATACATGCGTACAATATACGCAATAACCACACATGCACATGTGCATAAATTGATGTGTATATACACAGTCAAAATGTATATGAAAAACAATATTCATCGAAAGCGCTGGCTGTTTTTGTCTTTGCACTTGTACTTTTGTTTCATGCTTGAGAAGTGTAACATCCAAGTTAAGGTACGGTTTTGTGTTCATGAAGATGAAGATGGAAATTAGCATTTATTCCTGCCTAGAAAAGTTTTAGAAAAAATGTCCTAACACACTCGCGGCTTATTTGGTTAAACACTCTTGATCCCTTTTCTCCAGTCAGGTACACACTAAAGAAGGAGTTTAGAAGAAATATATAGTTTGGTCAAAAGAACTTAATTTTTTTTGTGTGGGGGGCAGTGGCGCCGGGGGATAATCGTCTCAGATGTAATATATGACAGAATAAGGTATATATCTGTGTGTCAAAACGGAAGGATGGGAGTTAACTTGAGAATAGTGCACAGTTTCCGTGTACCACTACATGCGATAGCTTTATATAGGTATGAAGTTGGAGGTAAGAAGCTGGAGTGTGGGCAGTGATCTATTTTCATCTTACCCATTCTCCTCTCTGAGACTCCCATCCCTAGTCTGCACGCCTCGCCTCTTCAACTGTGATCTATGACAAGCATGAATAAGTCTTGTGTTGAGTTTAATTTCAGAGGCTGGGAGTTTATCAGCTGAGCCATCTCACCTGCATTCCTTGAAAGTGATTGGAGCCCTAGAAGCCTGGCCTAGCTTTGGGCTTCTCCAGCAGAGAGCAGTGAAACACTGTCAATAAACTTAATTCTGGAAACCAGAGTAGCTTCCAAGCTAAGAGGAAGGCAAAGGCAGAACTGGCAAGCTCATCGGAGTTGTGAGGAATGGGGGAAACTGGGCTTGTAGATTTTCAGAGCTGGATGTGTGTAGAGGTTTGATGCCGATGGTGACAGCACTGCATATATTTACACACTTAAATGTTAGTCAAAATAGCACTTTAGAGCGAAATAGATGAGCCACAAAAAAAAGTGTACGCCTTCCAAAACTGGTCTCTTACTTTAATCGTGCAATCACTGTATTATTATACATTTATTAGGTCACTTTCATTTGCATTCGGTATGATCACAATGTCAACTCTTGAATCCCATTCTCCGGCCACCTACCTTGGCAGTTCTTCAAGCATTCTTTGTTTGCAGCACAGTAACTGCTTGGTAAATCAAGTGCCGGAAGGAGTTTGTACACATGCATTCTACAGGAAACGTGGTCGCGAGAGCCGTTTTAAGAAGCTGTGGCTCCAGTTCAAAATGAGGTTCCTAGTGGGGATGTGTGAATGATGCTTCCAGGTGAAGTGATTTACAACAGGACATGTGAACTTGTTAACAGTATAACACAAAAATGTACAACTCCCTGGACACCCAGCCCTTGGCTGGGGTGCGAATGGGTTCTTCTCCTTCCAATCAGCAAAAGCTGATGACAGAGAATATTAGTGAATGGACCATGTCTGTGCTAAGCTGCTCTCAAAGAAAACATCTATTTTCACTTAGGAAGTATGAGCGTTAACGATCCCATGAGGTGGTCTATATGATCTGACTTGTTACTTTTCTTAGATGAAAAGAAGTTTAATCCATTATATTTTTTTGAAGCAAAGCTATCAGAGAGATTATTCGGCAAAGATCTTAAAAAAAAAACAAAAACAGCAGGCAGATCACTTGCTTGCTCTTTGGAAGCAGGAGGTAATACCCTATGTATACATCAGTGGCTCCATGAGTTTCTATTCTGAAACGTTCTGCTGTCTTCAAGTGCCGGGCTCAGATGCCAGCCTGTGCGTGCAGGCTGCCAAAATACTAAGTGAGGCATGGGGAGCTACACATCAAAGGGGAGAGGTCGGCGTGGCAGCTTGCCCGAAAAGCACGCTGTACAAAGGATGAACTTCGAAGAGACCGGCTCACATCAAAAGTCACCGCGTGTTTTACATTCCCCCAGTGCCCGGGGTCATTTTACCTTCCACTGGCAGCTCCTCTCGGCCAATCTATCTCCCATTTCTTGAAGGACAACTCCCTCCCCTTCTTTACTCCTCCCAAAGCCCCTCTCCAGTCCCATCCCAGCAAAAAGAAACTCTTCGCAACCAGAAGCCGACTTCCAGGGGGCAACAAGAGCTGCGCACCTAAAGGTGAGGCTTCCCTGGGACCAGAGAACGTGGCGATGCATGGCTGCATTGCTTGGGAAAGCACAGCCCCGGTGCTCGGTGAACAACGTCAACATTCCACCCCCTCGGCCTTTCCCAAGGTCTCAGTGAGAAAACTTTTTTTTTCCTTTTTCTTTTTTTTGGGCTCTTATCAGTTCAAATAAGAACAATGAATTCCTCAAGCCCACAAGAATGTGACAAGGTGTCAACAAAGCCGACCAGGAAGGTGATGTATGGCCCTTGGGCTGCAGCTCCCATAAATCACTTCACAAACCAGAGCTGCAAAGAATGAGCCTTGCAAGCAGAGTGCAGAGGGCCAGCTCCCTGCACCCTCAAACAGGCACACACCACGCCCAGCCTCTCCCAGCGCCCTCACTGGAGTGCACCTGTCACCCCTGCACCAACAAACTGGCCTGCTCAAGGGTTAAGTTCTTTTCCTTCTGTGGCAAATACTGCTCGTACAAGGGGAGCACTGTATAATTTAATGTGCTTTAGAGACATGCGTTGATGTGGCTTTGTTGAAGGCTGGCTGGAAAGTTCTACACGAAACCCCAATTTTAAAGGCTTATAAATGACAGAAGTATTTGTTCTTTGGTCAAAATTTGATTTAGAAAGTTTGGGCTTCAGTGGTGAAATGATTTTCTGGTTTTCAAAAATCGGATGCCAGAAATTGTTTTGCCTGCTTTGTAAATGACACAAAGAGAAATTGAGAATTACCCATCCAGCATCCCTTTCTGGGATCCTAGGATGTGGCTTTCTTGAGAGAAAAACTGGACATATAGTTGCGTACAGACCAAAATTAGGAAGGGAATGGGACTATTTAACATTGCCTTATGCAAAGTAACATACTGGCCAATAGCGAATTACCAAAGAAAATATTTTCCGTCACTGTTTTAACATACCTAACCGATTTATACTTGACACCATGATTTGGGAGTGAGTATACAGTGTAAACTCCCAGTGTAAAAACTCCTGAAAATATTTACATACAAGCGTTTGACGAATTTTGCAGAAATTAGAATTCATTCTATGAAAACCGTAATACAGAACTTCTATTTTTTTTTTTTGAAAAAAATGTGTCTTAAGTACATACTTAACAGTTCAGATCAGCTAAGGTAAATCATTTACAAACGTATTAAAATGTAGACTGATTGGTAGCTGCTACATTCTTATATAACAAGTAGTTTAGGGGAAAAAGAAGGAATTTCTAAAGAAACAGTGTTACGAAAAAATGAGAAGCAATAACAAAAGAGAATAAACTTACCAATGCCCACAGTAACAGAAGCCGGGGCAGCCTAGTTGAATGTAGTTCTATTGCTTCCATCCAAACACTTTTTAAAAATTAAAGCGTTTCAAAATAGCTAGAGGGGCCAGGGTGAGCTCATTCTCTACCGACTAACCTTGCTCATTCTCTCAACGATAGTAAAAATAATTCAAAAGAAAAGCAAATTTAAAAAAGGAAAGTAACCTCCATCACGTTGGTAGTTCAAACTCATAAAGAGAGGACTTATGATTGATGTCAGCCTTGGTATTTAAAAAAACCAAAATATATGAAAATTTAAATAAGGAATTCTCTGCAATCCAGTATGATGGTTGAAATAACAAACTGAGGTTGTTATAAATGACATGTTCTTCTAGAGCATGTAAATAGGTCAACTTGGAATAATATAAATTATTCATTCAAGAACGCAACTACTCAATTAAATGAAGTCCATCTGGTATTATCGCCAGCAAGACAACGAAAGAAAAGTATGGGCTGAGCCACTGTCAGTTGTCTTCTAAGATGAGAATGGAGAAAATCCAATTTGGGTTTACTTTGGAAGAATTACCTGTTGCATTAACTATTTAAATATAAATGTTTCTTTTTATTTTTACACACGTGTGGTTTTGAAAAATAAAACTCACCATGGCAATAGCATCAAGCTCCATGGAACTTCTACATGACTATTACTGGGGAAAAAACCCTCTTTCTGGTTGAAAAAAGGGAAAAGAGAAGATAGAATGAGTACATGCAGATCTGTGAGATTCCAATTTTCTGGCATTGGAGAAACTTGTAGAAAGAGCTACACCTGCTTCAAAATGTGACTATTTTCCCAAAACGGAGCTCCAAACTGGAAAAGGCAAAGAAGAGGGCATCGGGGATGACCATTTGAAATTGTCTCTAATATTTTTAAGCATACTTGTGAAAATATTAACCTTCATATATAGATACAGAAGAACAGATGAATTCGAACATGATCATCCATTCTTTTGTAAAAAAAAAAAAAAAAAAAAAGATATCTTGCTAAGCCTCAAGGAGGTTCCATGGGTAAATCTGGGCAGCCTGGTACATATCACAAATTGGCAAAGATCAAGTGTACATGGGTTACCTGTACTCCACTCCAGTGAAGCTGGCGAGGCACCTGGAATCACCCTACACCTCCTGAAAAAGACTAAAACAACTACTAGAAAGAACCACATCTTCAGTTGGTTTCCCTCCTGTTGGAAACCTATGGCTTTGTTGTCTGAAAGCAATTCGCTCCCATTGAAAAGACTACAGTTCAAATTTCCTGAATATTCGCCTCATGTCGTTAAAGACTTATCTAACACTTTCACCCAACGTGTCTCAGCAAGACTGACAAAGCCTTCAACGAAGTAGCAGACTTTACATAGTTTTAAATTATATACATTTTTATATCTTTATTACTTATATGTTTTACATACACATATTATTCACATTATATATTTATTAATTTTGATTTTCAATTTGCAAAATAAAAGTAAGTTTTATCTGAGATCTATGAAGAGTATTAAGAATAAATTCTTACTCTTATCCACATCTGGCTAGTGTCAATAAACACAGACCAAGACCCAACTGCAGTTAAATGCACACAGTGAAGAAAGAACAATTGAAAAATTATTACAAATTTGCCTCTGTCCCATTGTCACTTCATTCACTCAGCAAGTACTTATTAAACACCCACTGTGTGCAAAGAGCTATAGTAAGGTATAGAGAGATACAAAATGGAATCTCACTTATTTATTTGCCATTAATCGGCATACCTCAAACTACCTTATGTTATTACTTATCTTTTTATGTATGAGTTTTGAGTTCCATAAGGCAGGGACCACATGTTAAACCCCATGGGTTAACCCTATAAAGTCCTCTGTCTTTATTTTTGGACTTACAATGATAATTTTCTGAGGATGAATATACTAAAATGTAACTCAGTAATGTTATAATGGTGATATTTAAATATATATGTACATATATATTTCATATTACACAAATATGTATTACATACTTCATACGACTAATAAGACACTAACTTTCTACCAAGCTCTCTCAGTATTAGTATGGGAAGTTAAACTTTATCTCTAATGTATATGACTCACTAATAATGACACTGGAAGTCTCTCCTATTCTCTTCCACCCTGTTCTGTTAAAATAAATACTAATCTTCCCACACTTGACTTCTAGAGTGACTATGTATAGCCACGTACAGCCTAAATTCAACACAAATAAAATATTGAGAGACGGAAATAAACCTTTTTTGCTGATAACTGCCCTACTGGGTTTTCACAGCACCATTCATTTCTAACATGCCTGATAACAGCATCCAGAGGGCTCATGGTATAGATACAGACATATAGCTTGGAAACATTCTTTCCTTGGATGCTTTTTATGAGATAGGCAGTGTGCTATGGACCGAAAATACAATGAGGAAGGAGATACAGTCCACTGTGTGAAAAATGTAAACAAACAATTACAGTACACTGTGAACTGTGTTCTCCTCAGGGTGTGGTGCAAAATCCTATCATGGCAAAGAGGAGGGCGTACTGGGACTTCCCTTGTGGTCCAGTGGGTAAGACTCCATGCTACCAATGCGGGGGGCCTGGGTTTGATCCCTGGTCGGGGAACTAGATCCCACATGCATGCTGCAACTAAGAGTTCGCATGCTGCAACGAAGATCCCGGTGCCACAACTAAGACCCAGAACAGCCAAAATAAATAAATAAATATTTTTTTAAAAAAAGAGGAGGGGGTACTAATTTTGGGAGGGGGAGAACCAAATGTGAACTGGGGCTTGGGAGATGTGTTGAGATTTGTCCAGATGGAGACAAAGGTAAAGAATACAACAATGAGAGCAGAGGAGTGAAATAACCAATAGAGGTTTCTGAAAGACTAGCCTTTCTGTACTAATGGAGGGAAGATTACAACTGGAGGACGATAAGAGGCAGGATTAGAAACTAGGCTTAATGTGAGAATCAAGCTAAGAAATTTAAACTTTCTCCCTTGGGCGAATGGAAGCCATTGAAGGCGTTTGGTCTTGGAGATAGCACTTGTGGGAGTATTGAGGGTGGGCTGGAGACAGAAGACTAGAGACAGCAAGGAAGCTAGCAGGAGACAAGTGCAAATAGTTCAAGGGAGGGATGATAAGGGCCTGTACAAAGGAAGCAGCAGTGGGAATGGAGGAAAAGCAAACTCAAACCATATGGCGCAGTAAATAAATGACAGGACTCTGTGAGTGTTGAAATGGAGGAAGAAGGGAGTTCAGGGTGACCGGATGAGTGACGGCATTCTCACGTAAGCTAGGAATACAGTCCTTGACATGGAGGTAATAACCAACATATAGATGTCATGAGTTTCCTCAGAATGGATACACGGAATGAAACACAGTGGGCTTCGCTTATCCCCCTGGAGACAAGCAAGCAATGTGGGAAGGGCAGGTAGAAAGAGAAGCGCCTGCCAGCGCCGAGGAGCTTTCAGATAAGAGAAGAAACGTCAGGCCCAGGTTTTGTTCTGGGATCCAAGGAGGGAGAGTGTGATATAAGGAAGAGTGGTCAAAGTTCAGATCCTTCAGAAGAGACATCAGGATGAGGACTGAGATGCATCCCTGGGATTTGGCAGTCAAGAGGTTGTCGGTGACCTGACGTGGAGCGCTTTCTGTGGGATGAAGGGGGTGGAAGCCAGGTCACACTTGCCTCAGGAGTGAAGGATAGGCGTGAAGAAGTGAGAATATTTTTCATTTTGCATCCTGTTGTCTCCCTGATATTTCAGAATGGATTCAGCCTAGGGGCCTGAAACCCCAGAAAGCTATGATGCTGAGAAGCACAAACAAAACTGCAGAGCACAGACGGCCACTGGTAGGTACTGTGACATTAACACACCAAAGAGGGAGGTTAAATATATTGTTCGTAATCCAAGGTTATTCCACTATTCCTGAGCCTTTCTGAGGAAAGCTACCCCGGTAAGAACACGGGCAGAAACCAAACTGGAGGAGATTCTTAAGAGATGCTAACAAGTTCATATGGCATTGTTCTATGAAGCTGACAGCCTGAGTATGAACTACAAATGGGGTATGATTAGAAAAGGAATGTAGCTCTCTAACCTAAAGAGAAAACCATACTTTAAGGATCCCCATAGTAAAGGGATATACTAATGGATAAAACATATTCTCCCTCATTATTCTTTAGCTTTGAGAATCTAGATATATAGAGAACATTCAAGATTCTCAAGAGAAGGAGGAAAAAAAAATATCTGAAGGCAAAGCTAAAGGTTTCTTGCTTCTACTAATGAACTTCAACTCATTTTCCATTTGTACCCACAAGTAAGGAACCCATATAAATGGATTAAGAGGGCCAGAAAGACACAATCCAGCTGGGGTCAGCAAACTTTTCCTGTGAAGGGCCAGGTAGAAAGTATTTTAGTCTTTGGGGGCCAGGTGGTCTCTGTGGTAACTACTCAGCTCTGCCACTGCAGTGGGAAAGCAGCCATATGCAGGACACAGGACGTGAATACATGAGTGGCTATGTCCCAGTAAAACCCGGTTTCTGGATACTGAAATTTGCATCTCACCTGATTTTCATACATCACAACATATTACTATTCCTTTTTTCAACCATTTAAAAATATACAAACCATTCTTAGACTGCAGGTCATGCAAAAATAGGCGATGGGCTGGATTTGGACTGTAATTCACCGTATGTTGACTCCTGTGCTAGAAAGCCCTCATTCAGGTCAACCACTTCCATCAGCCTAGATTTAGTGAATTAGAATTTCTGGGTGTGGAACCCACTGATCTGTAGAGACCACGGAATTTATCTATTTCACAATTTACAGAAATCTGGTTCTTCAGAAGTCCCAAAGTCTTTCTCACTGTGGCCCTGGGTTAATCACCCTCATGCTAAGAATGCAAATTACAGTTAACCTAGGCTATACATTCAATTTTTCATTCATCCAACAAGTATTCACTGAGTGATAATGGTTTCTCCAGTGCTGTGGGAGATATTACTGAAGGCAAAAACGGGGTCCAAGTCCTCCAAAGTCTACATCTATTACAGACAATAGACTCATGCATTGAAATAATGATACAATAATTTCAATGCAAGTTCACAGAATTAAAGGGAGAGGTCTGAGATTGCTAATACTTACACCAGGGGGCTAGAAGGAGGTAAATCCTTTCACTTTCAAGTTAATCAAAGCACGTGACTACCAGCTCCTGGCATTAGAAAACTGCAAAAATCATCTCATAAAATGCTAATTACCTGTATTATAAATACCTCTTTTAAAAACTGATGGTTTGGGCTTCCCTGGTGGCGCAGTGGTTGAGAGTCCGCCTGCCGATGCAG
>NC_041219.1:2333992-2357090 GCF_002837175.3 Physeter macrocephalus | reverse complement strand
ATGCCGTGGAGCGGCTGGGCCTGTGAGCCATGGCCGCTGAGCCTGTGCGTCCGGAGCCTGTGCTCCGCAATGGGAGAGGCCACAACAGTGAGAGGCCCGCGTACCACCAAAAAAAAAAAAAAAAAAAAAAAAAAACAAACTGATGGTTTAAAGAAAATGATTGTAGCAAATAATTCTAATGCATTGGTCATGAGATGATCTATGGCTGATGTAGGCTTCTGAGTAAGCCTACTTTTTTTCTGAATCAATTCACATCTGATCATTCCCTTACACAGAAGTCTTTGACAGCTTCCCATTTCCTATGATGCCCAATCTCCTCGGGCACGTGGTACACGGCCTTCATGACCTATATTATCACTTATTGTTTAGGCTTATTGTCCACATCATCTCCTACCCTTGCTATGGCCCCAATTTACACTATCCAACCCAACCTATCTGCTCTCACTTGAACACACCCGACACTTCCCTGCCTCCCTTGATTTGTTCCTACTTTTCATACAGCATGGAAGGCTCTCACCAGGAACGGAGCTTCATCTTCCAGCCATCCTATTAAAAACCCATTTATTCTTTAGTGCTCAGCTTGAAGTGCCATTCATTTTCATAAAACCTTCCTCATTTTACCTAGTTGGAATAAAGGCCTCATTGATCTTTGTTTATGATTTACATCTTGGCAAAACTATTTATAAAATACCTACTTCATAAGGCTCTTAGAAAGATATAATAATAAAGCAAGATAGTGTTTATAATGCACATAGCATCGCTCCTGGCCCATAGCTGAGGTTCCAAATAAACAGAAGTTCCAAGCATATGCATATCTACCCTTAGGCTGTAAGTTCTTAAGGCCAAGAACCATATTTTATTTACTTACTCACAAACCTATTAAGTACTCAATAAATGTTTATTAAATATAATTGGACTATTGAGCACTACATTTTTGCAAAGCATAACCAATGCTTTTAATCCTAAAGCTAAATCTGAGAAGGACTGAAAATTGTAAGATGTCCATATTTTTCTAATTGTTTTGGCCACATGGTGTTGAAAAATCATGGGTTTGGGAGTATGATAGATCTGGATTCTAGACTTGGTTTTGTTACTCCCTAACTGTGTGTCCGTACAAATTACTTAAATTTTCTGAAACTCAGTTTCTTCATTTATAAAATTATGTCAATCAGGTGTCCTCTGAAGGTTTATTTTGAGGTCTCTAAAAAATGCCTGGTATTTGGTAGGCATTTAATAAGTATTGATTATGAATATTAAGTGGGACTGTTTAGATGCCCAATTTATGTTACCTCTATTGAGAAAAGATGCTCAAAATAGTATATACCAGAATGAAATGTGAACTGTATTTCTGGACCTTTTTTGCTTTCTTTTTTTTTTTTTAATTGAAGTATAGTTGATTTACAATGTTGGTAGTTTCTGGTATACAGCAAAATGATTTAGTGTGTGTATGTATATATATATATCATATATGTATATATGATATATATATTCTTTTTCACAGTCTTTTCCATTATGGTTTATTACGGGATATTGAATACAGTTCCCTGTGCTATACAGTAGGACCTTGCTGTTTATCTATTTTACATTTAGTAGTTTGTATCTGCTAATCCCAAACTCCTACTAATTTATCCCTCCCCAACCCCCTTTCCCCTTTGGTAACCGTAAGTTTGTTTGCGATGTCTGTGAGTCTGTTTCTGTTTTGTAAATAAGTTCCTTTGTATCATATTTTAGATTCCACATATAAGTGATATCATATGGTATTTGTCTTTCCTTATCTGACTTACTTCACTTAATATGATAATCTCTAGGTCCATCTACGCTGCTGCAAATGGCATTATTTCATTCTTTTTTATGGCTGAGTAACATTCCATATATATATGCCACATCTTCTTTATCCATTCATCTGTCGATGGACATTTAGGTTGCTTCCATGTCTTAGTCATTGAAAATAGTGCTGCTATGAACACTGGGGTGCATGTATCTTTTCGAAATAAGAGTTTGACCATTCTTTCTTAAATACAGAAATACAGCAGCAATCTCTAGCCCATTTTGTGTTGGGAGAGGGGAGTGGTGCAAGGGAGGATAGTTTACTATGATCCATGAGGAGTTACCCTATTGACAGTACATTCTTTGACTTCTCCCTGATGACCTCAGTGGATAGCAAGAGGGGAGTGTGGACCATGATGTCAGATTAGACTTGAGGATCCATCAACCTATCAGATGGAAGTTTAAGAGCTATGATAACTACCATCTGCTTGGTAAGCTCCCTGAAATACAACTATTGTGCTTCATTTTCTAGTCATTGCTGTCATCTTTCTGAGTTGCTCTGTGATCTACCATGTTCCTCCTCCAGTCTTGCTTTGATTTATGTAGATACATGATTATGGGAGTGGCAGTCCCTATTTGATGATGTATACCCAAACTAAACTGGCCCAGGGAACCCTACACAAAAATGAATCAAAGTCTACTTGGTATTGAGTTGAATTGAGTAGGACCGTTAGAAAACAAGTTAACAGTTTTCTAACAGTTTCCTAGACTTATTTTAGCGAACCATTTCATCAGCTGAATGTTTTGCAAAGGTTTCTGACTCTGATTAAGGAAGTGTAAGCAGCTTACTAATGCCAATCTCTTAAAATATATGGTACGGGAAATCAATCAATGGTAATCTATTAGACTCACTTGTACACAATGTGTTGGTGGTTTGGGGCAGCATTAGCATTTTTAAAATGATAGTACTATAATCTGAGTTTTGGCACAAATTCCTGATTTACTTTTTACTTTCTATGCCACAATTCTATTATTCTATCAAGAATAAGCAATAAAACCCACCAATCACCTAGTTGATAACATTAAAATTGATGCTAGCATTCCCATAGATTCTAATGAGGATTCAGGTAAAAGAGTTAGGTGAGAACAAGAATGGTGCTACCTGGGTTTTTCTGCCATATCACCATTCCATAAACCATCATTTAAGATGCTGGTTGGATGCTGGATGACTGAATTAGACAAGAACCATGGAGAAAACAGCAAAGAAACTCTTGCTTCAATTTTTCTCCACACTCAAGGTAAATGGTGTTTGGGGCCCAAATGATGTGACATTGCCTCAGTTCTCCCTTTCCTGTTTCACGTTCAGACACAGCCAAGACTGGAAATCGGACACCTCCTTGATCCTAGTGGACTGTTTCCAGAATGATAATTTAGTTTTCATTCTTCATGGGCTCTGTAAAACCACCTACCGCTAGAGAAGCTCTTTGACATGTTCTTAACTCTAAGAACAAATGAAAATGGCATTTTGAAAAAAAATGAAGCCAGCACAAAGAAGTCAGAAACATGATACTGTAAAATCAGGCACTTATCTGCACTGCAAGTGAAAAAAGCTTCAGACTCAAAGAACTTAGCAATTTAACCACTAGTTTTCTCCTGAGAGTTGACTGTCACAAGAGATCCTTACATTTCCAATGGCATTCAGTAGAATTCTTCCCTTTCAGTAAGGCCAGCGGCAGAAGGTTTACTGGATATTTGTTCCTTCTCGGACGCGGAGGTTCTTTAGTGAGCAATGTTGGAGGGAGAAAGAGCTCAACAGGGAGTGGACATAGGAAGACAAAAGGGACAGGCCTACAGGTGCCTGTGACATCTGCTTCTGTGACCAGTGGCAGAGTAGAAGGCCAATCCTTCATCAATTTAGCAACATGGCGCTCCAGTCCCTCATTCAAGCTCTTGGTAAACACTGCTGAGGAGTAACAAGGGACACTTCAGGGAACATATAAGAAAGAGATACCACGTCCTCACCGTCCAGGTGGTTCTAGTCTTGTTCAGGTGACAAGCTTTATGTATGCTGACTCAAATCTTTTCCTCACTCCCTCCCAAACTCCACCCAAAATTCTTCTCCAGCAGGCAGCCTTACTGACTAATCACTCATGCCTCAACCCTGTGTTCCCCACAAGACTCATATCCTCCCCTTTTACACAATTGGAACTTGGCAGAAGTGTTCTTTAGTTGATTTCTGTGTGCTCAGTCCAGCTGATTTGTCAGTATCATGAGGATAGGGTTTTGGTCTTCTCTTTCCTTTGTGTCCGTTCACAGTAATTAGTTCTGTAGCTTAAGCATAATAAACACTCACTCAGGGAGGACTGGCCAGCCAATTCCGACTCCTCCTACTCGGATATCATTCCAAGTGCGCTGCGTCCTGGCTCTCCCCATAACAGACTGAGTTCCTAGAGGTTCCCCTTCCTGAGAAGGTCTCCGGGTTTTCATGTTACCTTTGTATCCAAAAGCAAAGATGTTCTCAACAGAGGAAGAAGTTGGAAAAGAATCCAGTGCTTCAGGGGCTAGACCTCTCCTCCTCAACAAAACAGGACCAGTGGTTGCTTCTACACAGTCTGTGCCATTAACTCCATAAGAAGCACCAGCTAAGAACAAGGGCAGGTCCTCAGTTCACAGTGTCCACACTTTTTGCTGTTATACAAGCTAGTGATTTAACCCACCAACTGAGGAGTCTCCTGCACCTCATTCTACCTCTTTCCTCACAAATTCTGTTTTGTCCTCTACTATGTTCTTCTGCAGTGTTTAGAAACCAGAAAACCGGAACAGATTTCTCCTCCCTCATCCCTACACACACACTCTTTCTCTCTCTCTCTTTCTGTCTCTCACTTCTACAGGGGAAACAGCAGCAGAAAGAACAATCTGACTCAGATGGGTTAAGGGAGCACAATGCTAAGCGCGTTGATACACGTCGGCTGCATCTCAGCTAAGTGCCAGCGGTTTTTTTTTCTGAGTTAGCACTGCTAAAAAGAAGAACGACTATTTTAATCAATGACTGCTTTCTTAGATCTGTGCTGAAAAATGAAAGGTGGGCTAAGGTGGGAGAGGTAATATTTATTTCACTTTGAAGCTTACAAATAGTCACATAGGTGGAATAGATATAATGAATCCTCTCACTGTTTTCCCGCCTCTTACGATACCTGCGACATATCCTTGGGTGTTCCACCTGTGGCATTCTTCAGTACCCAGAGGAGAGGAAAAACAAAGTTGAATGCTCAGGTAGCCCCGTCTAACTCGCCCCTCCCATCTGCTGTTAACGCCGGCCAGGCCAGCAGATCTACCAGCTGCGAGGCTGGCTTCTTGTCATTTGGGATTCTAAGTTCACACAGCACCTCCTCCGCAACGTCCGCCCAGACTGCCCAATCTAAAGGAGCCCCTCTCACTCCAGTACCCTCCACTACGTGAACCTGGTTCACTTTTCCCCATAACTCTCATCATTGCTGGAAATGATCATCTTTATTTTTGAGTAGCTAGACCACTGTTCATAGTCGCTCTTTAGAATGTAAGATCTATGAGAACAGGGGCCTTGAAGTGCTCACTAGTGTATCTCCAATATCTGGCACGTTGCCTGGGATTAGCACTGGTGTGAGAAAGGTTAGCTAAGTGAGCGAGCACATCTCCTTAGGGAGGATTCTCAGTTTCCAGTCTTTCTCCTATGTTTGTGAACGTTTTTTCTCTCCGACATAGAGGCCCCCCCTCCTTGGAACCAAAGGAATTACATATGTTATGTGATTCCCTAGGGTTCGCACATTTGATTCATCACCATTTTAGCCAATAATGACAGTTTGAATATTAGTGAAAAATATATGTGGACACAGATGCTTACAACGAGTGTCTTCCCACCTTGATAATGAAGAAATGGAAAAATGTCACTCTGGTGAATTCCATATTGTATTTCCATTCAAACTGGAAAACTTTAGAACATCTGAGGACTAACTTAGATTTAAATTTAATATAACTATTTTGTATGTGTATGAAAAGCACATATGCATTTCATTAATATAGAGTGCTTTCATTTCTATTTGCAAATGTTTAGTATAAAAAGTTCACCCTCATGAAATCAAACAAAAATACACTAATGTGCAAAAGACCTGAAATGAATAAAATACATCCCACTATTTCTAATCGCAGTTAAGTGAGTTAAGAAATGAGGGCCACCGAAAATGTTATGCTGTGCTCAAGTGGCCATTGCACATGCAAATGAAAGGAAAATCTACTATGTGTGTTTAATGTAAACAGCATAGAATCATTTGTAGGGTGTCTTAGGGAAGAAAGGGGATACAGTAAGTCCCCTACATACGAACCTTTGAGTTGCAAACTTTCAAAGATGTGAACATGCGTTTGCATGTCCAATCATGTAAGTCAGTTCATGTGTCTGGCGTACAGTGTCACGTGCATGCATCCTCTACAAGTGGTTGTGCTTTTGTGTACTTTACTGTACTGTATTGTATAGAGTACAGTAGTACAGTATCTTTATTTCAAAGTCAGGATGTCCGGAAGCAAGTGTAAAAGCAGCGGTATATAGCTGACTGTGTTAGTTGGGTACGTAGGCTAACTTTGTTGGACTTACGAACAAATTGGACTTACGAACACGCTCTCAGAACAGAACTTGTTCGTATGTAGGGGACTTACTGTATATGAAAATTACAATATTAATGTTAATGTTTTAGTTTAAAGCATTTTTTTCTAGTATGTTAAATTCTTCCCTGTATTTAAAAAAATGAACATTGCTATTAATGTAGCAAATCTAGCGATTTCTGCCAAGTGCAAGGTGAACACAAGCTACCTACAAAATAGCCAATGACGGAGTCTGTAACATCACAGAAGATTTCAAAGAGGTGCAAGAAAATGCTATTATTTTCCTAATAATCATACTTTTGTTGCTAGCTATGGAATTTTTGACTTTAGAGCACTACTCAATTAAGTTAACCGAGGAGTCAAAAATTATCATCTTGGCTGCTATGTGGCTGGTATTCTTCAAATGTCTTCAGATCCCTTGCTTAAGTTTGCTTTTCTGCAAAGCACTTACCCACCTCTCTGGGGTGTTATAGGAATTAGGAATCCTGGAGCCCATAGAGTCAAAGCATGGCCAGCAGGTTGGAAGCTAATAAGCACAATGGAAATGGGCTTTACTTAGTTACCATGGATACCTCAGGTATAAAGGATTCCTATTCGAGGTACTCATCAGCAGCTACTAGCACAAAATCCCACATGCTGCCTGGACCTAAATGTGATCATAAATGTTTACTGCACATATATAAGACTCATGGAACTAAGACTGCAGAGCTGCGGCGGGAAGCAGTGCGTTTCTTTCCTTCAGTGTATTTGTGTATCTCGTTTTCCATCTGGAGAGGTTAATTTTGCAATTAGCTTTACAGAATACAGCGTTTTTGTTGCATTACTGAAACTGCTCGGCCAATCTTGGATGAAAGTGAAAGTCCACTAGCAGGTGAGAGGGATTGCAGTGGGCACCGACCCTAGCATCCCTGACCTGTATGGTCCTATTCATGTGAAAACCTTTCAGACCTTTTCTTGTGAGTGAGTCCCAAATTACAACTCAGTTCCTCATCATCTGATTCATGCAAAGGGTATCATCTTGGTGGGTTTTTTTTTTTTTTTGTCTCTGAAATCTAATGATCCTTAAAGCCAAGGCTGTCAGTTTAATCAACACCCCAGGGACATTTACTTCACTCTTCTTTACAGTTGTTCACATCATACCTCAGAAAGGACGGTGCAGTCAATTGCTGGGGCCAGGACTTGCACTTGTGCCCATTTTGCTAAACAGTTTCAGTAAACCAACAAAAATGCTCCATTCTGTAAAGCTAAGTGCATAAGAAAACTTTAACTTTTCCAGATGGAAAACCGGATGTCACAGACAGGAGTTAATGATCTGGCCCCCAAAAAGATTCTCCTTGGTGTCATCTCCCTGCTGTCCTTGAGTGCTGATCGCAACGTCAGGATGTAGGGCTGACTGCTGTCTGTGGTGTGCTTATTCTAGTGAGCTCGTGGAGAAGTCGATTACCATGAGCTGAGCATGGGTGAGGAAGGGGCCAGGGAGCCATATAGAGGTCCTGTGTACGGTGGGACCACTGGTCCACATACCATAGCTAGCAGCTGACAGCATATTTTATCTCCTTTGTGTGCAATGGTCCCATATTCCCTTTCTTCTCCACTTTCTGCATCACTTTTCTTTTCTTTCTTTTTTTTTTTGGCACCACTTTTCTTTTTCCACATTTTCTAGAGATCTTTATCCACACTCATGGCTTCAACTACTACCATGAATGGCCCTCGTATCTTTATCTGAAGTTCAGCTTGCTCTCCCAAACGTCATCCATACATAACTAAGGATATGATCATTTCATCTCTACTTGGAACTCTAAACCCATTCTTCTCCTTCCTGGGTTTTTTCTCTTAGCTGGGGCCATGGCCACCCTCCAAGTGACTCGTGCTTCTAGCCCTTGACAGTTACCACTTTTTAAATGGTTGGAGCACAAGAGATTTCAGCCACTGCCTTCCATTTTGTACACCCAGCAGATTAACTGTTCTAAAACAGTATCTTTAAATGTACTTTCAGAAACAGTTTTTCCTCACCTCTCGTGTGATATAAAAATGTGAAAGTACTTAAAATATTTAAGCCTGTTGGTAGTACTGATTGTGGGAAGCAGGGAGAGAAGTGGGTAGAGAAAAAGCCATTTTCTGTTGTTTGAAGTTGTGTAGGGTGTGTGTGTGTGTGTGTGTGTGTGTGTATGTGTTTGGTAAGTTTGGTGTAAGAGCCTGAGAAAAAGTAAACATATCCAATGTTTATTCTTTTGTTGCCACCCTTTAAAATCTAAAGTCTCACTGTGGAGTTAGGAACATGCCCATGCATAAATCGATTTAAAAAAATATGTCGACATGTTAAATTTTAAAGAATTGTCTATTCAGAAAATAGCTGCAATATTTCTTTACTGAATTTACTCTTAAGATTTTATCATTTTGTTTACCATGGACATATAAGATGTTTAAATTCAATATACAGCATATCTAGAAGGAAGTCAAAAAGTACGAACTTCCAGTTATAAGATAAATAAGTCATGAGGAGGTACTGTACAGCACAGCGACTATAGTTAATGACACTGTATTGCGTACTTGAAAGTCGCTAAGAAAGTAAGCCTTAAAAGTTCTCGTGACAAGAAAAAAAAATCTGTAACTATGGGGTGATAGATATTAACTAGATTTATTATGGTGATCATTTTGCAATACACATAAATACTGAATCATTATGTTGTGCACCTGAAACATAATATATAATATATATATATTATATAAACATAATATAATGTTTTATGTCAACTATACCTAAAAAAATTAAAAAAATAAATTTTTTTTCTGAATTCAGTGTATCATATATATAGAATGAGGATTAAAAATAATAAACATTCACATATAAGTTTTGCCACATGGAACTCTGTTTTGTCCATCCCACTCAACAAGTGTTATTTCTTTAAATATTCTTGCTAAAAACATCAATCATAGACACTTTTATTTTTTGGTTTTTATTTGGAGGAAAAATCTCCCAAACAGACGCAACTCTTCCCAACAGTGCAGAAGAGCATGCCACCATGTTATCAATCCTATTGGGCAGCTTCATCTTAGATTGAGTCCCTGAACTAAACTTAGCAAGACTGTCTACATTTTGTTATCTTTGCAGGTATTTTTCCAATATCTGCTTCTAAGTCCACTTTCTATTTTGTAATCTCACTGAACGCAGTAGTAGAGCTAATGTCACTTATATTTATGTCTCTTAGTATTGGATCCAAGAGATTAACAGCAGCAGTAATTCCTCAGGGTGCTGTAATTAATGACATAATACTGTGGAAATACTTAAAAAAAAAAAAGCTTCCAATTACACAGTTTTAAGAAATCATCTTGTGGGAATGACCTAAGTAGCCTAGCCATATGCTTTTTAAATTTCATTCCACATTCCACAAATGTATATTAAGCAACTACTGTATACCACTGTCCTAGGTTTTGAAGAAAATGCGAACATGTAGTACCTCTTCTCAAGGAGTTTACAAAACTGGTAAAAAAAAATGGGATTTGTTCAAAAAGTCTCAGTACAAGAGAAAATGGATCATGCTCTAAGCAAGGCACTAACAATGTATGTTCATATTCAGGGGTGAGACAGCCCTCTTCTGACCAGGAGAGTGAGGAGCTACTTCATAAAAGAGTGGTGTCTAGACTGGAGAAGATTTTCAGCAGTTGGGTATGGGAGAAAGAGATTCCAGTCAAAGTGAAGGTGAGAAGGTGTCTGTCTTGTTCGTGGAATAGGAAGCTTATTCACTTGGCTACGTGTATGTGAGGAAAATGGTAAAACAGAGAGCTCAATAGTTCTATTTATGAGACCTGAAAAATTTATAATTGATTCAGTCACTAATTAGGAGCTATTGGCAGTTTCCGAACAGAGGAATGACCTGATACAGAAATGACCTGAAAGAATAATCTGGAAGTAAACTAAGAACACAAATGCAACAAGATTAGGGCGGGTACAAGGGGTGAGTGTGTGTGTGTGTGTGTGTGTGTGTGCGTGCATGCGTGTGTGTGTGTGTGTGTGTGTGTGTGTGTATGGAAAATTTAGGCAGACTGTAGGTAGGGGGATTATAGGATTTACTCCCAAGCTGGACACTCTGGGGACTGGCAGGGGTGCTATTGGTAGTTACACTGGAACAACAGGCATAAACTGCAACTGTGCTGAAATAAACGTGATATATAATCATTTTACTTATGAGGCACTAATGTGGCATTTTAAGAGATAATAGTGTTACCCTCTGTGCCCAGAATGGAGCCTGCGTTTCCATAGAGCTGGAACTCCTGGCTCGGGGTCTCTTCCCTCAGCCGTCACTGAACTGCCCCGGAGCCCAAGGAGAGGGCGGCCTCACTGAGGCTGCCGGCTCTGGAGGGGCCCCAGCAGCTGAGGGCACGACAGTCCTTCGGACCGCGGGCCAGTTGTTTCAACAAGTAACTTAAAGACAAAATGGAAAAACAAGGAGGTTTGTGCCTGAGATCATGTTGATGTGAAACCAGGGATGGCCACCTTGGGCCAGATCACTCATCCTGGGGTAAGCCTGCTGCCATGTCATGAAGACACTCAAGCAGCCCTAAGGAGAGATCCATGTGGCAAGGAACTGAGGCCTCCGACTTACAGCCACATACTTCTAAATATTTTCAAAACATTTGTATGAATTTTCATCCTCAGCAGCAGTGAACGAGATTCAAGGATTATACACATTCTTGTCAAACTTGATAATACCTGTCATTTTCATTTGAACTTTCTGGTTGTTTTGGTGATGATGAGATGCCATGAGAGATATGACTTCATTAAACAGACTAGGTCAGGAGCCTTGGTCTCAATATCCCTGTTTAAAAAGTGTTATCACGTCTGCCAGAAAGAATTGCTGATGACACTGGAAAAAATTGAGAGTCATCCTTAACAATTAGGGGTTTTGCGACAACATGGATAGACCTGGAGATTGTTGTGCTGAGTGAGGTGGGTCAGATATAGGGGGACAGATATCGTGTGATGTTGCTTATATGCGGAATCTTAAAAAAAAAAAAAAGAGCCAGAAGACCCACATTATGAACCAGAAATTGGTCCCTCACCAGACACTAAGTCAGCTGCAGTCAAAGAGCTGGGCTGAGGAGAAATATCTGTGAGCTTTAAGACATATCAAGAGAAACCTTCAAATCTCAAAAGAAAAGAGAAAATGGGCAGGAAAGAAATCAACAGAACAGAGTAATCAGTAATTGTGGAACAATGAAAAATGCTATGACATATACGTAATGGGTATAGCAAGAGGAGAATAAAAACAGAAAATATTTTAAAAAGATGACTGAGAATTTCCCCAAATGAATGTCTGACGCCAAAACCACAACATCCAAACTCAGAGGAACATATGAATAGTAAAGAAAACTGACCAATATCTCTCAGGAACGTCAATGCAAAAATCATCAACAAAATATTAACAAATCAAATCCAACAATAGTTTGAGAGAATTTTATATCATGAATGAGAGGGAATAATCCCAGGTATGCAAGGCTGGTTCAACATTCTAAAATCAAACATTATATCCATCATATCAACACCCTAAAGAAGACAATCATTAGCATATCAATAGATTCAGAAGACCTTTGAAAAAATCTAACAACCATTCTTCATAAAAACTCTCAGTTAAAGAAACAGACTGGAGCTTTCTCAAGGTGATAACAAAAATCTACAAGAAACTTTTATCTTACATCATGATTAATGGTAAAAAACATGAAGCTTTTCCACTAAGTTTAGGTAAAAAGCAGGATGTCCCCTTTCATTACTCCTTCTCCATATTTTACTCCAAGTCCTTGCTCATGCAGTAAGGCATGAAAATAAATAAAATAAATACAGATTGGGTAGAAAAAAATGAAAGCAGCCTAAATAAAATGTGGAGCAATATACTTTATGGACACCTCACCAAATAAAGTAGACACTTTGCATATAAGTATACAGAAGAATAATCCAGATTACATGCTGCCATGAAAAAGAAAATTAAAAATACAATTACATACCACTATATAACACTTAGAATGGCCAAAATGTGAACAATGACAAGAACAAATTCTGTAGGGGATGTGGAACAATAGGAGATCTCATTTGTTACTGGTGGAAATGAAAAATAAGGTGGAAATGAAAAATAATTACAGCTACTCTGGTAGTCTGATTGACACTTGCTCTAATATTGAACATTCCCTTATGGTACAATCCAGCAAATGTTCTCATGGATATATACTGAAAGTAGTTTAAAACATACGTTCAGACAAAAACCTGCATATGGATATTTATAAGCACCTTATTCAATATTGCCAAAATGTGAATGAAACTAAGGTGTCCTCCAACAGGTGAATGAAACAATATAGTACTGATATATTCTGGGAATGGAATAATAATGAGCAGTAAAAAAGTAAGCTACCAAGCCATAAAAATATATGGGAATTCTTTTTTTCTTTTGAAATATAGGTGATTTTCTTTATTTTTTAATTTAAATTTTATTGGAGTATAGTTGATTTACAATGTTGTGTTAGTTTCAGATGCACAGCAAGTGATTCAGTTACACATATGCATATATTCATTCTTTTTCAGATTCTTTTCTGATAAAGGTATTCCCAGAATATTGAGTAGAGTTCCCTGTGCTATACAGTAGGTCCTTGTTGCTTATCTATGTTATATATAGCAGTATTCGTATGTTTACCCCAAGTTCCTGATTTATCCCTACCCCCCACCTTTCCCCTTTGGTAACCATAAGTTTGTTTTCCAAGTCTGTGAGTCTGTCTCTGTTTTGTAAGTTAGTTCATTTGCAACAATTTTTGGGTTCCGCCTATAGGTGGTGTCATACGGTGTTTGTCTTGCTCTGTCTGACTTGCTTCACTTGGTATGATCATCTCTGGGTCCATCCATGTTACTGCAAATGGCATTATTTTCTTCTATTTTATGGCTGAGTTATGTTCCATTTTATATATATGTACCACATATTCTTTACCTATTCATATGTTGATGGACATTTTCATTGCTTCCATGTCTTCGCTATTGTAAATAGTGCTGCAGTGAACACTGGGGAAGATGTGTCTTTTCGATTTATGCTTTCCTCTAGATATGCGCACAGGAGTGAACTTGCTGGATCATCTGGTAGCTCTATTTAATTTCATTTCATTTCAATTTCAATTTTTTTGGAGTATAGTTGATTTACAATGTTGTGTTACTTTCTGCTGCACAGCAGAGTTAATCAGTTATACATATATCCAATCCTTTTTAGATTCCTTTCCCATACAGGTCATTACAGAGTATTGAGTAGAGTTCCCTGTGCTGTACAGCAGGCCCTTATTTGTTATCTCTTTTATATATAGTAGTGTGTATATATCAATCCCAACTTCCAATTTATCCCTTCCGCCTCCCCTTACCCCTGGTAACCTCCATTCTGTGCTCCATAGCGGCTGTTACCAATTGGCATTCCCACCAATAGCGTGGTATTGGTGGTGCAGTGGTTAAGAATCCACCTGCCAATGCAGGGGACACAGGTTTGTGCCCTGGCCTGGGAAGATCCCACATGCCACAGAGCAACTAATCCCATGCGCCACAACTACTGAGTCTGTGCTCTAGAGCCCACGAGCCACAACTACTGAGCCCACGTGCCACAACTACTGAAGCCCAAGCACCTAGAGCCCATGCTCCACAACAAGAGAAGCCACCGCAATGAGAAGCCCACGCACCACAACGACGAGTAGCCCCCGCTTGCCGCAACTAGAGAAAGTCCGCGTGCAGCAACGAAGACCCGATGCAGCCAAAAATAAATTTAAATAAATAAATAAATAAATAAATAAAAAGAGATAATAGTGCTATACTTTACAAAGTACCTCATTTAAAAATGGTTTGGGGGCTTCCCTGGTGGCACAGTGGTTGAGAATCTGCCTGCTAATGCAGGGGACACAGGTTCGAGCCCTGGTCTGGGAGGATCCCACATGCCGTGGAGTAACTAGGCCTGTAAGCCACAACTACTGAGCCTGCGCGTCTGGAGACTGTGCTCCGCAACAAGAGAGGCCGCGATAGTGAGAGGCCCGCACACGGTGATGAAGAGTGGCCCCCGCTTGCCACAACTAGAGAAAGCCCTCGCACAGAAATGAAGACCCAACACAGCAAAAATAAATAAATTAATTAAAATTTATTTACACAAGGAAAACTAAATTTATTTTTTTTAAAAATGGTTTGAAAGTTAACCTTTTTAGAAATAAAATCACACTTTTATGCAATACCTCCCAGCTCAAAGACATAAACTCAGGAAAATCCACAGATGTCTTACTCAGGGTTAATGCTAAATCATAAACTGTCTGTTCACTGTCACATGGAAAACCCTGGTTCTTTTTACCCTGTAAGCCCTTTGAGGAAATGGAATGGACTATGTTTTCTTGATCTCTCTACTTCTTCAGGTCCAAGCACAGTGGCTTGCATAGAATAGCTACTTGATTTTTTTCGTACCAAACTAGGCAAGAGACCAAAGGCAGAATGTGGCAAAATTTGAGTTGAAGGGAATTAAGGTCTCCTCCAGGGGAAACAGGCAGTTAGAACAGAATTGATACAAGGTACCATGAAGGTAAAAAGGACAGATATGGAGGCAAGGCAAAGACATAATGGACCCAAGGTGACTGTGCTGCCCAATACAGTAGCTACCAGCCATGTGTAGCTATTTAAACTTTAATTAGTTATAATGAAATAAAACCAAATATTCAGTTCTTCAAACACACGAGCCACACTGCAAGTGTCCAAGTAGCCACATGTGGCTAGTGGCTACCATATTGGATGGCACAAATACATTTCCATCACCACAGTGAGTTCTGTTGGGCAGTGCTGCTCCAGAAGAACTGGGAGAATCCTAGCACCTTCAACAAAAGTGAAAGAAAGCAGAGGGGTAGGTCTGAGAAGCAAAGTGGCATCTAAACTTTTCGTGGATGTCAAAAGCCGAGGAGATGGAGAGAAGCAGAATGGGGACACTTGAAGACATTTGACAAAGAAGGTTCAAGAAAGTATGATTGCAAATGAGTTCACCAACGTGAACAACTACTTGAAGGCTGTAAGCGAATTTGGTAAAGAAGAAAAGAAGTGGGACAGGAGCTTGAGAGCCAAACAGGACAAGATTTCTTAGCTTGCTTCCTATTGCTTTTAGTGCAGATCGACATGTTCTGCAATTTTTCAGATGCCCCACCGAGCCTGGCCTATATCTGAAGCTTGATAAACGTGGAGAGTCACTAACTGGTGAGACAGATAAAACTGGTGCACAGGCATCATGCCTGGGTGATGCTGTCCACATTTCTCCATCAGGGCAAGGATGACAATATTCCAGGATTGTCCAGGTTTTCCCGTTTATGACTTTTCAGGATGTTTCTAGGTTAGATTTGTTAATAATTGAGATAAAAATAACACTACTGGCCAGGTGATTGAGATCAGAAGGAAAAATTTTTTTTTAAATGCCGCCTTTTTAAAGGAATCAGAAAGGAGCTTGGTGAGCAACATTTTGACACTTTGGCTTCATTTTTAAGAGTTTTTCGTGTGTGTTTTGTGTTAAAGATTTTCCCATAATTGCAGTATTTAATATACATTAAAAAACCCTGCAATCCTGAAAAACTAAGTTGTGCATTTCTCTCTTGTAGATTCACTATGTAAAAGTATAAATATAAGGCTGCCTCTTATACAAATGACAGAAGAAACTCAAAGAAGCACAGTAAATTATTACATGGTTTAAAAACTTTTCTTGCAGTGTTTTATTCTAAAAGAAGTATTATCACAAAAATGGAGAATAAACTTTTTTCCTTTCAGCCCATATGTGAAACCTGAATATTATTTGAAGTTGATAACATAAACTGGCGTTTCTCAATATGTCAGTGAATACAACACTTTTAAGCCTTGAAACCAATGTAGAAATTACTGAATCAATTTTTTTTTTTGAGTGGGAAAGGTAGGGAACTGTAAAGTCAGTTATAAAACATATGGAATACTGAGAGATGATTCAAACAATCTGACTTACTATTGTATGTATACACATTCATTTTCTCGAATTAGTACATACCATTGGAAACTGCATCAACCCATAAAAATAACTCATACGCCTATCATGTTTTTCCATTTTAAGCTTGTAATAGCAATAACGACCTCAGCAAAAGACATTTCCTTGGAATTAATGGCTGGCTGGGAGGCAGAGCCAAGGGCCACTGGTTCCTCCCAGCTGGTCATTAATCCTCAGGAAATGCCTGCACCTCCACCATTATTGCTAAAGCACCATTATAGAAAATTCTCACAGTTCTAATATATGGAAATTTGAGGCTATTTTGCAAGCCCATGGTATTCATGTTAGTTAATAGGTCACCAATGAGCACAGAAGACATAATTATCAAAACGACAGAAGGGAAAATGTTGTTCTCCTAGGTCTGTAAGATTATAGGAAATGGGGACTAGCCTTATGGGAAGAAGCAGATTTGAAGCTAAAAGATAGTAATTTAAAGGGAGATTTAGAATCACATATATAAAAGTTAATAAAAGACACGGCATCCACTCCCATTACTTGATTTAAAAAATATTTTTTTAAAAAGGTACAAGTTATGGTTATATGGACATTTCCTCCCAAATTGATCAAATAATGCTAAAGAGAATGAGGTCAGGAAGAATGTTTAGGAACACAAATGACTGTATTCAACTAGGAAAGTTTAGGGGAATGCAAACAGTTGAGGGTGCTGACTGTGTGTAGGATTTCTTTCTTTTTAATTTTTACTTAAAAATTGTACACACACCATGAAATATTATCCAGCAAACATTTTGTTCTAGACTTTACTACCACAAATCAATTTTTTTAACTTTTGATTTTTTATCTTAGCTGGAGGCTTTAGCACATGCAAATAAGCATCCAATAACTGAAGATAAGATCGAAATAATACACAAATATAGTGCTAATGTTCTGCAACATAGTTTTCAGTTCTCTAAAAAAATTTTTACTGGCTTCCAGGCTAAAAGGCAAACGAAAATTAGGTGTTTTCAGGTCTATTCATTCCCTCTTTTAAATAAACAGGACCCAACAAATGGTTTCAAAGCAGGGAATTAATCCAAAAATCACACCCAAAACAGTCTATAAATGTTTTCATTGTGTTACTGTAACAAACTACAAATGTTGGATATGATGCTTTACACTTAATGAAACTCTCTGCAAGTTCTCATTGGGTGTTACAAATACCTGCCTGGTTCTAAATATGGTTTGGAAGCTAACGAGACCTGTTACGAACTGTGTTCCCCCCGAAGATGTTGGAGCCCTAACCCCTTGTGCACCTGTGAATGTGACCTTATTTGGAAATAGGGTCCTTGCAGATGTGATCAGGTGAAGCTGAGGTCGTTAGGATGGGCCCTAATCAAACATGACTGGTGTCCTTTTAAGAGGAGAAGAGACGCGCAGACACACAGTAAGAATATCATCTGACAAGAGAGGGAGAGATTGCAGCCATGCAGCTAAAAGCCAGGGAACATCAAGGGTTACCAGCCACACCAGAAGCCAAGGAAAAGGCATGGAACACACTCACCCCTAGAGCCTTCAGAGACAGCATGGCTCTACTGACACCCTGATTTTAAACTTTTGGTTTCCAGAACCGTTACAGAATAAATTTGTGTTGTGTTAAGGCACCCAAGTTCATGGTACTTTGTTACGGCAGCCCTAGGAAACGACTACAGGACCTGAAGGAAGAGGTGTGTCAGAAGAACCGTCAACATTACAAATGGAAAACCAAGAAAAGACTGGTGGGGTGACAGGAAGCGCCCCCTACAATGAAAAAGCAATGGACTAGGAGTCAGGAAACCTGATTCTCGTCCCAGCTAATGAGGTTGTCTGACCCTGAGCTGGACACTTAACTGTTCTCAGCTTTCATTTTGTCACCTGCAGAATACAAGAAAATTCAACTACTTAATCTCTAAACTAAGTCTAGGGTTACTGATGGGCAGATCAAGCACCAAACAGATGAACATTTTCATACTTACAGAAATCACTCTTCTGGCATTGCTTCGAAAAGGGCTCAGTGACAGACAACAGGACACAGGAAGCAGAACCGCAGGCTCCCATTTGCCACTTCCATGGTCACACCAGCAATTTGACCACATTTATTTGGATCAAGTCAGGCCCAAAGTTTGCTATGCAAGTAACAGCAGCCTGACCTGATATTCTTTTATAATGCTTTCTTTTGATATATAGTTATTTCTGCCCTTTCAAGATTTTCAAAATGATTCAAAAGTAAGCTTTTGTTTAGATAAGATCATTGTTACCACCAAAAACAAAGGATGTCACTTGTAAATCATGATTTTTAAATTTTATTTTGCCAATAGGAAAAGTGTTCATCCAAAGAGGAAAAGAAGCACTTTATATGCCGTGACATAGTTGGGGTTTAGAATCCAATAGGACAGCGGCAACAAATATAGTAAATTTATCCTCCAAATGGTTGCCACAGTGATCAAATTTATAGCTTTTTGCTCATTGGTTATCATGACCAAACATCATCATCATCACCACCATCATCATAATCATAAATTTTGGTCATCTGATCAAACACTCAGATTCCAGGAGTGACTAGTAGAACATGACAGGCCTTTGTCATTCTCAGTTTTAATATTCACAGTTGGAGCTCTTTGCAAATCCAGTTTTTTCTCAGACTGGAGTACAGGATACTTAGCTGGTGAGGCAGCTTGGCCATCTGCCTAGTGTTTGCATCTCAGTATAGCTTTGCTCTGTGTGTGTGCCTGTGTGTGTGTGTGTGTGTGTGTGTGTGACAGATGGTTGCAATCTTTTTTAAAATTAGGGAATGTAATGCTATTGTGGCATTCTCAAATGTGGATATTTCTAAAGGTCTCAAGATAACAGGATTCTACTATAGCTCATTCTAGAGTCTGAGCCAGACAGCCAAAGTACAATTAACAGGACAGTTCCCCCAATGAATATCTGTCCTCATGGACATTTAAAATCTGTGTGAAACAAATTTCTAGGCAGGGAGAAAAGCATTTATCCACAACCTCGGGTCTCTGGAGACATGTTTCAATATATCCCAAAAGAGGGCAAACAGGTACTCAAATCAGCCTGCTGCATGAGGCCGCGGGAAAAGCAGGTGTGTTACACTCCTAGGCCAACTCTTTGCTTCCTGGCCTCTGAAACTGGCAGAACTCTTAACACAGTACAAAAGCATAAGCTCCTCCAGGCAAGTAGTTAGCTGTGTGCCTAGCCCACCTATGATGCTGCCTGGGCCAGCCAGCCCTTTCTAATGAGGGAACGTGAAAGAGTGACTGCACAGCCACAGACAGGAACCACGGGCCAGATTTCTACTCTCCACCTCCCTACAGCCACACGAGGTCCCTGTGTATTTAGAAGAGAAGACACATCTTAATGTCTGTCATCACGGGATGTGCTGACAACTCTCAAGCAACCTACAGTCTTCAGAAAGAATACCTCTGGTGGTGGATACATGAATCCACACAGGTGGTAAAATTGTACAGAGCTTAAAATACACACATACACAAATGTGTACACATAGAAATGGGGAAATCTGAATATGATGGGTGGACTGTACTCATACAATATCCTAGTTGAGATACTGTACTACAGTGTCACAAAATGCCACCACTTAGGAGAAACTGGGCAAAGCGTGAAAGGGATTTTCTGTAGAATTTCTTATAAGTGCATGTGAATCTGAAATTAAAAATTAAATTAAAAAGGAAAATAAGGATATATTTTCTGGAGTTTGAGGTAAAGGAGGAAAGAAGACGAAAAGGGGTCTAATTTTTCTCTCTACCAGAGAAAGCGTGAGAAAGAGATTTTTTATTTAAAAAATATATATAAATGTGTAAGGCGATCAGAAGCTCCCTTTCTAGTTCGAAGTTTTTCCTATTTAGAAATTTGGAAACAATGTGGAGGGCCTTCCTTCTGACCTTTTTTGGGGGGGCCGAGGGAGGTCAATAAAATCCTGACAATGTTGGTAGAACACCAAGTATCTCAAAATCTGTACCCCCATCAGCTATTTTTCATACCGAATACTTTCAGACGTCACAGTATTATGCATAGCTTATCAATTTTGCATTAAGTTAACCTGGAAGAGGTCTTTTTATGATTCACGAACACGGGAAGCCTCGCTGTAAACCAGGGCAATCATCTTTCCTAGACTAACGAAAGGGTCTGGAACTACATTCCCACACATCGGCCTCAGCTTTCTCTTATGGATTTTAAATGGAGAGTCGAATGCTACGGTGGTGTTCTCAAATTTAGATATTCCTATTTGAGGTCCAGAGAGAGACAGGAAAAGTAACTAAATTTATTGAGCGCTCAAGATGCGCCAAGCACTGTGTATTGAGCTGCCAAGACCAGGAAGGGTGGAACCCATGTGTGGTGAGGGTACAGGCTCATGCCCCAGACATGACATCACACCACCACTCTGCCGAGTCAGAAGCACTGACTTCGGAGGCCAAAAACGATTACATGATTCAATGGGTAAGGTCACAGACAGCCATGGAGGAAAGGGCTCCAGGAGAGCAGCAACCACAAATCCTAAATGGACAGCTGGATCACTATGGCTAGTTTTATTAGGATATAGAAACATGTAAAGTAATCAACAGGATATTTAACCAAATTCCACTCTCTACTACCCAAATTTAAGTACTTTCAGCCCCATAATTAAACTTGAAACCAAACTAAATTGAGGCAACAAAACAAAAAGATGAATCCAAATATGGGGGAAGGCTTCTTGTGTCTACAAACCCTAACTGTAGATTCAAGAGATTTAAAAAACTAACAGAACATGTAAATCTTCATTTCAACATTGCTATGTCCTCTACTGTCTGGGATTGCTGTGCTCTCCAAGGTCACTTCCACTCTAAGCAATCCCCAAAATCCCAGTCAAAGCTCTCTTCCTATTCAGATGTGTTTGACCATGCCATTCTTTTGTTTGGAACTTGGCAGTGACTATCTTAAGTCTAACAGCCCTCTCCTTTAATGTCCATCACTGGAGAGATCGCTCATTTACCCCTCCTGGGTCACATCACCTCTTTATTCCCACTTAGACCACCTGGCCCTCTCTTTACTCACCTAACTGCTTATTGATTCAGCCTCTCTGCACACAAACTCAATCCCTGTAATGCTAGAACTGTTTTAATCGGTGTCTGTCATACATCCGAAAGTTGTCAGTTTTAGCCTTCCAACCATAAGAGCTGAATGAAAGTGGAAATGGAAAAAGAGTAAATGCCCTGTAACTGCTATGTAGGATAAGGGTGAGGCTGAGGAGGGCGACCTACCTTTTTTAAGTTACATAAATAACAAGACCAATTTCATTCACCCTATTGTAAAGTATTAAATTTTAATTGCTGATTGCCCTTACTATTATCACTTTAAGACTGTGTGGTGCTTTGTGACTTATAAATTACTTCTTTATGTTATCCTCAGTCCAACTCAGAGAGGAAGGCACAGAAGATATGAGAATTATTATCCCCATCTTACCTATGAGCAAACAGGCTCAAGGATGTAAGTGACTTGTCCAAGGTCATATAGCTAGAAATTCATTAAGTCAGAAAACAAGTCAGAGAGGCCTTTCATTGCAAACATAGTGTTCCATCTACCAAACCATCGGAAGTCTCGTTTAGAACCATGATTAGTGGGTTGGAAAAAAAGAACCTAGTCAGAAAGATCTGGGAATGTTATTATGTAAAAATGAAAAGCTGACAATAAATTTTCACAGGTTTGAACAATAATGATACAAGATACCACACTTTGAGCCTTTACCGGGAACGGGACACGTTAGCTAAAACTGCAAGGGAAAGATTATCAGCCTCATTTTACAAAAGAAGAAATTTAGTTCAGAGAGGTAACAATGGCCTAAGGTTAGTAAGTGATAAGGCCCAGAGTCAAACCCAGATCTGCAGGACCCAACATGTGTATACTTTCTGCTACCCCAAGTAGGAAGGTTTATTTTGAAAATGGACATACCAGATGTTCTCTATCACCATTAAGAACAAGACAAGAGGAAATGAACTGAAAACCGTATAAGGAGAAATTTAGGTTGAATGTCTTAAGACCCTCCTGTCACAGGCAGGGTGATTAAACTTGCACCATTACCAAGGGTACTCATGAAACCTCCTTTCTAGATGGCTTTTTCACATATATAAAAATTTGCTCCCAAAGAGACATTCAAGACTGTAAGTAAATCAGTCTAAACATTTTCTCGGACTCAAAAAATTCCTAAAAAGATAAAACCACAAAATAGAGACACCTAAATTTTCACACAGATTCAAAAAGCTGTGTTTGCCTTATGGATATAAAATGTCAGCTTCTCACATGGGGGTCTAAAATCTTATCATAACATATTACTTAAAACAACAGCAG
This sequence comes from Physeter macrocephalus, assembly GCF_002837175.3. NCBI lineage: Eukaryota > Metazoa > Chordata > Mammalia > Artiodactyla > Physeteridae > Physeter > Physeter macrocephalus. The sequence continues at coordinate 2,334,330 of NC_041219.1, read as the reverse complement.
GGACTTCCCTGGCCGGTCCAGTGGTTACGACTTCACCTTTCAATGCAGGGGGTGTGGGTTCGATCCCTGGTCAGGGGGCTGAGATCCCACATGCCTCGGGGCCAAAAAACCAAACCATAAAACAGAAGCAATACTGTAACAAATTCAAGAAAGACTTTAAAAAATGGTCCAATCGATATTTCTCCAAAGAAGATATACAGACTGCAAACAAACATATGAAAGGATGCTCAACATCACTAATCATTAGAGAAATGCAAATCAAACCTACAATGAGTTATTACCTCACACCAGTCAGAATGGCCATCATCAAAAAATCTACAAACAATAAATCCTAGAGA
>NC_041219.1:2327064-2333627 GCF_002837175.3 Physeter macrocephalus | reverse complement strand
CGGGGAGGGGGAAGGGTAAGCTGGGACGAAGTGAGAGAGTACCACGGACATATATATACTACCAAATGTAAAATAGATAGCTAGTGGGAAGCAGCCGCATAGCACAGGGAGATCAGCTCGGTGCTCTGTGACCACCTAGAGGGGTGGGATAGGGAGGGTGGGAGGGAGACGCAAGAGGGAGGAGATATGGGGATATATGTATATGTATAGCTGATTCACTTTGTTATACAGCAGAAAATAACACACTATTGTAAAACAATTATACTACAATAAAGTACTTAAAAAAATAAAAATAAAGCTAAAAAAAATCTATTTGATAGGAATTGACACATTAAGAATATTGAATCTTCCCATCATTAAATATGTATATCTGTATTTATTTAGGTCTTCTTTGATTTCTTTCATTGGTGTTTTGTAGTTTTCAACATATGTACAGATCTTGTATATATTTTGTTAAATTTATACACAAGTATTTCATTTTTGGTGATATTGGAAATGATATTTAAAAAAATTAAATTTCCAACTGCATTGTTAAAAAAAAAGGAAAAAAAAGGGTCCACATCAAAAAATCTTAAAAAAAAAAGAAAAAAGAAAAACCCAACAGCAAATAGTAGTGCTGAATACATACCACATTTTAATAATCTCGGGCAGAAAACATTTTTTAGCAAAAAAAAAAATGTCAGTCACAAGGGAATTCTTCATACCGTGACCATGTACAGCCAAACCCTCTCACACTATACAATCTATGTATTAACAGGATGCATGTATCCTATTAATCCTATAATGTACATAAGCCCACTCGCTTTACCACAGCAGGAAACCATATGGTGCCAATGAGTATGACATGAATTAGTTCCCTGTGAATACTAAGGAAACCCTAAGAAGTTTTCTACAATGCAAGTTAGAAAATAGACAAAATTTCTTCCTATAACTACTAAAAAGGGTCCCAATTGATCTCCACTGAGATTACTGATTTAACAGCAAAGCAGATTAAGATTATGTATTAGACAAAGTCACCATTTTATTGTTTATAAAATTACAGAGTTTAAACAATTTTGTGTAGCTCATCAGTTGTCTAAACAGCATGCAAAGCAATGCACAAAACCCTAAGCCTGGCTGATTCACTGATCGATTTTAATGTCCACAAAAGAAGTAGGTCACCACTGGAGGAGGAGCATGACGAAATAAAAACACAGGTTTAACAAGCCATTGTTTTGGTCTGATAGGCTGGAAATGAGCATTCTAAATGGCAAATCTAAACGGAACGTCAGTAAACTCTATACCATTGCTCTGAAAAGAATTATAAGGAAGAGAATAAGGATTGGGAATGAGTTCATTTTCATCCAATACATGTGGGAAATATACATTCCAAAGTTAAGAAAGGAGAACCAAGGCTGTAAAAAATCAAACATTACTTATTCCCAGAAAAGAAATGTAAAACTGAGTAAGAGCGCAGGAGAATGAAAATGTAATAGGATGGACAGTTCAGTGGCATGAACAGTACCACTCACCAAATGTCAGTCTCTCAAGAGGATCGGAGACCACCGAGATGGTCATGTTCATACTTTACAGCTCCACCCCAGATCTACCAACTGAGAGGGGGCCCAGGCCTGCAAATCCTTCATCAAAATCCATTAGGGAATTTAAAGAACTTTTGGGTTGTCTGAGAGAATAATGACAGGAAAGAAAATGCTGAAACTGAGATTCTGTAATTAGGAAATTAGACTCCGGGATTAGCTTCTGACACAAACTGGGTGATGGATGTCTTCTCTGATATTAGAATCATTTGGAACAGGGAATGAGAAAAGACTGCAAAACAAATGGTATTTTATAGAACATTATCAGCTATAATCTTATGATTCCCTGTTCCTCCACACCTCCCTGGGCTTTGGTGCTTCCTGTAATAGGGGGCTCCCTCAAGACTGAAAATATTTGAATTGTCTGGAAACTTGGCCGACCTGCACTTCCTATATTGGTAATGTTAGTGCTTAAACTTCTAAGTTATGTGACACTGCTACCTATGTTATTCCGACCGTAAAGTCCTTATCCCTATAATGATGTAAACCTAGGGTATTAGATTTTCCCCCAATGAGTCCCTAGCTATAAACCCCATGGCTTTATGTGTCACTTTAAGTGCTTCAAAATATCCTTGAAAGAAGTCAAAGAAACACTTATTAACGGATTTTCCTCAGTCTTTATTTGCAAGTTAGTACTAAAAATTAGGACCAAAGGATATGGGAGACAGGCAGTTAAAATGAGTTTTTATACAAAAAAATGAGAAACTACCTTAGAAATTTATCCTGTGACATTTTGCCAACAAAGCTCTCTTCTGTGTTTCTGATGATCCAAAGCTGTGACAAAAATTCTTCTAAGGTACAGCACTAGAGTCTATTTTGGAAAGCAGAATGCTATTTCCAGGAGTGAGGGAATGGAAACATTAACATAGGGCAAGGCATTCAAAGTCTGCATTGGGCCTGGGTGATAGTGGCTCACAGCATACTTCTTAAGTGGAAAGGCATAGGCTGGAATTCAAAATTATTATAAACACTGCTTTGATGCCTACAGGTTGTACTTTTAACCCTTGTGTGGCCTCTTTGAAAATACAAATCATCTAATTAAAAAAAAAAAAGCCAAAGAATGCAGTTCAAATCCACATTCACTACTGGAAACAAAAACTGAAAGGCCATGCTTTATACACACTAATGAAATACTGTCATTCTATTCACCAAACATTTATTAAGTCCAGCTACGGGTCTGAAACTATACTAACATCAATGACTATGATCTATTGAGTGCTTGCCTCTCGATGAATAAAAATTTTTGATGGCTTCTCATTTAATTCTTAAAAAATAATCCTATGAGATGAGAACTATTATTACCCTTCATTTTACACACAGGGAGACTGGGCTGGTAACAACGAGCAACTTGCCTTGATAAGCTGATAAGGGAACCCAGGCAGTCTGAACTCTTAATCACTTTGCTGAATTCCTTCCTATATCCTAGGTGCTGAGGGTAAAAAAGATAAATGCAACGTGCTCTCTAATCTCACAGTGCTAATTTTTAAATACAAATGGTAGCACGATTCAGAAACATTAAAGTATACGATCAAGTTGTTTTAACACCTAGTGATTTTAAAATTATTTGACACACATAGCATGAACAAAGAGAAAAAACAAGATCAACATATGCTGATATCGTGGCTCAAGAGAATTATCCTCGTCGTTCTGATTCCGTTTCTCCTCCGCTTTTTGGAGCCTGTATCTAATAATTTAATACCTATCTTTTTAAGTCTATCTTAACTGGATAAAACTGAACTATTTTGATAAATCAAACATGTATATATCTGATATTAGCATGGATATTTGCTATGGTGATAATGAGAGGATATAACTCTAGGCTCACTAGTACAACTAATTCATAAATTATATATATATATAGCTAAATTCAAATAATAATATAGAGAGTTATTAGGATTGGGAAAGCAACATAATCACTTCTATTGAAGGACTCAAATTCTAAAGAGCTCAAAATACTTGAACTGGAATTTAATTTACCCTCACAACATCTGAAGCACAGAGTAGTTAATCTAACAGGCTGGCATCAGGTTTCCTGTTTGGTTGTGAGCACCTCAAAGGCAGCCTCCACCTATTTTGTTGGCCTCTACATTCCCAGGACCTAGCACAGGGCTTGATCCATAATATTGCCAGAAGACTTTAGCAAAATGTTTAGACAAATGGAAAATCACAAAATCAAAGGGTCTCGGAATTGGAGCCCTAGGGTTTAAATGGTCCAGCCAAGCAAGAGACAAGCAAACAAACAAGTGAACCAAAGTGCTTAAGTTTCTTCTATATCCACAGTGTCCATCGTACATGCTGAGCCTTCTGCACAATATTATGTTCAAAGAGACACTCGAAGTGCTTTTTCTGGGTTAATGCATTGAAACCACAGCACAAAGTGGTGACATGGCTTCCCTTGGTCATACAACTAGGGTGAGCTTTATGATCTTTTAATACCCCAACAGGGCACTTTCCGCTTCATAAGGCAATCTCCATTTGCCAGAATTTAAAGAACTGTCATTCCCCAACCTGAGTCTAATGGAAGAGCAGACAGTGCAATTCTTCTGGCTTTGAACAGGGCAAAGCCTTGCTAAACCAAGCCTGATCTGCAGCCACTCATTAATACTAAGGAAATATAAGAAAGAGACTTTGCTTCCTATAGCATCCTGAAAAAGATGTCTTACTTCTAAAATCACATTGATTATAAGAATGAATAAATAATGAATTAAAAAACAAATTTCAGTGTCATGGCTGCACTGAATTTACCCCTAAGGACAGGGTTTGGGGGTGGCTTGGATATATCAAATCGACAGATAATCTGAAAACCTTATGTATGCCATTACTCTCAGCCTCCTTCCCACCAAGCCTTTTACCAGAGTTGACCCCTGTTCCTCGGCCTGCCCCCCCATCTGGCAGAGGCGCTAATGAGCAGTGAAATGGCCAAAGGGCAGGCAGCAGGGGGGAGCAGGGAAAACAACACAAAAAAGGAGACAGGAGGCTGGATCCTTTACAAACTCAACAATCAGTCCCTGGACAATAGAGCTGGTGGTAGCAATAAAGGTTTTTGTATTTTACAACTCGAAATGCTTGACAGCCATTAGTTATAGATAGAATGTTCCTATCAGGAGAAAAAGTGTGGGCACACTGAGCGACCTGCCCAAAGGTACACAGCTCATCAAAACAGTCGTTATCTTGGTCCAGAGAAGAAACAGTAGGCTTGATTAAATCCCGCTGGATTGAAATTTTGCCAAAAAATAGTGAAATATCTGTGTCAAATATGGAAGAGTTTAGAATCAAGAATTCCTTGGTTAAAAAAAAAATCTTAAAATAAAAACAGATTCCACTCTTAAAAACAGAACAAAAATGTTCTCTTGAAATATAGAATAATAGTTTTACCTATCTTACCTAGTTAAAAACATATATATATGTTTATATATATATATAAATAAAACTAACAGTTTTATTTATATATATATATAAACATATATATATGTTTTATTTTTATTTATGTATGACATGAGGGTTTCCAGCGTTTTAGAAATATTTACTGCCATCCATAAATACTCAGATTTGGGGGAACATAGGTAAATATGTGTATGGTAGTATGGATAAAGTCTTAAATACATTTACTGTCATATAAAATGGTCACTGAATTTCACAGTACTTGTCATTTAATTAGAGTGAAACTGAGATAACTCTCTTGGCCAGGATTTTACTGATTTGATTATTTGGGTCGAGAAACAGGACATTCATTTGAACTGCCTCCTGTCTATAATCTGCCACTCATCCACAAGTGGGAGAAAAACATATTCTTCCTTGATTATAGTTTAATAAGACCACCTGGCTATTGTGGTATTGTGGTAGCATCACTTGAGCAGTGGACCCCAAGGTCGATGTCTGAATAATCCTGAATGGTCAGGATCTGGTAGAAGCTGGTAATACCAAACTGAACTGGATGACCAAGTAGAGCTGGTTATCAGTCTCTTTGTTAAAGACATAATTAACCGAATAATTAAGAACAGGACTTCAATACTGAAACAAGCAAAAAAAAGAGACTAAATCAAAATGCTAATGATCAAATCCAATTCTTGCCTTCTGAGTATGATATATTTATTAGTGTTTTCATATTTAATTTTGCAATTTTTTATAAGCATTTCAGGGAATTTTGCAGTGAGCTATTAAAAAAAGAAAATCAACTTAACTCACTTTTCCCCACAGAGTTCTATTAGGGTTTGCAAAAAACTCCATTTTTATCACAAAATATTGCAAAGGAGATAGCTTCAGAAAATATAGCTTACCGATATTGAACACATTATAAGCATCAGAAAATTTATATTTTAATTATTAAGCATATGTCAAAAGCTCATGTGCTTTAGAGGAAGCATCTCCCGGTTTTTAAAGCATGTTGTTTTTCCAAGTTTCTAAGGGAAAATGGTTTTGTCTTCACACACTCCATTAGTAGACAGTTTTTGATATTCTATCAAAGTCATTTCTTTCCCTCTGACTCCAGTAAAAAGTTACAATTATCTGCAATATGCATTATTGGATATTCCTCTCTAAACATCAAAGAAATATTTTCAGTTTAAACAAAGCAAGTGTTAAATTACAAATGGCTAAAAGTTAAAAAAAAAAGTAACAAACATCTGGAGGGGAAAAGTAATGGAAATGAAAACCTAATGTTTTAACTTCAACATTAGATTTCCAGGTTCCTCAATACATTAATGCTTGAGATCTTTAGAAGAAATCCAAAGAGTTTCAACCAGTCTAGTTGTAACAGGTTTTATTCCGATTTAGTTCCTCCTACTCGATTTTAAAATCATCACTTAAGTTTCTAGATTTCTACAAACTTAGAAAAACAAAAAGCTCTTGTTGCCTATCTAGAATGTTTGACTAACAAATGAAATTACATCACTTTCCTGTGTATCACAAGTTCTTTAATAAAGGAACTGTCCCCCCAAAGATATGGAATAGAAATGCATTTTTTTTTTTTTTTTTTTTTTTTTTTTT
>NC_041219.1:2293603-2327017 GCF_002837175.3 Physeter macrocephalus | reverse complement strand
GCCATGGCTCACGGGCCCAGCCGCTCCGCGGCATGTGGGATCTTCCCGGACCGGGGCAAGAACCCGTATCCCCTGCATCGGCAGGCGGACTCTCAACCACTGTGCCACCAGGGAAGCCCGAAATGCATATTTTTAAATCAAGAGACCGCACACACCCCATTACCAAATAAAGAGAATCAGCAACCCGAGAAAACAGCTGGGGTTTGTTAGTAACTTTCTAGTGACCAATTGAACTTAAGCTTCAGCATCTAGTCCTTGGATCAATTTCTAGGTCAATTTCAGTATCTTCAGAATGATTTCTTTTTTTTTCTTTACAAACCATTAATTCATATTTACAGAAGTATTTCCCTTCTGTTGTTAATTTCCTTTCTCATAAAGATATTCTGAAAACAAAACACCTAAAAACATCTCTGGTTCCCACTGATTTATTCTTTATTATTTTGTCCTTCCTTCTTTTCCTCCAGAAGCACTGGCTGCTTCACTAAGCAACATCTGGATGGAGCATTTCATACACAAGGTTAACATTGTTATTACTGCACTGTATTTTCTTGAGCCTTAGCTCTACTCTCTAAAACTTTTTCCAAATATTTTCCATCACTAAATCAGTTACGTGATGGGCTCCTGTCTAAAGGCAAAATCGAGAAATGCAAATAAATATGAAATGCCTAGTTTCAACTGGCCGAAGGACTGACTAACTGAAATCTATATAGGTTCTAAGAGGCGAGGACATCTCTGCATGTGCCTATTGAGGCACACAGCAGAAATACTACTTTCCAAATTGATGAACAACACATGGCATCGAACCTCTACAGTTAGAAAGCTTATAAATTGCAATTTAAATTATCTTCCTTGGGGACTTCCCTGAAGGTCCAGTGGTTAAGACTCCACGCTTCCACTGTAGGGGGCACAGGTTCGATCCACGCAGTACAGCCATAAATAAATAAATAATTTTCCTTAACTACAAATAGATTTTAAATGTACCTTAGTATTATTTATAAGCAAGTCTTAAACTTGATGATATTCAGCATAGATATAGTGAAGATATAATGATACCGCCAAGGGTACTCAGTGAGTTTGATGCACAACTGTCACCTCACTCCATGTGTAGCTACAGGTAGCTATAAGCTATTAGGGTTTAGGCTGTCAGTGATAGCTACATGAAAGTGTACAGTGGAATTAATAATAATGTTAAACATTTATTGAGCACTTACTATGTGCCAGGCCTTCTATTAAGCCCTTTGCATCACTGACTTATTTAATCCTCACACGATGCTATTAGAAATGTACCACTCTTACCACCTTCTTAAAGAGGAGGAAATTGGACCTTTAAAACTGAAAACATTACTACCGTATGACCCAGCAATTCCACTCCTGGGTATTTATCCAAAAAAAAATGAAAACACTAATTCAGAAAGATACATGCACCCCGATGTTCAGAGCAGCATTATTTATTATAGCCAAGATATAGAAGCAACCTAGATGCCCATCAACAGATGAATGGATTAAGAAGATGTGGTGTATATACACACACACACCCCTATATATACACAATGGAACATCACTCAGCCATAAAAATGAATGAAGTTTTAGAGGGTATTGTGCTAAGTGAAATAAAGAAAGACAAATACTGTGTGCTATCACTTATATGTGGAATCTAAAAAATAAAACTAGTGAATATAACAAAAAAGAAATAGACTCACAGATATAGAGAACAAAATAGTGGTTACCAGTGGGGAGAGGGAAGGGGGAAGGGGGGCAAGATAGGGGTAGGGGATTAAGAGGTACAAACTACTATGAATAAAATAAATAAGCTACAAGGATAGATAGTACAACATAGGGAATATAGCCAATATCTTATAATAACTATAAATGGAGTATAACCTTTAAAACTTGTGAATCATTATGTTATACACCTAAAACTTATATAATATTGTACATCAACTATACCTCAGTTAAAATAGTTTTTAAAAGTGCTTTTAAAAAGGTCATGTAATTTGCTGAATATTCTAGTTAGTCAAGTGATGGGCCAGAATTTGAACCCAAGCCACCTGAATCCAGATCCTGAGCTCCCGACTCTAAGACCAGTAGAAAAGTTAGGTCCCATTTCTCTCTCCTTCCTTTACCTCTCACCTCCTCCAGATCAAAAAAATGTGAAAGTCCAAAGCAGCTCATCAAAATAATAGATCTGAAATCTGATTCAAACTCAGAAAAAAAAAACCAAAAACAAAAAAAACAAAGGGGAATAAAGTAAATAAGAGAAGTACTCTTAACCAAAATCTAGTTAATGTCCTCACTGGCTTAGTCAACACTCCATCCCCTGCAGAAGCAAAAGTGGCACATACTTCTTTCCTATATCCACATACTTTTGGTTAAGAAACTTTGGAGTAACCTACCAAGTACTGATCCCAGTCACATCAGATGAGAGGGTGACAATGTAGATATCTTCTTCCAGCCCTGTTACATGACACCATAAAACGTACAAGACTTCTTTTTCAAAGCAAAAGAACTTTAAAACAAAACAACCCAGAAGAATAAAAGGGGACCAATTTGGCTTTTAGGCCCTGTACCTAGTAAATCCTGTCAGTTCAAAAATATATCTCTCATATAAGGAAATCAGTGAATGACACTGTTGGAAAGAATTGAACTTACTGTAAAGTACAAGGCTCATTTCCTATGGAAAATGCAATAATTTATTTCTTTAGTACAAGCTTTCCAGTAAAGAATGCCCTTGAACTGAATGCCTTGCTGTGACTGGCTGCACACTCTACCCAACAGAATATATATAAGCAAAAAGGAAACACGCTGTCTAGAAAAAAAATACACAATTTCCTTCTATTTCCTTTTCTAAGTAGAACAACTCTTCTTTGGGGAACAAATCGGGGTCTTATAACAATTAGCTACACAATATTTTCCATTCTCACAGCCAGTAAAAACTAGAAACCATGAGGGTCAATGAAGATGGCCCAATTATTCCCAGATAGGCAAGGGATTTTGTGGTGGGTGCTTCATATGGGCTTCTTATTCAGCATGAAGATCAGGTGCCTGGAATCCAGATATCCCCCAAATGAGCAAGAATCCATTGAGAAAATAAAACCATATAGATCCTTTAACTACTACATATTTTATTCCAGCTTGGCTGAAACATCGGCTGTGTGAGGACGAGTGGTGGAAAATAAAGGCATAAAGGGAGGTGGGTATAAACTGTGGGGACTTCGAAGAGCTAGGGAAGGTTGTAATCAATTCAGTGGCCAGCCGTGGATCCGTAGAAAGTTTCTAGGAAGAGCAGTGATGTGACTATACCCTATGCAGGTTAACTGGCAAACATAGGAGAGCCAAAGGTAGAAAAGGTGAAAGGTAAGAAGACCAGTTAAGAGGCAAGATATGGAACTTAAGAGTCCATCTACGGATGAGTGCCTGAAGGAGATGTGGTAGACACATACAATGGAACATTACTCAGCCAGAGAAAAAAGGAAGTCCTGCCATTTGCATGGATGAAATTTGAGGACATTATGCTAAGTGAAATAAGTCAGACAAAGACAAATACTGTCTATAATATGTGGAATCTAAAAATGCTAAATTTATAGAAACAGACAGTAGAATGCTGGCTGCCAGGGGCTTGGGGGGAGTTGGGGCGTACGGAGGGAATGAGGGTGCAAACTCCCAGTACAAAGGTAAGTGCTGGGGATCTAGCATGGTGATTATACTTTACAATACAGTATTATATACCTGAAAGTTGCTAAGAGAATAGATCTTAGATGTTCTCACCACAAAAAAAGAAATGGTAATTATGTGAGATGATGGAGGTATTAAGTAATGCCACTGTGGTAACCATTTTGCGATACATAAGTCAAATCAACATGCTGTATTCCTTAAACTTACACAAGGTTATATGTCAATTACATCTCAATAAAGCTGGGTTGGGGGACAATTGATGGAAGCTGAGTGCTGGTTAAATCTCACTGTATTTGCTTACAATGCGTTTCATTTCATTTTAGCAACATTAATCTCATGACTTCAAAGAACTTACCTATTTCCTATTCTGTTGCCTATAAGAAAGTTTATATAGATTTTTCTTATTGATGAGTTCAATGGGATACAATGTCCTTTTAGTTCTGATGCTTAGAAAATGGCAGACCTATGTTTGATATGTATGCCAATACCAATTTAGGCAACACTGTGATCACTAGAGTGTAATGGAGTATCACTTTTTGACTTCTGACACTAGGTCAAAAAAGGCCCTGCTTGCAGCTTTCTCCTCATTTGGGAAAACACCCTCTCTGGGAGCCCTGAGTGTATGTCAGAAGGCTGACTTCCCACCCTGAGACCACCACGTTAGAAAGGCCATGTGTGTGGGTGCTCCAGAGGACACCCCCAGATGCACCCAGACTTCAAGCCAATTCTGCAAAAGCACCAGACCTGTGAGTAAAGACGCCTCCAAATTCTACCCCAAGCATGAGAGGTAACCCCCAGCTGCTTGAGTCCTCCCAGCTGAGGCCCTAGACATCCTGAAGCAGAAACAAGCTTTTCTGTTGTGCCCTGTCCATATTCCTGACCCAAAGAATCCATGAGCTTTTTTTTTTTTTTTTACATTATTAAGTTTTGGGGTGGTTGATGAAACAGTAATAGGCAACTGGAACCATACGTCTAACAAGAGAGGTAATAAACCCATTGGTTATGGAGCCCACACCTGGAATATGATACTTAGTTCTGGGTGACATATTACAAAAGACAAAAAAACAAGCATACTCAGAGGAGAATAAGAAGAATGTTCCTTCATGGGAAAAAGCTGAAAGGCTTAGAGATATTCAAACCAGAAAAGAGAACAAAGGGTATATGTTAATTGCCTTCAAATATCTGAAGAGCTATCACAAGTAAAAGTAATAACAATTACTCTGTATATGCCCAGGAGGGAGGCCTAGGAACAGTTAGCAGAAGTTACAGGGAGTCAGATGGAAGTGTTTTCTAATGTTCAGAGCTTTCCAGGAAAGAAGAGGCAGCCTTAAGAGGACCGTGAGTTTCCTAACGTTAAAGGTAATCAAGCAGAGTCTAGATGATCACCACCTGGTGGGTTAGTTTGGAGAGAATTCATTTATTGACCAGAAGGTTGAATAAAATGCTCTTACTTTAAGGTTACACTGTAACACTGAGATGTTTTTAATCTAAAGATCATCCCCATTTCCTTGTGCTAAGAAATCTAATCCCAACACATGTTGAGCAGAGGGAAATAAATACAAGATGAATAAATTGAATGAAAGGCAATACCAAAGTATAAATAGAAAGGGATGCAGAACTCTGGAGGAGAGAAGAATGGCAAACTAACAGGAAAATACAATCCAGCAGAGCAGCAAAGGAACTTCAGAAAAAGATAAAGCATGAAGATGGAACCATGGAAGAGAGAAAAGCAAGGCCAAAGATCCCATTACAGATGGCCCAGGGTAGAGAGGATGCCTTCATCTTTCTTGAGAAATGGTTTTATTCGTTTTTAAGACTTTTCTCCTCGGTCAGTGGGAAAGACAGACCAGAAGAACATGGTAATGTAGCAGCATAAAGAACAAGGTTCAAGTGGTAAAATTAACAGAGCTCTCCAGCCATCAGTGAATTTCTGGCCTCAGAAAGATACAGGATCTGTGTGCCTATGGGGTCAGGTACACCTGCATGGAAGCCACCGCGAGTATGTAAGAATCACTACTAAGGAAAGCAAGAAAAACCAGTGCGTAAAACCTGGTTTCCTAACAAAGGCAACGTGAAAAGGAAAACACAAACCACCTAGAAAATGAGATATTTCCAAGGCCAAACCATCCCGGGAACAACAACAAAAAGACATGAAAAGAAAGAGTTAAAAAGTTATCTCATACACATTTCATCTGAATTTTATCACCATTTGTAATCAACTTCCAATGTTTCATAATACCCTTTAACCTTAGTTACTCAACCCAGGGAACAAGTCATCTCATTGTTACCCCATTTGAAGGAAGAGTGGAGACTCTTTTCATGTTGATAAGAGATAGAAAAAGGAGACACTCCCAGGAAAGAAAAGTGTTTTGAGGAAACTCCTGGAGCCTGAGGGTAAGAGGTGGTGATAATATGCTGCTTGCCTTAACCCTTTCAAAGATGCATCAAACCATAAGTTAGAAATTCATGTAATCAATAAAATAAAAGTAATTTATTAAAAAAAAACAACAGAAATTTTTCAGTACTAAAAAGGAACAGAAATTTTATCTTACTACTCACCCATTTCCTAGGTCTGCCTCTTGGCCGTTTTTCTCCAGTGGCTTCTGCTTTCTGCAAAATGAAAACGGAAGTCATATCGTTTCCTACCTGACATTTCTTATAAGTGCTGTACCAAGGGACACATTTCAAGTAAGAATGTTCTGGTTTGTAGATGAGGTATTAAGATTGCTTTAACAATCTCTTTCTCCTTGAAGGTTCATCTTCTCCATTTTTCATTGCATGATGCAAAGAGAGATCTAGGCAACCCTCACCCTAACAGACTCCCCTGGAGTAATCTCTGAAATGCATGAAAATGCTTTTTAAAATCCATTTTGCCCTTATTTCTATCTGTAATTAAAAAAAATTATTCCCACATATCCATAATTATGTAAAGTAGACTTTTAGAAATTAATGTTTCTTAAATGATGATTTTTCTTTCCATATCACAACTAAAATTACCAAAATTAACATTGATATATTACTGTACAATTTACAAACCACTTCTACCCACATTGTTAGGCAAAAGCAAATCTAAATGTGAGTGAAAATATATAGGCTTCTAACTCAAAAAAACAAATATTAGCACACTTCTACATAGTTAATTTCCTATTCCTTGCCCCAAACACACACCTGTCAATCAGTTCACCCAAAGCAGAGAAAAAAAAAAGCTAGCAGAAATCATCAATGTTTTTCTCTGAGATGGAAACCAGGGATGCTAAAAATAATAATTAATAAACAATGTATATTATTAACAATTCCACACTCAACACAAACCTGACATGAATATATTTCTAACTACCTTAACAGTTTATTCATTGCTTTACTTCACAGAAGATTTTTCTGGTATCACAGTTGTTTTTTTCCCTTTTGAGTCAAATTTTAATATTATAATTTCCCTGTGTTTATCACTCCTACTCCAATCCCCAAATACACCAACACACACATATCACATACACTTTCTATAAAAATACACGTTTACAGGGACTTCCCTGGTGGCGCAGTAGTTGAGAATCCGCCTGCCAATGCAGGTTCGATCTCTGGTCTGGGAAGATCCCACATGCCACAGAGCAACTAAGCCCGTGCGCCACAACTATTGAGCCCGTGTGCCACAGCTACTGAAGCCCACGGGCGCCTAGAGCCTGTGCTCCGCAACAAGAGAAGCCAGTGCAATGAGAAGCCCACACACTGCAAAGAAGAGTAGCCCCCTCTCACTGCAACTAGAGAAAGCCTGCGCACAGCAACAAAGACCCAACACAGCCAAAAAAAAAAAAAATACATGTTTATAGTTTTCATTTTCAGAGTAAAGAAAACTTAGTACATCCTCTTCTGTGTACGAGAATCATCTCAAGGCTATATAAACACAAAAATACAGGTAACCTGAGCCAGGATAACTCGTTTTGCATTTTACTTTTGTTACCTGGGTTAGCAGCAAGTACTTGGTACAACGATACTAAAATTACCTATTATAATTGTCTACACTGCCAAATGACTCTCCTTTCTCCCTTCAATCTGGTAAAAATAGATGGAGATAGGTGACAGATTGATAGATACACAGAGAGATACAAAGATACACAGGTACATAGACAAAATAAGATTTTTATGTCACAAGATTTCTCACCAAATATCTTCCTGACCTATCTAACAGGTTCCATGAATTAACCCAAACTTTGTATGATTATAATGTTAATTCACATTTATTGAGCATTTAAAATACCCCAGGCGCCAGGCTAAGTCATTCCCATGTGTTATTTTAATCTTTACAACAGCCGTCCATGTAAGGTAGCTGTTATTATTTCTCTTAGTTTGCAAACGAGCAATTAAGTCTTAGAAAGGCAAGCTGAATAACTCAGGTCGCACACAAAGCTGGTAGGTGGCAGGCCTGGGATTTGAACCCAGTTCTGTTGGACTCTAAAGCCAGGGCTCTCACTCTCCTGACAACGCTGCCTCCCTTTAGGTTACATGCATTTGCTGCTATGAGGAGATATTTTAGTTAACGAAAATGGTCACTGACTCAGCTCCACCTGAGTCAGATTTGGGCCCTCTGCATCACAGTAGTAGGGGTTACTACTTTGAATGGCTCCACAAAGGAATCATTTCTTGTCAAGGGTTAGTGGTCCTGTCTTACCTTCGGTCATAAGGGCATGAGTTAAATTAAGTGAAAGCCAGGAGTGCCCAGTGAATCACACCCTCTTTCTGAGTGTTGTCTCAGGGAGAGAGGGAGATCTCAAAAGGAACACAGACTCCACTTTGGAAAGCTTAGATTCAAATCTGTGCTCTGCCATGTTAGCTTTATGACTTTGGGCAGGTCCCTGAAAACCTTAATTTGGTTTCAGGTGTGAAATGGAGATAACACCTCCAGTGAGGAGTGAGGAGTGAAGTGGCTGCCATAAATGAGGTGCTCAATAAATGTTCTTTCACTCCTAACCAGATGGAACTCTTAAAGGGAAAGTTTTCCTTTAAGTTAGTCCAATCTCATAGAAGGTTCAATCAATGCAAATATTCCATTACACCCATAGATCACCTTAAGAATGAAGCTTTTAAGAAACCCTCTGGCTAGTACATCATGAGATATATGAGTACAAAATTCCCTAATACAGAAGTAGTGTCTGATTTACCCTTTAGGAGCAACTGTAAGGTTGCACAGTTTACTCAGTAGTAAATTATACAAACATGGAAGATAGAAATCCTTTCTAATGGGCATATGGGGATGGTAGGTGGGGTTGAGAGGAGGAGACTGCTGATCTTAAAAGCTAACAGCGCTACACCAGGCTTTTCTGTATGGTGGTTATGTTCCGGGGCCATGATGTGATCCGGGTGTATCAAAAGTCTGTTAAAAAGAGGGTTGTTTTCTAAGAGGGTTTCACTGCATTTCAAAGTTAGAGAAAGCAAATCTCTCATAGAGAGAGAAAGCCCAGCTAACAAGAGGACTTAAAAACGAGCATCCCATTTACAAAAAGTCTATTCAAAAATAAAATTCGCACCATTAACTAAAGGGCAAAATATCACGATTATCACTTGGACTTGTTAAAAGCAAACTTGCTCCTTGGTCTTGGGACCAGTATTACATGTAAACTGAAACCCCCTTCTGAGACGACATCTAGAAGAAACACATTAGCTGTGCTGTGTGTCGTCGATCTGGGAGGTTTTCATTGTTCCTTAAAACCCACATTATTTAATCATTCTGATCAAACTTCACAAAAGCTGCAAAACCAGTTAGGATTTTCCTTTGTAAACCAGCATAGATCCAGGAATTTTACATATTGGAAAACACTGGCTTTAACTTTTTTCCCTGTGTTTAATGCTCTTCGGAATATTATTTTTCAATAGAAAACAAACAAAACATTTCGAGGGCTTGTTTTGTTTTTAATATGTTAACATATGCAATACTGTGTAAGTGTATATTTGGTTTTCCTTCGCCAGAGTGGAATTTGGTTCCACGCTACAAACCCATGTATAATTCAGACAATAACTTATTCTGAGTACTTACTGCTTATCTCAGGGCGGGGGAGTAGGGAGAGAGGGTGGGAATTCTGCATTTGTTAAGAACTGAATTTCAGACTATTATCAGCCCTGTTATACTAACGTTTGCAATGATCATATGTTGTGTTACTCCCTCCTGGCTTGTCTTCATTCTTATTTTTGCCTTTTAAAAAAAGTATAAGTTCAGAACTGTGTATTTAATTTTATAAGATGCTTTAGAAGCAAGTTCATGAGGATTGGGGAGACTATTAAATGGGAAATGTAATTATATCTTTCTCTAAGAAGTTTTAGTACTCCAGGCTCTTCAATGTATTAGCACTAAAACATTAATGAAAAAAGGAAATTTATCTAGCAAACAGAACTCTTGATCTTGGAAACAGTGCTTAGCATTAGTGTCTGGTGCATAAGATGTGCTCACTACATATTTATTGCATGAAGGAAGGAAGGAAAGAAAGAAACACTGGTGTTTATATCACCTGTGGGTTTCCCTGTTGTTTCCCTCTTGCCTTTAGAATTCTACAGCTTGGTAGGGCTTTAGAAGACATTTCATCCAGCCCCTTCATTTAACAAATAAAAAAACTTCTGGATGTGCCATGATCTCCAAAGTCATAGCCTTCTGGTTTATTTGGGGGCCAGAAGTCTATGGGAATGGGTTGCAGTAGGCACATATTGCCAATCCCTTTATAAGCTCGTAGAGAACTGCCCTCTGAAGATTTCTCAAAATCTAACTTGCAACCTACATTTCTGGTTACTGGAGAAAACATAATCTACCTTGTAGCAAATACTTTACGAGATATTTGACACCGCATAATAGTGGAAAGATCATAAGCTTTAGAATTAGATTTGAACTCAAGCCCAGGTACTCACTCCCATTTACTGGAGCTGAACATTAGACATGTCACAGTTTACATCTCTGAATCACAGTTTTCTCATTTGTGAAATGAAGACCATAATGCCTACATCAAAGGATTAAAGGAGCTAATGTATATGGAAGGTAAGCCTGACAAAAGCTACAACATTTAGTAGGTAGTCAAATAAAATGTTACCCTTAAAAGGAATACCTCCCAATTTTGTAAGTTTCCAGTCAAAGTACTGAGTGATTTTCTGAGCATTATCTTACTTAAGTAGGGCAGCTATTACTTCCCCTGTTTAAATGGGTGATTAAGCAATCTGCCCATGTTCTTAAGTGGTGGAACTGAGACCCCATTTGATTTCAAGGCAATAAAGGGTCTGTTCTTCTGGGAGGTAGTCCCGTACAAAATGAAGTAGCCATGGGGAAATGTTTTTAAAAAACTTCTAGAGTGGAAATCAAATGAGTAGTTAAAAGTAAAATATTTCCAAGTTTCCTATAAAGACATAGACAAGAGCTGAGATTGGGAACCAAGCGCATTAGCCAATTCTGAGTTCTGGGTCAAATTTAGATAGCTATTAATTTTTTGCTATTCTAAATGCTCACATCATACTGTGATAATGCATAAAAACCAGAATGCCCCACTCCAAATCAATCAGTGCATCTGTATACACACACACACAAAAGAGCTAGAAAAATATTTGGGCTTAGTAGTACCTTGCTTTGTTTTCATGTATCTTTACATATATATGTATATGTGACTAAGACCTGCTGACTTTAGAGCATATGGAGCCATCCAAAAAAAGTGTAGAGTCACATTTTATTTCTTTTAGTGGCTCTTTCAAAAATATAAAGAGTGTAAATCAATGTGCACTGGCATCAAAATCAACTGGACTAATCAATCACATTAAATGTTAAGTAACTGTCACTTTACCTTCTTGCTAATCTAGTTCTATGGGTTTCCAAACGTACATGCAACTATTTTTAGTCTTTAAAAGACATTACAAGTTTGCCATCACTACATATTTTCCAAAAAAGAAATAAAAGTGAATTCTATCATCCATTGTAGTTCAAGCTCATTTTCCCTAAGGAAGTCCTTGTTGTCAACTCCCATGTCATTATTTACACATGCCTGTCTTCACCTATACAAACATGAAATTAAAGCCAAGGCCAAAATAACAGGAAAAGTTATTTTCAAAGTTTAGGATTCTCCTCTTTAACCGTTCCTCTCCCTCCTTTGTAATCAGAAAAATCAATAGCAAAGATATGAGAGTTCATAAGGTGACCTTCCGAGCAAACTGCTCCCTACATTAGCCTGGAGAAAAAAATGGCTGTGACTACTTGCTAAATCACTTAGCAGATGCCATTCAGCATTGTTCAGTGGATTAAAGCAATATAGAATAATAAAGCAGAAGCCTAAAATGAAATCAGTTCTCCATTCACCTTTTTCTCCTGGTTGGCAGTATAAAAATTCAGAGCTAAAAATCTCAGAATCTAGGATATAAAATTCATTGTTCCACCCTTGTGCCAAGCTATATGGTTCCAGAGCAAGCTCTGGAAACTGCAGAAAGTCAGCTAACAAGATAAGATAATAAGGTCTGAATGATTTAACTGACATAAAATGCTCTTCAGCATCCATCTAGTCTCAAAAAAGAACTGAAATGCAACAGAATACCAATCTGTTATGTTCTCTTGAGCAAAATGATCTGTTGAGACCTTGAGATAAAAATGAGCCAGAGTTGGAAGTCAGTCAAAGTAATGAGGGGCTTTCGATGAAAAAGTTCAGAAGAATAACTGGCAAAGAATGAGATCTCTGGGTTCCTTGAAGTAAAGTGATTTCAGAAAATAACTCAAATGTATTTGAATCTTCCATATTTGGATCATAATCTACGATGACTCAAAGGCATTGTGAGAGAGAATTTACTGATACATTAAGGCTCGGTCCTCTCTGGCAAAGTTAAGTGAAAAAAAAAAAATGAGTCAACTGTTTAGGTAAGACAGCCTAAAATACCAAGATAATGGAGACAACAATTGGGCTTTACGTAATTCCACCTGACTGGATTTATCTGTATCCTTAGATAGAGCCCTGAGTCCCAGTGGAAGTTACTTGCCCTTAAAAACACAGAGGAACTCAAAATAACTCATATTAGTAACATAGAAGCCATAGGCTGGAATTGTATGACAATTGCCAATACCACCTTTCCCTGACTTACCTATAATGATGCCTTTGGTTCCTCTCTTCAGCTCGACCTACTGTATCCCATAAAAAATCATGTCCTTGCTCAGCATCTATGCACTAATATTTAACTGAAATGATGAGGAAAACCCATTCTCTCATCCTAAAATATCTGTGCTTGGTGTTATTAATCATTTGTGAAAAATCAACCACCTTTCTAGGAACATGATTAGAAAAGGAGCACAAATCTTCCTCTATAGTATCCAATTCGTATCAAGTCTTCTTTGTTTAGACAAGTGGAAAATATAAATTAAGTGTCTGCCTGAACACATTATTTGAAGTATACTTTACCTAGATGGTATTTTCATTTTGTACTTTGCTCTCTATTTCTCTTCACTACAACCTAAAGTCAAAAGGAAGTTCAAGCAAATCTGTGATATTACGAAGTAGGGCTATCTCACACCTGAGATCTTTTTTATATGCAATTCTTCCTATTAAAATTTAATTCAATCTCAGATTTTTTTTTCCCTATAAGTACCTGAATGACAATTGGCCTGACTTACAGATGAATTTGACTTGTGACCCTAAACACTGGAGAATTAGTGAAAGAAACCCCTCCAGTGTTCTCTCATTAAACAGGCACAACAAAAACCCTAAACTAAACATAAAGGAGATTATATCTTTCTTCTCTCCAAACATGAGAAATGTGAAAATACAAAGTATTTCCATCCAGCACAAACAGGAGAGGAAAACAAAATAAAACAAAAAGGAAATTAAGAGCCAACTGGTCACAGGTATACCTCAAACTAAGACATAAATAAAAGGGTCAAGACACACACACACAGACACACACATACTCACACGAATAAATTATTTATTCAGGAAAACATTAACTTCTGATTTCTTTTATTAAGATAACAATATGAAACTTGTTCAGGGATGAATTTTGAGCACTCAGACTGGTGTTCTTAGGAATAACTAGAATTTCTACATAATGGTTATCCATGGGAATTTGTCATAACGGAATAGAAGCAAAGTGAAGAATAATTATCTTCTCTTCCAAAAGTTCCAAGCATAACAAATTATGTTTTTATAAATGTTTGTTTTATATATTACACAAATCAATTTTATATTGAATATGACCTGAAATTAAAGTGATTGCTAATTTAGTAGTCCTCCACTTGGTCTTGCAACTTTCCTCATGCATTGTCAAGTGTCACATTGCTAATTTTCCAACAAGCAGTTTTGTTTTCAAATGCCCCAAGGCCAGTTACTGGGTCCAAACACAAACTTTGTAAGTAAAGAAACTCCAAGCAGCAAGAAATTTTAAACATACAACATCATCAGTATCCCAGTGTACACTGTATCTCCTCTAATTTTAGAGTTCTGTTCTCTTATATACTTACCAGGTTTTGTTATATATTTTCCATTTTGGTGAGCCTCGGTTTGCAGGAGAATTCCCAATTTATTAATCATAGAAGACTTCTCATCTCTACTCTGGTCAGTCTAGCATGTTATGAACAATGTAACTTTTTCTAAAAAAGCATACTTTTCAAAGTCCTAACAAAAATATGTTTTGTTAGAATACAACATATGTTTAATAAACAAATAGATGTTTGATAATCATGTTTACATAGGGTAGTAGCAAACTCAATAAATACCGATTCGAAAGTGAAAATACCTTAAGTTTACACATGCCATGACCAATTCATCAGTGTCATTCATTATTTTGCAAAGTGTTATCTTCTCCAGATGAAGCGTAATTTATAAAACTGAAGAAATATAACAGTCAGGTTCTGAGCAAAAATATGTATCCATTTTTATTAGAAAGGGGACTTCTATAACAGAATTGTGTGAAATAATTTTGTCTGGAAGAATGAAAGATTTCAGAGAAAAATTTCTTTCGCAGAAAGAAAGCCTACTTCTGTTTTGGAAGTTGTAATACTATGTGCATACACATGAAGAATTATCAGAAAGATGAATAGCCTAAGGGTCATTTATAAATGCCCATCACCAAAGTAACTAAAAATAAGTCAAACCTTACTTGGGAAGAGACCAACCTTTTGTTATTTTGCTTTAGGTGGTAAATTAGGCACAAGTCTCAGCTTTCCTTTTGTCAATAAAGATTTTGCTAGTCAGTGGCAAACTTTTCAAACTGAAGAGAAGGTGATGGAAGCACCTTTTTACTCGTTCAAAAAAAAGAGTAATACAGTAAAATATGAGAGGTAATTCATTTTCCCTTTCTTTGTATTGAATTTTAAATAATTTATTTATGATGAGATTTACAGATTTCTTCCTGGGAGATGTTATGATGCATTTTTTCAGAGCAATTACATCATAGTTTAAATGTTTGTCAGCTAGCTACCAAGATATTTCTTTGCCATTCCATTAGAGTAAAATTAAGATAAAATTAACTTAATGCAACAGAAAAAACCTATGTTAAATTGGCCCTTTTTTAAAATTTAATAAAGCAGGTAAAAAAACAAATAGTAAGTATTCATATTAGTAATATCAGATTACACAGGCACTTTTTAAAAATGACAAGATAATTTAGAGCTACTTCAATGTTTAGTGATTAAATATGAGTACAATTAAATCTTCACTCTGAGAAGCAGTTATATTTAAATATATTAGAAATCTGCTCTTTCAACTCTGTTCAAGACTGTTAAAATAAAACAGAGAAGAACTCATAGTTGCTCCCTAAATAACTTTATATGTATCACTGGTTGCTATGGAAGTTTACAACACTGAAAACTATCAAATATAATATGGTTAATGCTTACAGTCCCAGAGAAAAGCACACAAAACATTAATCCTCAAAAGATGAGCATACAATCATTTTCAACAAATACTATACATGGTGTACTCAAATCGACTGTAAAGATATATCAAAATTTACTTCTGAATTTTGAACCTTTGTTTTTAACGAGCATACAAACCCACAAATAAAATACAGAAACATTTTTCTGATTTATTTGTAAAGCTTAAAAAATGTGAATTTTATCTTCACCTTCCCTTCTCTGTCTACGCATTGATCCTGAGATATTTCTTCTTTGTTAGCTCAAATACCACCAAACATGACGTTTTTAAACTGCAATTTAAAATTTATAAAGAAAAACACTGGAAGTTACACTTGGTTGGGTTCTATCCTGCCCAAAAATACACAATAAATGAGTCAAAGATTTATTTAAAAAATTTCTCATTGTCCTATTCAGAACATTTCTCTGTCACCTGAGGTGGAAAGGCTTTTGAGAGATTATGATATATTATACTGCAGGTTTATTGTAAACAAACAAGGTACTTTATCAGCACATTTAAAGCTGTAAAATTAGTGAAATTTTTTTTCCAGAATCCCATAATTGGATTTACTTCTAATTATCATCTATTTGGCAAAGTACTTAACTTTAATAGTGGGATTTGGTTTTCCAGTAATCATGTAAATAAGCATAAAGTAAATTAATCTTTATTATTTTTTAAGGAAATTGCAAAAACTTCACCACCAGACAAAATCTATAGCTTTGATTTGTTTTTAACTATTTCACAACTGGTGCAAATCTTAATTGTTCATTCTCCACTCCCCCACCTCCCCCTCCCATCTCCGTTTTAAGTTTCTTATTATTTGGTGATTGTTTAAAAACAGCACTGTAAGCATCTTCATGAACTTTTTATGCTAAGTATCTGCTTGAAAATCTCACCAATATTAAAGGTAGGAAATGAGTCTTGGGTTACCCACTTGGGAGAAATCCTTAGGTGCGGATCTAGAACGGGAAAATTACAGGGAGTTTCCTCTGGGCGTTGAGAAAGTTGGGAGAACGTAAGAAATCTCACCTTTTGAGCTGCTTTGGAGGGACTCTTGTTTTTGCTGCCTTTGGGTCTTCCCCTTGGTCTCTTAGGAGAGGGCTCACCGGTTGGCTCCTAGTTTCGGGGGGAAAAAAATGCTGCTGTGGCAAGAATGGCTGAAAGAAATTGACCCTGACTCTATAGTTGTATTTTCTGCCTGTGCTGCTCAACAGAACTGTTGGAACACATTCAGTTCAAGCATAAATGGATGATGATGGTACAGAGTTTACAGAAAGGGGAAATAACTATACTTGTAATCCAAGAATTCATAGAGGAAATTCTATTTCGCATATGAAAGCTAGATTCTATTTCAACCCGAAAAAGGTAACAAAGGCTGACTGTTCAAAGGTTGCTTGTTCTAGAAAGAAAGTTATACATTTTAAGGTGTAAAATATGCAAGGCTGTGTATTTGGCAACGCATAGAAATAATAAGCATTTTACCCAAATACTACTCTCCACTATACCAGCATTTTAAACAACAGAAATATGAAGCTAACATCAGAAATATTTCAACAATCTCCCATATTGAAAAAGGTGGCTTTTGATCATTCTGTATATCTATATTGTAGGTCAGTTATAACTCAATCAACACACTGAGTGAAATACTGCAACAATTATCCAAGTTCTTCAACTTAAAATAACTCCATTCCTCCTAAAATTTCCAAATAATTATGGTAAATCTGTTGTGGGAGGCTTTGCTTGAATTATCTAGGTAATTGTTTCAATTCTTCACTGCCAATTGGAGATGTAGGAATGGTCTCCAGTCTAGATTTAAATGTCTTTTGATAAAAATAAATATTTTCTCCAAAACTTTCTTTTGAGAAAACCCTTATGGGGGTGTACCGAAGAAAACTAAAAGGGATGGGGGGGTGGGTAGTGAGGAGGAATGGGAGTGTCTGGGAAGGAGAAATTGAAACTATCAATAGGTTTAGCAAAACTTTACACGGCTTCTATGCCAAGTAGTAAATACTCGAGTGGTTAAGAGAATGCGATGATTAATATTCCAGATCCTAAATATTTATCCAGTGAATCATCAATTTACATCTCATTCAGATTCGGTTATTAAATGAGAATTAGCTTAAAATGCATAAAAGTCTTCAATGAAAATTCGCATCCTATTTAGAGATTCTGAGGAAGGTTTCCTGCAAGCTTCTGTGGGACCACTAGCTCCAGTGGGCACATCCGGAGCAAACACATAGGAGACACATTATTCTTTCTTCGTGAACTCTGCCTTAACTCAAAGGTAAAACCTCCAATCACCTCCAGACCCCACTGCAATTTCTTTTGGATTATTTTTTGGAGGTGGGGGGCAATTAGTAGAGTTAGAGTGAGCCGAGGGGCGTGTGGGAGACAAGAACGGGGGGAAGGGCAGTGACTTCCTGGGAGGTGTAAAACAGGATCCTAACGCGATGTAAAGTGTCGCCCGGGCAGAGCGGGAAAACTCAGGGGCCTCTAGATTGGCTTGTTTCCTTTGATGATTTCAAAAAGGTACAGCAGCTTTTCTAAAACGCACTGGCAAGCAAACATTGTTCGCCTTCCCCACCTTGCTCTCGGGCAGCTCTGGGACTCTAGGATTATTTTCTAATAGGCCTATTTGCCATGAAGGAAGCGCTTTAAGGCTAAAGAACGAAGAAGTAGCTTTAAACCCCACGGAAGCGGAGTTTAAATGTTCTCAATAGACAAGTCCCGCTCCATCCTTGCCCGCGGAGGCTTGGAAATTGCTGCGAACAAAACCCCTCCACCCCGGGCGCTGCGCGCAGCTCTGCAAGCGCAGGCTACACGCTTAATTGGTTGCATCCGCAGACAAAACCCTCCACTCCGCGGGGTCCCGGGCGCCCCTCGATCGTCCCCTCCCAACCCCCAGCCACTCACTCTGGAGAAGGACGTTTCAGGTCTGCAGCTCTGAGGCGCGGGACCCAAGGCAAAAGGGGGACTGGGCGCCTGGCGAGGAAGTGACCCTAGCTACCGTGCACCCTCTCGGACACTGCTTGCCACCGCGCCCTTGGCTGAACTACTTAATCCTGTCCCGTGGGGACCCAGGGTCTCCTGTAGCCAGCCCCTTTCCTGGGACACCTCAGCAGCGTACGCCGCGCCGCATTTAAAGAGCCCTAAGAGAACCGGGCGGGCCCACGAGTTCTTTGTCGGGAGGGCGCGAGTCTCAGGCCACCGAGAACTTGGGGAGGGCGCCAAGGGGGCGGCTGCGGCGCGCCAGTCCCCGGCCAGCGAGCAGCCCCGGTTGGC
The DNA here is from genome assembly GCF_002837175.3 of Physeter macrocephalus. NCBI lineage: Eukaryota > Metazoa > Chordata > Mammalia > Artiodactyla > Physeteridae > Physeter > Physeter macrocephalus. Next base: position 2,308,220 of record NC_041219.1, on the reverse strand, counting down.
GGGAGAAAGAGCCTCCGGCCCCCGGGGCTTCAGCCCCTCCAACCCTGACCTGCCAGACTACCCCTAACCCCCGGGCCACTGCAAAGCGGCTCGGAAAGTGCCTGGCGAGCCCCGGCTTGTCGGACCCGGCCGCTTCCCGTCACCAGGAGACACCGCGCCACTCGGGCCGGGCACAATAGCGAAAGTCCGAAGACGCGCTTCGCCCGACCCCGCCTCCAGCCCGCACCCGGCCGCCCGCCCGCCGTGGCTCCCACCTCCCGGCCCGGAGCGGCGCGGGCGCCCGGGGCTCCGCCGCGCACTCGCGCCGGGACTCCGTAGCTCGCCCCCGCGGCGGCGTGCGGCGGCCGCGGCGGCTGGACTCCCGCGCTCGGGTGGCCGCGGGTCGCGGGGCCCTCGCGGAGGGAGCGGAGGTGGGCTGCTGCCCGCACCCCGCCCGCGTACTGACTTGCTGCTGCTTCCTGGGTCGGCCGCGTCCTCTCTTCTGAGGCGCCGGGGCGGCAGGTTGTCCCTGGGCTGAAGTGGACGGCTGCCCGGCGCCTTCACCGCGTGCGCTCATCCTGCCTCCCGCCGCCGCTACCGCTGCCGCCGCCGCTCCTACCGCCGCTGCAGCCGCTTCGCCTCTGCCGCCCCAAATCTGCCCAGCACCTTTCGGGAGACTGCGAGGTAGGGCTGGAGAACGAGGCGGGGTGGGCGAGAGCTGGCGTGCGGCGAGGGCTGCTGCTGCTTAGGCTGCCGCCGCTGCCACCATCAACACCGGACGTCCAGCGGCTGCCAACAAGAGAGAAGAGGGGAGGAGGAGGAGAGAAGGAGGCGCTGCTGGTGGCGGCGGCAGCGGTGGGTGGGTGCCGGAGGTGGAGGTGACGGTGGAGGTAGCGAGAGGAGGCGGAGAGCGAAGGAGAAGGAAAAGAGGGTTTCAAGTTGGGAGGCTCCCCTCTCAGTTTGGGATCAGAAGTTGCGGTCACCGGGAGCACTTCGGAAGCGGCTTGGAAAGGGAAGAGACTTGGAGTGAATTGTGTCCCTTGAAACGTTAGGCGGGGAAAGAATTCCTCCTCCTCTTCCCTCTCGCTCCGCGCTCGCAGAGCAAGAAAGAGAAAGAGAGAGAAAACAAATAGCGCCTTGGGCAGTCGGAAAGCAGAGGGAGGATGGGGAGATTCTGCCGGGATCGGGTCGGGCACTGAGCGCGGGCAGGGGACGGAGCGGTGGGTGGCACCGCGCCTCCTCGGGTGGCGGGAGCGGGCGGCAGCGGCACCGGGGAGTCGGAGGGGGACGGGCTGATTGCTCTTGCGTCCTGCACCAAGCGCGCGCTGCCCGGGCTGGAAGTTTTCTGAGTTCCTGCCCCAGGATTCAAGCGGGATGAGAGTGTGTGTGTGTGTGTGTGTGTGTGTGTGTGTGTGTGTGTGTGTATGTGTGTGTGTGTGTGTTGTGTGTGTGTGTGTGCGCGCGCGCTTGGGGAGGGGGCGGCGGGATGGGGGGGGGAGTGCCCACCTCTAATCGCGGGCGGATAAAGGGGAGGGGGCTGCGCCCTAGGAAAAGTATGAGGAGGAGGGAGGCCAGGCGGACCGCCGAGCCAAGGCGCCTGGCCGTGGGCCAGAGGCAGCGTTCGAAATACAACTGCCTCCGCGGCGGCGGCGCCCGGGTGCCACCCGGAGCCCCGCTCACGTGCTCTCGCCCGGCGGCGGGGTTAAAGGGACAGGACGGGGATGCCGGGCCGGTTCGCCGCCGGCCTCGCCCCACCCGCCGCCCGAGGTCGCCCCTGGCCGGCTGTCCTAGGAAGGCGCGGAAATGTGGCTGCCCCCGGAGCCGCGTTTACGGGCTTGGCCTTTACCTGCACCTCCACGATGCGGAGCCAACACTCTGCAGGAAGCGTCTGGCTGCACGCGCGGCAGAGTTCTCGTTTCCTAGGAGTGGGGATCGACTGAAGAGGAGTAGGAGCAGGCCCCCGCCGCCCTGTTCTGCGTCGGAATGCCTTCCTCGCAGATCGCACGACCCGTCGCGCGCGCGCGCGCGCACACACACACACACACACACACGCGCGCACACACACACATTCACACACAGACATGCTCGCGGATACACACACACACACGTGCACTTAAGACACACGTGCACACTCCCACAGCACATGCAGGCATAAACACACATGTAAACAAACGCGCGCACTTACATGCACACATGCAGAAACACATGCACTTTCACAGACACAGGCACACGTGCAAACAATGTGCACACAGGCACACGGAGCGCGCCAGCCTCTTTCCTGAGCTTTTTTTCTCTGGGAAAAACTAGAGGCGACGCGAAGTCTCCCCTCGGCTGGCGCTATGCACCCGGGTTCCAACGCTCGCAGGGTAGAGGGGTTGCCCAACGCGGGGACCCCATAGCTTCCTAAATCCACAGAGCCAAATGTCCACTCTCCCTTCAAGTTACCTGGATTTAACCTTCTCCCTAGGAACTCCCTTTCTGCCAAGTCCTAATTTTATAGCCTGGACTGTTTCTGAGTTATGTGAACACAATAATGACCACAGTCCGTTTTAAAAAGGTGGAGTACATTTTAAAATGTACCTCTTTTCATCCTTGAATAACAAAAAGCTCTGAAAAAATTAGGTTGAGATTTTCACACATCACACCCAAAATTATTTTGGACCAATTCCAAAATAAAAACTTTCACCCGAGGAAGAATTTTTTTCTTTCCCCCGAATACAGACCACCGTGGAATAAAAACCGCCTACTTTACAGCCCTAAGTAGGGAGTTCGGCACCGCCAGGTTCCTCTGTGCCTGTGGAGGAGGCGCGTGTAAACGTCCGCCTCAGGCGCGGTAGCGCTGATTGGTCCGCGTTGCCATTTTAAATCCATTTCCAGTTGCCCTTTGCAGAGCTGGGACACTTAGCTGCGCGTTGAGTGCCCTGCAGAAACCCAGGGTTTCTCCTGGGTCTGGGAAAGCCTAACAGTGATGGAGAAGGAGAGCCCCCATCCCTCCGGATGGAGCCCTGCGCTGACTGGGGAGGGAGGGGTCTCACAGGAACCAAAGGTTTTCTGCCAGGACTTGGCTTTAAGATGGTATCTTCATCAAAGAGATTGAAATTTCACGTACTAACGATTGCAGGGATGTTTCCTAACTGCCAAGTTTGTACATGCTTTAATGTGATCACATTCGCACAGTAGTGTGCACATGTTACATACACATACAAAATGGGCTTCTCGTTTGTTTTTGTTTGCTTGTTTTTGCAAGGACTAGAGATAAAATTCTGAGGGTGAATGTAGGAGAAATCACCGAAGATTTCAGCCAGCCAATTAGAAATTGGGGTACCTTATATCCTCGGATTTTTCTGAAATATGCAGAGGCTGGCAAGGAAGGGATTTCAGAAGTTTATTTTTGCATTAATCCTTGACTGGAAGAACAGCACAGGAAAAAATGGGGGTGAGAGCCACTTGTTTTCAGACTACTTGTCACTTTGCTGTCAGACTCTTTGACCCTTTTTGAATTTATAACCAGAAGGATAGGAAACAAATATTGCAGCAGGTTTTGTCTATATCAGTTTTATATATTTTCATTCCTGGGAGCTATATTTTTTTTTCTAGTTTCTATATGTTTTCTGTCCTCATTTCTCAACTGAAAGATCACTATAAGCTCTGAGTTCTTCCAGTTCTAATAGACTTTTAAAAATGCATAATATCTTGCTCTCTAATTGTGTCCTGTTTGTATGTAAATTGCATGTAAATTCCGTGGAAGCAGGTAGTATTTCTAACACTTCTTTTTTGCACCAGTTGTGTGTAGGTAGTGTTCAGTTCGTAATAGACTTTTGGTACTTACTAATTTACTGCTATGACTGTTACTCTTAATAACTTACAATTTTACAAATGTACCACAGGATGAGAAAAGCATTATATATATTAAAATAACTTCAAAATTATTTTGATTAAAAGAAAATGCATCTGTGATGAAAATATTGGGGTTCTCACATTGTACTTTATCATATTTAACCTTTAATATATTCATGAGTTAAAGAATGATTAAAGGAATTTCTCAATTATAACTGATTGAATTAATCATGGATAATTAAACGGAGATTTATTAAAACCAGATACTTTGGAAGTGAATCTATATAGGGTCACAGAAAAAATATAACTAATGTTTATTGAACAGAAATAGCATACACACACACACACACACACACACATATATGTTTAGCATATAGAAGCTCAGTATAGCACAAGGCAAACACATATTTCTGAAAAATATTTCCAGTATTTTAACATGAACTCACTTGTACTGCTCAAACTCACAGTTTTAGTGATTTTGTTTTTTAAAAGATGCTTAGTATTTAATGAAATGCAGGAATGATAATCTCTAGGAGTTTCCCTCCGGAATCACCAAGAAAGAATATACAGTGCCAAGTTAACATTTTGGTGGGGGAGGGTGGTTTTGGACTGGCTTTCTAGTCCCATAGACAGAGGGTCACCAAACAAAATAAATTTGTCCCCTCATTCACTCTACAAACATATGTTGAATTGGTTTTGCAGTAATCTCACCTATTATTCTCTCAGGACTCAGGATTGTAATCCATTTAGAACTGGAGAGAATCTCTTTGGAAACAGCTAGGTGCTCATTTAAAATCTATTTACCTGTAGGTGCTCATTTAAAATCTATTTACCTGTTACGTTAAGCCTTTCATTTACCCTTACAAACACTGATCCACTTCCATCTAATACACAGTGTCTTCAACAAACATTTATTGAATACCTAAAAGCGCTAGGATTCACAGAACATTCTTTTTGACAAAAGTCATGGAAGTGGAACAGAAGTGGCATAGTTTCATTTCTATGTCTCATCTGTTGACATTATACTGTCAGCCCCAAACAATCTTGGTCTAGGTATACAATCCAGCAGCTTTAGAGTCAGATACAGGAATGGTTGCCCTCCTGGTAAACGTGCTGTGCATAATCCCCGGGAATATAATTTGATGGATTTTACTCCCGAGATTAGATTCTGTTAGATGGTACAGTTGACCTTAAGATAGGGAAATTATCCTGATGAGCATGACCTCATCATATGTGTGCTTTTAAAGCAGAGCATGTTCTCTAGCTGATTTTAGGAGAGGAAGTTAGAGATTTGGAGCTCAAGAATGATTTGACTGTCCATTGTCTGTTCAAAGATGGAGAGGACACATGGCAAGGGATGTGGGGAGCCTCTAAGAGCTGAAGGCAGCCTCAGGCTAACAGCCAGCCAGGAAACAGGGGCCTCCTTTGTAAAACCACAAGGAGCTGAATTCTGCCAACAAGAATGAGCTTGGAAGTGAACCTTCCCCAGAGCCTCCATTGAGAACTCAGCCAGGCCAACACCTTGATTCCATCCTTGTGATGCCCCCAAGCAGATAACCCAGCTATACCTGCCTTCTGACCTACAAAACTGTGAGCTAGTATGTGGGTATTTTAATGGTCTGTTGTCATTAAGTTTGTGGTAATTTGTTGTGCAGCAATAGAGAACTGATACAAGAGGGATCAGGTCAGGTAAACTTCCCTTCCTCCATTCCATGGATTGCTTCAAAAACACAATTACTCATACAGTTTTTCTGTATGTCCTAAGTGTTTGCACTACACCTACCAAGCCACCCACCTGCTGTATCTTTTTGGGCTGGCAGTGAAGTAATGTCCAGCATGGAAACGCATCATCTGTGTTGCTTTCTATCCTTTCCTCTTTCCCTCTCTCCACCCCCACTCCATCTCTGTCTCTACCTCTATCTCTGTCTCTTCTCAGTACCTTGGAATTCCTGAAGCCACCATACTGGAGAGACATGGGGAGAGGTCACACATTCAAATAATTCTAGGCACCCCCAACCCCTGCCTCTAAGCCACCCCAAACTAATGTGAAGCTGTTCAGAGAGGAGAGACCCCTGCTGAGCACCTGCCCCAATTGCATTTTATTAGTATCAAATAAATGTTTTTATTCTTAAGCCACTAAATTTTGAGGTGGTTTGTTATATAACCATAGAAACTGGCCCATGATTTCCCCCCTAAAGCTAATTTCTTTTTTATTTACCAATTAATAACTTTAAATGAGTGATTTTCTTAGCTAGAAATCACTCTTAGCTGGGACTCACTCTAAACCCTCCTCTTTGCACATTAAACGATCACCAAGTCCCTGCAGTTCTGCCTTCTAAATGTTCCTTCAATCTGTCTGCTCTCTACTTCCACTGTCGCTGCCCTAGCTAGAACTTTCTCCATTTCTCATTTGGACAACTCCAGTGTCTTTTTTTCTGGTCTCCTGACGGTCAGTCTTACATTTAAAAAATCCATTTTCTACAATGCTTCTAGAAGGATCTATTTCTTTTTTGGATCAGTTATATTTATTATGTTAGAAAATGGAGGTGACAGAAAAGCAAAGAAAAAAAATTGCCAGTTATCCCACAACTCATAGATAACCCTGTAACATCTGAATCCTTCTAGACTTTAAATGAACTATTATAGGTTCATGCTGCACATTCTGTTTCATAACCTATTTTTTTATGTAAATAATATATCAAGAATTTTTTTTCATGTCAATGAATGTTCTACAAGACCACTTCTAATGGCTTCACTGTATTCTACTGTATATATATATATATATATATATATATATATATATATATATAGAATACCTGGAATTAAGTAAGCACTTGTTAAAAATCTTTATGACATCCTTGTGAAAAGATGAAGATATATGGCTTGGATGTTGTGCATTCCTTTGTGCTGACATCAGCTTCCAAGGTAGTCTTTTCTATCAGCATCCTGGCATAATTTACAGATTTTCAGATATCCTAAAGGTAGAAGGGATAGCTAACTCTGTTGATGCCCAAATTTAAGATTGAAAAAGATCTCAACAACCCATACTATAATTTGAGATGATGAATATTAAGTATTCATGAGGGGAATTAGTTTCAAAAGGAGGAAAAATCAGCCATACCAGTATAGGGTGGAAAAAGTGATTTAAAAACAATTCCTTGGATTACATATCAGACTAAGAAACAGATATTGCTAGTTTCCCACCTAATGTTCATTCTGCCCTTCTAATTTGTAAAAGAACACCTATAGTGTTGAGTATGGCAACATGCCCAACCATGAAACTACATTTCCCAGCCTCCCTTCTAGATCGTGGTGCTCAATGAAATATAAGCAGAAGTCTTCAGAAGTACTTCTGGGAAAGCTCTTTAAAGGGGACTGACTCAACTGAGAGGTTTCTCCATTTGGATGTCCAGTTGTTCCAACACCATTTATTGGAAAGGACAGTCTTTGCTCCATTGTACTTCTTTTTTTTAAGTGAAATATAGTTGATGTACGATATTATATCAGTTTCAGGCATACTACACAGTCATTTGACACTTGCATACATTATGAAATGATCACCACGATAACTCTAGTAAACATCTGTCCCCATACAAAGTTATTATAATGTTACTGACCATATTCCATATGCTGTATATTACATCCCCATGGCTTATTTATTTTATAAGTGAAGGTTTGTACTTCTTAATCCCCTTCAGCTATTTTGCATCCCCCACCTCCTCTCTTCTGGCAACCACCCATCTGTTCTCTGTATCTGTAATTCTGTTTTTGTTTGGTTTGGTTTATTTGTTTTGTTTTTTAGATCCATTGTATTTTCTTTGCTCCTTTGTCAAAGATCAGTTGACTATATTTGTGTGGATCTATTTCTGTGCGCTCTATTCTGTTCCATTGATCTACGTGTCTTTTCTTTTGTGAATACCATACTGTCTTGATAACTGTAATTTCACAGTAATCTTGAAGTAGAATAGTGTCAGTCCTCTGACTTTGAGTCCTCCTTCAATACTGAGTTGGCTACTCTACATCTTTTGACTCTCCATATAAACTTCAGAATCAGCTTGTTGAAGTCCACAAAATAACTTGCTGAGATTTTGATAGGCATTGTGCTGAATCTACAGATCAAGTTACAAAGAACTAACATCTTGACTATATTGAGTCTTCCTAATCATGAACATGGAATATCTCTCCATTTCTTTAGTTCTTTCATATCTTTCATAAGAGTTTTGTAGCTTTCCTTATGTAGATCTTGTACATATTTCATTAGATTTATACCAAAGTATTTCATTTTGGGGGGTGCTGATATGAACAGTAACATGGCTTTAATTTCAAATTCCACTTGTTCACTGCTGGTATATAAGAAAGAGATGACTCGTATATATTAACCTTGTTTTTACAACCTTGCCCTAGTCACTTATTAGTTACCGGAGTTTTTTTTGTCAATTGTTTTGGATTTTCTGCATAATCACATCATCTACAAACAAAAACAATTTTATTTTTTCCTTCCCAATCTGTATACTTTAATTTCCTTTTCTTGTCTTATTGCTTTAGCACTTCATCAACTACATTTCAGATTTTCTTACCCCAGTACTGGTTCTGCAGAGGTTTCTGCTCTGGGAAGTTGTCATTCTCTATATTCACCTGTCTCTCCAGTTTTTGAGGTAGAGATTGCCATGTGATCTTACTGCTCTTATGCATCTAAGAATAATTTTTTTTTTTAGTTTGTTCAGCTTTTTACTTGTTAGGACAGAATAGCAACTTATAAGCTCCTTACATGCCAGTTCAGAAACCGAGAGTTCCTAAAACTGGCTTTTAAATACTCAGAATAGAGAAAATAATAATATCACTATGTTTTGCCCTTGTCAATGTACATCAGGAATATTATATTTAGTTCTAGGCATTGTGTTTTAAGAGCGATTTTGACTAATAACATGTGACACAGGTAGGTTTTCCAAATAAGTCATACAAAGACCATTTGAAGGAAATGGGTTTTTTAGCCTAAAGAAAGACTTGTGGTAAGATGATCACCCTTGTAAAGTACTGCCATTTTGAGGAAGTAACTTTAGATATATTCTTTATTGCTTCAAGCAGAAGAAGGATGGGTCATCAGATTTCAGCCAAATATAAGATAGAACTTTCTAAATTTAGGGTTGTTTGAATCCACACTGTATAATCTTATTGCATAGTCAGTGAACTCCCAGTTATGGAGATGTTTATACGCAGAGACTTAGCGACTAAACAAAGTACATTATGGGAATATTTGGAGTAGGAGGTGAGATTAGAGAAATTGTTTTCACTCCTTTTGAAGACCAGAATCCTTCTTCAAGTGAAAGCCTACTGAAGCCTTCTCAGTATAACCCCACTCCTGGAAAGACTCTCTAGCACTTCCCAGGACACAGCTTTAAAAGACTGGATTAGAAGATAACTCTGTAAGTCCGATTCCAACTCATAATGTTAAAAAACCTCAATTACCAATGAATATTTTCCCATACATGATTTTTGTATTTGATACCCAAGAAAAGCATTGGGAGAAAACCTGATTTATCATCAGAAAACTTTTAAATAAAAATAAAATTCCCTGTCATATATGTATCATAGGTGAATGATTATTGTGTATTTTAAATGTAACAACTACATTACACCTAAGGGAAATTTTAGTCTGTGCCATCATCTCCATAATTTTTTGTAAAGTGCACATTGTAATAAATTAGTAACTAGTATCCATTATAATAGTAATAAGTAGTAATAAATAGTAATAAAAATGAATGATAGAACACCCATTTGGTACCAAGCTTTGTTTCAGGTGCTTTGGGGGGAGGGAGGCAGAGTTCAAGGAGGAACATTAAGGAGAGAGAGAAAAACAAAAACAATCAGACCTAGGTGTAGGTTCAGACTTCAAAGAATTTACAAACTGGCCAGAGTTACATGTACAAAAGTCACTATAATTTAAAGCAGAAAAAAAGATAATCACTTTCAAGTATGTGCTGAGTGAGTTCAAGGAAAGAAGAGATTTCCATGGTATGGGAATTAAGGGAGGCTACATGGGAGCAGTGGTGTTTGAGAGGGCCTGGAAGGACAGCTAGACAGAGATGGGAGGAAAGGGATTTCAAGCAAAGGGAAGATTATGGAAAATATTGCTGAAATGCAAACTGAAGCACTTATACCAAGAGAGCTTTTACTGCATTAGTCAGAGGCCAGCTGGAAACAATTCACTGCAGATGGTTCTTGGGAAGGCACTGGACTGGAAGGACCACATATAGAGATTGGGCAGAGTTATAGGAACAAACAAGGAATGTTGAGGCCCCCAGACACTAGCAATATTGGGGAGCCATTACCACCCTAGGACTGACGGGTTAAGCAAAGGAAGCAAAGGAAAAGACATTAAGACCCTACTGAGCATTGGAGCCCTGGGGGAAGGGCTATCTGGCGGGAGCTGAGGTCGCAGAGTCCCGTGACTACTGCCAGAGAAGAGGCGCCAAAGCAGCGAATAGACGGGAGAAATACCCTGACCTCTTTCTCCTTCTGCTCTGCTTTCTTATGTCAGTACCTCCCATGGCCAAACTCAACAAGAAGCCAACAAGCAAGGGAACTTGGATGACTTAAGCCACCAGCATGGGCCTCCAGGTAGGTGCGGCACAAGCAAGGCTGAGAAGGACAAAAAATGGAAACTGGGTGGGTGGTTGGTCAAAAGAACAAGGACTAAGCATGACATGAAAGATTAGAAGTTTAGAGAGAATTTTGGAAATCTTAATTACCACTTTAAAAATTTCTAAATTATTTGCTAGTCCGTGTAGAGACACTGATGCTTGATCAACAAGAGAATGACATAACAAACATTCCAGAAGTGGGCAGGCCAGGCGAGGCAGAACTCCGTGACGTTATCAGTGTTCCATGTTCCTTCTTCTGCACCCCGATTCTTAGCATGCGGCTTTCATCTGCAGTCACCCTCATGGCTAAAATTTGGCCACTCCGCCTCTGGTCTCACATCCATGTCCTAGACAACAGCAATAAGAAGAAAATGACAACGAAACCAAAGTTTTCCAGAAATCCACAGCAGATTTTCGTCCCAGGATCAACCTCAGCTACAAAATGAGGGAGGCTGGGAAAAAGGCACATTGCTACTCTGAATAAAATCAGTTTTTTTTTTAAGAAAGAAGAGAAAATGAAATATTGGGTAGAAGCTAGCAGCATTTGATATAAAAGAGAAGAAAGCCTGATGAGACGAGGGCACTCTAATTCTTAATTATTTGAGCTTCCAGTAATTCCAAATTTGGGTGTTGTTGCCTAGATGGAGAGGTTGGGAGGAGGAGTTATTTGGGAGAGTGAAAAGGGTTTCTGAGATTTGAGACATACTAAATTTTGAGTGACAGCAACATATAACACATAATGGCTAAGCCATGTTAGAAAACAAGAAAGGGGAGAGAACTGGAGATAGAGAGTTGAGTGGTAAGGTAGATTGGATTATTGTTCCCAACATTTTACCTCTATACTTAATAAAATTATCCACTCATACCCTTTGCCACTGCAAGCCAAGTTTACTTATTAGCTCCACTGAAGCTGGGTTTGGTGACATGAATTTTTTCAACAGTGGTTTGAGAGCAGAAGTGACATGTGCCAGTTTTAGGCCATGAGGTATTTCTGTTTGCTGTTTGAGATTCTCAGCTCCCTTATGAGAAGAGCACTCCCTGGTCCTACAATAAGCACTCATGAAATGGATTGGGACCAATGCCCAGCCAAGCCCAACAGAGCCACAGGCAACGTGCGAACTCATGAGGGAGAAATAGATGCCTGTGGTTAAAACCACTGAAGTTTGAGGTGGTTTTTATTATGAAATGCTATTGTAGCAGAAACCTAATTAATACATGTGGTCATTCTCAAATACACAAGAACATATGGGAACTACTTCTCCCTTACTAGGAAGACCCTGATCAAAAAGACAGATAAAACGAGTTTTGGCAAGGATATGGACCCTCATACATTGCTAGTGGGAGTGTAAATAGGTACACCCTCTTTGGAAAAGTCTGGCTGTTCCTCAAAATGTTAAAAGTAGAATTATCATATGACGCAGCAATTCCACTCCTAGATGTATTACCAAGAGAAATGAAAACATAGGTCCATACAAAAACTTATGCGTGAAGGTGGAGAGCAGCATTATTCACAATAACCAAAAAGTGGGAACAGCACAAATGTTCATCATTGGTGAATGAATAAACAAAATGTGGTATATTCACGTAAGGGAATATTACTCAGCAATAAAAAGGAATGACATACTGACACATGCTACAGCGTGGATGACCCTTGAAAACATTATGTTAACTGAAAGAAGCCAGATTCAAAAGGTCACATATTTTATGATTTCATTTATATGAAACTTCCAGAATAGGTAATCTATAGAGACAGAAAATAGACCTGTGGTTTACAGAGGATGGGGAGGGGGATAAGGAATGATTGCTAATGGGTAAGGGATGTCTTTTGGGGGTTATAAAGATATTCTCAAATCGATTGTGGTGATGGTGTCACAACTCTGTGAGTATACTAGAGTTGTGTACTGTAAATGGATAAATGGTATGATATGGTTTAAAACAAAGAACAAAGGACAAAGCCACAAACCTGTCAATAAGACACATGCTGTAAGCTGAGGGCAATAAACCAGTCACACTCTCTCACCTGATCTGACTGTGACAATGGCATATGTGGTTGTGAAAGCTGGTCTGGGGTTAGTAGGTGCAATCTTTGCCAGACAAATGGAGATATTCTGTATGTGGCGCTAACGTGCCTATGTAGGAAAAAGGCAGATATTCATGGTTTCATTAGCACCATGATGATCTGACCCAGTTGGTTTCAAGCTCTGTAAAAAATATTTCCTTTAATAATTTTCACAAGCTATACTTGAATAAAATCTAAGTGTAGAACATTCAAACAATTCAGAAAGATTTGGAGGAAAATATGAAAGTGTGACAATCTTTCTTTACCAGCCTACCAATGCTACATATTCTCCTCCCAGAGGTAATCACTGGAAAAAATTGACATACTATAACCTTCTAGTCCTTTCTTCTAAGCATTTGCTTAAATATATAGGCAAGTATACAGCCTTATTTTTACATAAATTGGACCATACTAAGCACATTGTACTGAAACTTGCTTTTAAAAAACTTAACATATCTTGAAGAGCTTTCCATTCATTTTTATCAGCTGTACAGTGTTTTTCTATAGTATGGTTATATCATAGCTTGATTATCTATTCCCCTATTGAAAAATGTTAGATTGTTCCCAATGTACTGCTATTACAAAGCAATGGTAACAGAGTTCTTGATATATACATCTTTGAGCATGTGTGTGATTTTTTCTGCAGGATAGTTTTTAAAAGTTACATTTCTGAGTTGAAGAGAATGCACATCTTAAATTTAAAGTCACGTAAAAAAAATTAGTAGAAACCTTTTTTCCAAATAAACCTTTACATGGAAGCCAAATATGTAGAAAATTAAGAGAGAAAATGCATTGATCTTGGGCAGGGAAGCCGAGCTCTGAAGCTCTAACCCCTCGGCCTCACTCTCAGCCTCTGTCTTTCATTGCCCCAAGGCACCTTCGTGGAACCCTAGGGTTCCACAGAGTACAGATTGGAAACCATTGCTTTAGTCAACTGAATTGACATGTAATATTTCAGGCTGTAAGGATGGATTTCAAACGTGGTTTTTATAACAAATTAATTCCAAATCATATAGTTTTAGCAATCTATAAGAGTAGTGTATTATTTTATGTCAACCAACTGGACCGTTGTCAACCAGGATGACTTTTGAAAGCAATGGAGTTTCAGAGTTTCTAGAGGAGAGTCTTAGGGGAGGTAAGCTGATTACAGGAAGGGGCTGGGTACTGCTGCTGCATTCACATGGCAAGCTGCCTGCCTAAGCTGGCTTTGGGGAACTGAGTGAGTGGTAGAATAAAGCACCTCCCTCCAAGCTACCACTTGGCTTGACCATATCATAAACGTTTCATAAATCAAAATGAGATGTCAGGAAGACAGAATAATTCAGATGCTAGATTTTATACATCTTTATTACCTATGGTTCTGTGTTAAATCCCAGGCTTAGAAATAGGAGCTTTGAGAATGCTTATATTACCATCAGCTAAAGGAATACATCTGGATAGCAAGAAGTCTTTTGCAATCCAACACAAAACGTAAGGTGATGTTACCTAATTCTTATGAAATCTTTAAAAAATGAAGTTCGAGAGTGTAAATACTTCCACAGCAACTCCTTTCAAATATACCAACAGCATTTAGATTGGAAATCATCATGAAGACATACAACTTACAGTCCCCAATTCCATTTTATAGGAAAAAAAATAAGTAAAGCTAGCTAAGGACCTCCCTGGTGGCGCCGTGGTTAAGAATCCACTCGCCAATTCAGGGAACATGGGTTCGACCCCCTGGTCCGGGAAGATGCCACATGCTGCAGAGCAACTGAGCCCACGCGCCGCAACTGCTGAAGCCTTTATGCCTAGAGCCCGCGAACCGCAACTACTGAGCCCACGCTCCGCAACTACTGAAGCCCGTGCGCCTAGAGCCCGTACTCTGCAACAAGAGAAGCCACCGCAGTGAGAAGCCCGCGCACCGCAGTGAAGAGTAGCCCCTGCTCGCCGCAACTAGAGAAAGCCCGCGTGCAGCAACAAAGACCCAACGCAGCCAAAAATAAATTTAAAAAATTTTTTTAAAAAGCTAGTTAGGGCTTCCCTGGTGGCGCAGTGGTTGAGAGTCCGCCTGCCGATGCAGGAGACAGGGGTTCGTGCCCCGGTCCGGGAAGATCCCACA
>NC_041219.1:2261365-2293528 GCF_002837175.3 Physeter macrocephalus | reverse complement strand
TGAGCCTGCGCGTCCGGAGCCTGTGCTCCGCAACGGGAGAGGCCACAACAGTGAGAGGCCCGCGTACCGCAAAAAAAAAAAAAAAAAAAAAAGCTAGTTAAAGCTGCGTAGTTGAGACACGTTATCTGAAGCTAAAGTCTGGCTGATATTTGAGAAAATAAAACAAAATAAAACCCAAATATTCAAAGACATGTCATTCCTACTCCTTGTCACAGCCGTTCATTCCCTCATTGAGAGCCGAGGCTGTGTCTTTTACCTTTATGTCCCATGGCCTTGCATAAGATTCAGTAAATCTTCAATAAATGAATGAAAAAAACTGATTGGCTGCCACCAAATCTGAAAGGAGAAAGTACATAATTTAATTAAAACATTCTGGCCTCCTAAAAGCCGTTCTTAATAAAGGGACAGAACTTTTAAGAAGCAAACCACTTCTTTAAAATTAAAAAAAAAAAAAAAACAAGCCCCTTATAAAATTCTCAAATACTGCAGAAAGATATAAAATGTTCTGTTTTCACTCTCTAGAGGTAATGTCTGTTAATAGTGTCTTGTTAATTCTAAATGTTTTATGCTTTGGGGAGTCTATGTGTAGAGAACACCTCTTACTCTTTTTGGCCACTCAAGGTGAGCATCCTCTTCCTGTGCTTTGGGAATTCCCACTTAATACTTAGTGGGGCACATCTTGCCTCTCAATATAGAAGCTAAAAATGCCAGCTATTCCCTTTTCTGGTGTCTCTTGCAGCAGAGGTATAAACACACATTCTAGCCTCCATCACTTAGCCCCCTAGACTTTAGACGTTAGGAACTCAAAGAGCAGGAACCACAGGGAGTCCGTGCTAACGAGGACAGGGGCAGTGGCTGCAGTCAGCACTTAGAAGCAGCAGTGGGTTAATGGCAGGGCACCAGCAGCATCCAAGATTTCCCAGGGCAGCTGCGCGGTGTGGTCTGCAGCAATGTAACTGGCTGCGTAGCTCAAAGCTGGTTCTGCCAAAGGAGTGCATTGTGTTCGTGCTTTGCCCAGATCTCACTGGATCCCTTTTTACTGTTTTGTGTGCTTCTCCTCCCCAGCATCTTGAGGCTCTTTCACTTCCAAAAAGCAGCACTTACTTCTTTTTCTCAAGGGCTGTCCTGCGGCTCCTGGAATTAGCTTTTGCCAGAATGCATGGAAAGCCAGAAGTCCTGGGAATTTGCCTTCCTGGAACAGCCCTTATCCAGTGACTTAGAGGTGCACAGTTGGAAAGCCCAGCTCTAGGCCTTGGTTGGGGCCATACTGAGGTGTAACTTCCACTACAGAGTTTCTCTGTGGGATCAGGCTATAGCTACTCTGGGGACCTTTGTTTGAGACTGCACCTTTGCTGGGCTTTCTCCCCTTCCCTGTCCTGCTTCCCCAACTCCCACGTGGGCGTCTCCTGGCATCATTGAATAAATCACCAGCATACGAATCTTCCAGGGTCCACTTCTCAGTAGTCTGACCCAAGACAACCAACTTCCTGGAGATTCTGAACCAGTCAAAACCCTTTCTAAATATTCCCCCTTTCTGCCTAAATTAGCCTGGGATGGTTTCTCTTGCTTACAATTCAGTATAGATAGATACAAGCACATGCATATATACATATGTTAAAATACATGTATACTTTTTTTAAAAATACATGTATACTTTTAACAAAAATTGAATCATAAAAATATTTTAGATTCTGAGTCTTTGCTTTTTTGAATAGCTACTTATTTATTTTCATGTCCATTTTTACCATCTTTGGAGTCTACCTCTATGAATATCCTTTTCTTGCCCCCTTTCTAATGGTTCCATGAATTTCTCATCAATCTAGTTTGGGAGGAATTGGGCCCACGCAGCTTTCAGGGTTAATCTATACTTGGCTTAAAACAATCAGCACATTCCTCAGAACTGGGTTTGGTTCATGGGATAATCACGAGACCAAATCTGGCAAATCAGGGCAACAAATTATGGGACATTTGTTCGAACTGTATTGCCCCCACCCAGGACTGAGCAAGAAATATGCACCTAAACTTACAGCTGTAGGCAGCTTTTGGGGGATTAGGAAGGAGCAGCCTGCCAGGGGTTGGGGTCAATATAGTGGCAGTAGAGCAAAGAAATGGAGAGAGGGACACATTTTTTGAGCCCTGGATAAAGCCTTGCCTGAAGGACCGTTCATTTGTACGACCCAATATATTCCCTGTTTTGTTTGAGATAGTTTAGGTCAGGCTTTCTGTGCTTTTCACCCTGTAGGTCTGTCATGAGGTTAAATAATTTAATATATGTAAAATGTTTAGAATTGTGCTGTACGTGGCATCCACTAGATTATGGCTGCCGAAGTACTAGGCATAGTCCGTCATACATGATACACAAATCATCCGTTTATCTTGTTCGTCTCTGGTGCTCACAGCAGCTTTTATTTCATTCCCCGTTTCTGTGTGATTCTAACTGCTCTTGAGTATCCCCACTTCTTCCTCACCCCACTTTCTTCCCATTTTCCTGTCCTCTCCCCCATCATTTCATCTTTCTCACCTTCTCTCCCTTCCTGAAACTTGAAGTGGTTTGTGGATGAAGAATTTAGAATCAGGGAGAGAAACTCTGGAAGGTGATGAAAGTGCTTTCAGTGCCTTTTTAAGCTGGATCTCTTTTTGTCTTGTACTCAGTTTCTCTCTCTTCCTTCTTGGTACTGAGAGTCATGATACTCAAAGCCTTTGTTGTTAAGAAGCAAATAAAAATCAAAAGTTAACATCATGTTTTACCACATTATTTGGGAAAGCATGCAAGGGCTCCCATACTCCCTGAAAAGACATCTAGTAGAAAGGCAGATCGCTCCTCCTTTTAATTCAGTTATTTACCAAGAACTCTATACTATTTTACACTTTCTTCCATACTTCCCTTTTCCAATAAATCTTTCCATCAAGTGTTTATAATGTGTAAGTATTCCTCTTTGTTCAGATGAACAACCATGTAGTACAAGGAAAAAAAATTCATTGAGGTGTTTGAATCGCTTCACAGTATAGACAACTGAATTTTTAGTGGCTTGGCACCAGAACTTTTGGATAGAATTTCTTTTTTTTTTTTAATTTATTTATTTATTTTTGGCTGTGCCGGGTCTTAGTTGTGGCACACGGGATCTCTGTGGCAGCCTGCCAAATCTTTAGCTATGGCATGTGGACTCTTAGTTGTGGCATACGTGCGGGATCTAGTTCCCCGACCAGGGATTGAACCCGGGCCCCCTGCATTGGGAGAGCGGAGTCTTACCCACTGGACCACCAGGGAAGTCTCGTAGGATAGAATTTCTTTTGTGGTACAGTCTTAGCCTTAAAATATACATTTCTCCAAGAGACAGCATAAAATGACATTAATACTGATATAATAAAATATCCTTTTATGAATACAATACAGTCTTGATTATGAATTTGACTTCCCTTGGAACATGTAATGTACACAGACATTTTAAGTGGGAACACTCCAGTTTAAATTTTAACGCAGGATAAAGATGTAGAATGATTCACAGGACAAGTATTTTTCTCACGAAGTACTAACTACTTATGATTCAAATTTACTTTTTGCTGCTTTTGTTTTCCCAAATCATTATTTCAATTATTTAATGTTCATCTTCTGACTTTTAATCTACTCATCATTTATTTGCTTGTGTACGCAGTCAAAAAATAACTGTGGCGTGTCTGCTATGTGCAAAGCAGCGTGCTAGGTGCCGATAAGGGGGAGAGAAGGGAACAAAAGTGAGTAAGCCCCTTCCCCTAAAGAGCTTACAGTTGGGGGCTTCCCTGGTGGCACAGTGGTTGAGGGCCCGCCTGCCGATGCAGGGGACGCGGGTTCGTGCCCCGGTCCGGGAAGATCCCACATGCCGTGGAGCCTGCGCGTCTGGAGCCTGTGCTCCGCAACGGGAGGGGCCACAGCAGTGAGAGGCCCGCATACCGCAAAAAAAAAAAAAAAAAAAAAAAAAAAAAGAGCTTACAGTTGATTAGGAGCAGACCCAATGTACAAATAACTCCAAAATATAATGTAAAGAGACTAAATATGGGGCAGGGAGAGAGAAGAAGCACAGGCCAAACAAGGAACAGTTAGTCAAAGAGGAAAGTAGGAAAGCCCGGTGCCTGTGTGTGACTTGAATTATTCCATCTAGAAGGCTGTAAGGAAAGGGGCAGTGACAGGTGAGGGCATAGAGTAGGCTGGGCCACACCTAAGCATTTCATGGTTGACAAAAGCCAAAGGTTATTTATGGGGACTCAAAGGATCAAATCTGGGTTTGGGGGGTTTTAATCTTGCAGATTTGCTCAGAATGGAATGCAAATGCTTACAAACCAGAGGCACTATAATTGACGGTGTTATGTCAGATATTTAATTTTCCTTAGATACCTACAGTTTTCACCAACGTTGGTGCGCCACTAAATGACATTTTTGCAGGCATAAATATTGGGGCTGATGGAGAGTGAAGAGAGGGAGCCTGAAGCCCAAGTTAATAGCCGCAAATCTAGTCATTCTGCGGAACCCAGGGATTCCGAACATTTTGCTGAAAATGTTTCAGATGGCTCACTCTACAAGGAACAGGGTTTTCACTACTCCTGGGACATTATGGATGGAGATAGCAAATTGGATCCACGATTCTTTTCATTCTATCAAGTTGCACCATATGTTTATAAATAGTGTTTTTGTTATGACCCTAATTGAGGGAGATTTAGTGCTGGACTATTTCTGACTTGCTATTGTCTAAGATCTTGCATTCTTGCAAAAGTTGAAACAGAAAACTAGAGTAAATTACACATATCTGCTGCCTAAAGGATTTATATTTTCCTTTTGTTTGTTCTTAAATACCATCATTCGACTCATCTGCTGACTGTTCAATTGCAGGACATAGTGGCCTAAAGCCAGATATCCTGTCCTGTGGTTTCCCCTCCCCCACTCATGAGATTAAGAGGGAAGGGGGCGGGCAGCGTAGAGGGAGAAGAGGAAAAAGGCAGAGGAAGTTCCTCTGTTTTACTAAAGACCTCATCCAAAAATAAAAGAAAAATATGTTAGTGTAAATACCACTACAAAGACAATTTCTGATTAGCCAGAAGCTTTCAGTGTGGTAGCTGGCACTGGTTCACTTCTTCTATGCAACGAGAAATATAGACTGCGTGAATT
This sequence comes from Physeter macrocephalus, assembly GCF_002837175.3. Lineage (NCBI taxonomy): Eukaryota > Metazoa > Chordata > Mammalia > Artiodactyla > Physeteridae > Physeter > Physeter macrocephalus. The sequence continues at coordinate 2,288,391 of NC_041219.1, read as the reverse complement.
TCAACAGCACGTTGAAGTGCTTTGTGATGGCACTAAATCTCAGCCTAATGTGCTGATGGAAGGGGCCCACCTGCCTTGCTACCCAGGACTGAGTCTGAGTTAAAGTCTGTGATGACTTGCTGCATCTCTTAAGAGACTGGGCTGCTGGCCTCCCTCCCAATGCTGTCTTTGGGGCTCCTGTATCTTGCATTGGCCAACTGTGCCAATTCATTTGGCAGTCAACTAAGAAGACAGCAGAGGTTTGGTTTAACAGCATATTCAAAGCAATGTGATTTTAATGCTTAATGAGGTATATTCCACATTCCACATATCAGTAGGACTCTTCCTTTTCCCTCCTTGTCTCCCTCGGATTTTCTTCTTTTTCCTGTGCATTCTTCCCTTCTTCTCCTCCTCCCTCCCTCTTCTCCCTTCTTTCTTTCTTCCTTTCCCTCTTTCCTTCCTTTCAACTTTATTCTTCTTTTCCAGGGGCAGTAAGTCATTTCATAGCATGCAAGTTAAGAACAATTGAAAGAAGAATTATATTATGCTCGGCAAACAACGTGCTGCCTTCAGGACATGGTAGATGTTGTCATCTGACTTACACTGTCACAGAGAACATGGGTTTGTCATAAGTCATGTTGGTAACTGTAGTAGTTACTGTTGGCCTTACCTGCTCAAGGAAATCTGTACTTTGAAGACATAGGAGAAATCATGCTGTTAGTCCTCAACAATGATATTTTCAGGGAAACCATTGGCTTTTTATCTGGCTACGTGTTTCCACCAACTGATGCCAACAAATGGTTATATGGGTACTCATCTCTGTGATAAAGCAGCTGGTGGTGAAGCATCAGTTGTTCTGCCTTCTGTGGCTGTAATTGTTAACATATTCTGACAGCATCTGGAAGGAAAGATCTCTACCAAGATCTGTATAGGCATACACTGTGTGTTAGTTTCCTGGGGCTGCCATAACAAATGATCACAAACTGGGGGACTTTAAACAACATAAATTTGTTATCTCACAGTTCTGGAGACCAGAAGTCTGAAATCAAGAAATTGGCAGGGAAGGTTTCTTCTGGAGACTCTGGGAGAATCTGTTCTATACCTCCCTCCTAGTTTCCTGTGATTACTAGCAATCCTTGGCTTGCAGACTCATCATGTCAGTCTTTGCCTCCATCTTCCGCTCTGTGTATCTGTGTCTCAAATCTCCCTCTCCTTTCTCTTATAAAGACAGCTGTCATTGTATTTAGAGTCTATGCTGAATGTAGGATGATCTCATCATGAGATCCTTAAATTAATTACATGAGCAGTGACACTATTTCCAGATCAAGTCACATTTACAGGTTCCAGGGGTTAGGACTGGAACATATCTTTTTGGGGACATTCAACCCACTACACACTGGTACCTTAAAACAAAAATATCAAAGATTAAAATCTGTAAAGTGACTGCAAACCAAATCAACATTTAAGCCAGTGGGAAAGGAATTTTGAGCTTGTTACTGAACAAAAGAGAACACATACTTCTTTTGCCACAATCTTTTTGTCTACAAGGATTTCCGTTGAGTTTTGTAAAGGGTGTTCTCCTTAAACACTGATGTCATGTTTACAATCATTCGGAAACCAAATAAAAGAAAACAAGGTTGTTGTGTTGCTTCCAAAATTTTACTAAAAAAAAAAAAAAGACTGCACGAGGAAAACCACATGGGTGGCTTCACTAAAGAGGCACCATTCAGAGGAAAGTCAAGAGTAGTAGTGATTAAATCAGTTTAGCAGTTTTAATACACAAAAGTCAAATGGTCAGTTTGGAAAAAAAGAAACCTGTCAACTTCATTGTTTTAATCCTAAACTAAAATCAAATGGTAGGTTTCATTCAATCACCAGAAAGCTTTTGCTAGACCATAAATTTTTCATGCTTCTAATGTTATGATCATGCTATACCTCTGCCTCAGAGTGAAAAGAAAATAAGCCAGCAGCTCTAATAGATTAGCCTTTCTGTGGACAGGCCAGCCAGCACACTCTTATGACTGTGGACGGCTCAGTCTTTGCAGACTCCTGTTTTGTTGACATTTCTATTCAATTACCCAGTGGAACACATTTGCTACTTCCAAGTGAAAACCCACATCTTCCTCCCAATATATTTGTCAACATCTCAGCTGTTGACTTTGTATGCAGCAAAGTCCCAGTAGGTCCTTTGAAAAGCGAATACTTAAGAAGATGATTGAGTGAGCATCAGCCTGAAACTTGGGGACATTGGGCAACTACTTCAAGTTCCTGGGGCAAGTAGTATTAATAGGACCTTAACTTGGAATTTGATTCTTAGAGCCCATATTCAAATATGACCACAACAATGCCTGCTACTGAAGTGGTTTTCCCAATGTCTGTCATTTGGGATGACCTATGCCTCTACATCCCTCCAACAGAGTGGATCATTAAGAGCTGACTTTACCTCTCTCTGCATTTATCTCTAGGAGCATTTCAACCTACAACCATTAGCCAGAAAATAGTTAAAATTGATGCTGTAATGTTAATTCTTTTTTTTAACTGAAGTACGGTTGATTTACAATGTTGCGTTAGTTTCTGGTATACAGCAAAGTCAGTTATACATATATATATTCTTTTTCATTATAGGTTATTACAAGATATTGAATATAGTTCCCTGTGCTATACAGTAGGTCCTTGTTTATCCCTCCCCATGCTATCCCCTTTGGTAACCATAGTTTGTTTTCTGTGTCTGTGAGTCTGTTTCTGTTTTGTAAATAAGTTCACTTGTATCATATTTTAGATTCCACATATAAGTGATATCATATGATATTTGTCTTTCTCTGACTTCACTTAGTGTGATAATCTCTAGGTCCATCCATGTTGCTGCAAATAGCATTATTTCACTCTTTTTTATGGCTGAGTAGTATTCCATTGCATATATGTACCACATCTTTATCCATTCATCTGCTGATGGACATTTAGGTTGCTTCAGTGTCTTGGCTATTGTAAATAGTGCTGCTGTGAACATTGGGGTGCATGTATCTTTTCGAATTAAGAGTTTTCTCCAGATATATGCCCAGGAGTGGGATTTTTAATGTTAATTCTTATGTACAGGGATTTTTAAGATGAGGCAGTGGTTAGATTTTTGGACTGGAAAGCTGGCAGCAATTTGACAAGAACATATAGTGGTTTGGCATTATGTTGACATGACTTCAACAAGAAATACTTGTCAGTTGTAGGTGCTAGCTATGTACACATTTGGGGTTACATGTATGCACTATCAGAAACAGAGAATGGGACCCTCTTTTACAGCCATGTGACTCTTGAGTGTATTTATGGATGTAGGCATTAACATCTGTGAAATTACATATGAAATATAAACCTTAATTGAAATACGCTCGTCGTGCTTAATTGAAACATGTTTCCAGGAAAGCAGAGGAGGTTTTGCCTATGTAAAAAATTGCAGAATAGAAACCAAAGGTAACACAATATTCTTTATTAGTGGAGTTTTTTATTTAATAAAACTGTAAGACATATCTCATGTGCTTGGCTCATTAACAATACTTGTTTTTATCAGAATTAATATTCTTCCATATTTTCTTTGGAAAAAGCAATATTGATGTTTATATAAAATGCAAACAAATGATGCAATGTTTCACATTTTCCAGTTTTTCGCTGTGATATATTTATTCTCTAAAATTTTATGTTAGTGCAACAAAGAAAAGTGCTTCCACAATTCATTCCAAGATAATATATTGCTCCATTATAGCAAATGCGGTTACAACTTGGGCTTAGGAACTGGAAGCTAAAGCATTCTTGGTACCTGTGTTCATTATATCTTGAACAAGACTCTTTTGTAGGTCTTGGACCACAGATGAGTTATTAAAAGACATAATTTCCATGCAAGTGGCAAAATCTTTAAAACACATGGATGTAAATATCGATGTAGACATAGATATATTTCAATGCACTAGCTACTAAAATATCTTTGAAGAGAACATCCTTTTCAGCAAAGAGAAAATTATAAACATGTAATGCTAAAAAGTTAAATGAACGTTAAAAGAAAAAGGCATATTGATTTTGACTTTTTATATTTTAGTTGATCTGGGAATGATAGCGCTCACTCCACATAATCATATATCTCTAACCTCCACCTGTTTACTTTGTTACTCCAGCATAGTAATGTGTGCTTTTATATATAATTATATAATATTTCATAAATATTAAACAAATTTTTAAAACGTAAGCCTAGTTTGAAAACTCTTAATCTGTCAACTTCTTGGAAATTTTTGGAAGGAAAAGCTGAGCATGAGTATAAAATTATAAGTAGTTGGATTGAAACAGACAATACTGGTCTGTAATCCATCCTTAAATTTTATTGACTTCTTAGTGTATGCCAAATATACATACATAAGCTCATTAATCCTCATGAAAAGCCTTTGAAATAGGTTCTTCCAAATTTCAAACAAACAAACCTGAAACTCAGAGAAGTTAGATCACCCGACATCACATCTTTAGTAAATGGAACAATCTGCACTCTTTTTTTTTTTTTTTTGCGGTACGCTGGCCTCTCACTGTTGTGGCCTCTCCCGTTGCGGAGCACAGGCTCTGGACGCGCAGGCTCAGCGGCCATGGCTCACGGGCCCAGCCGCTCCGCGGTATGTGGGATCCTCCCGGACCGGGGCACGAACCTGCGTCCCCTGCATCGGCAGGCGGACCCTCAACCACTGCGCCACCAGGGAAGCCCCAGAATCTGCACTCTTAACCACAGCCATCTAAAGATGATTCAAATTACTCATTATGTATTTTCTAAGGAAATCACTTGCATTCTTAAATAGTATGTACTCTATTTTTTATATTTAATTGAACAAAATACCTTTTCTCTTGTTTAAATAGAAAAATGTAGGGGAAAGTGAGAATTTTAGGTTGTTAAAATATTTGAACAATGTACACTAAAGCCAAGTGCTAAATAGCTAGGATGACATGACACATATTTTCTTAGGAATAAGATCTTTCTGAGAGATCATAAATATTTAAGCATAAACATACCATAGAGTAGCAACCAGGACAACTCTTGATTTAATGTGGAATTTTCTCAACCTTGAGATTACTAACTACACAATCTGAATTTCTCATTAATCGACAAATATCCACTTTGCTTTGGAACATGCAGATCTTTAAGCTAGATCTTAACTTTCAAGATGTTCGACTTCCAAGACCTTTAGAAGACCTTGTGAAATTAATGGATAAAAGAAAACACAATCATAGATTTTTGTGTTCTTGCTTAATTCAATTCGAATATCTCAGCCTACCACTCCTCCTCATTTTTTGTAATCACTATAACTTTATTATTTTATTTTATCCATTAATCACAGTTTTACCTCAAATATCCATTCTCTCCTTCTTCTCAAAAAGAGAAGTCCTGAGTCTTAGCTAGACATATGTCTTTCCAGAATAAAGACTACATTCCTTAACTTCCCTTGTAGCCAGGTGAGACCATGTGAGTAAGTTCTAGTCCAAGTGCTGGGAGAAAGGAGCCAATGCATGCCCCTTCTTCATGCTTTCTTCCCACAGACTGAAATGGAAATACAATGTCTGAAGCATTAGCTGCCATCTTTGAACATGAAGTGATCTTGGAATGGAAGCTTCACACAGCCAGGCAACCACTTGGAAGGAGGTGGTTCCTGTCACTGAGGAATGCCATTCCAACCAAGATAACACAAGAGAAATATTTCTAGCTTGTTCAATCAACCAACTTTTTTTTTTTTTTTGGTAATTTGCAGCCAAACCAGTTTATCTAAAGCAATTTATGATCCCATTTGATCTGTATTGCTTATAAAGTGCTACAACAATGGCAGCACAGTTTAGTTTTAGAGTGCTGGTAGCAGGCACAAGCAAACAGCTCAGGTGATCAGGACATTGCTGAGTTTGGACTGTTAATGAATTTGCTGGCTGGTTTACACTTCTTATATTTTACATGCTACAAAGTGATTTTTAAAACTTTGTTCTGAATAATATCTGACAATGTCCAGTTCAACAGATTTTGCAAGTGAAATGCTTTTTGAAATAGCTGCATGTGTGTGCTTACCTTACAAAGTTTTCTGAAACGATACTTGGGAATTAATTTGCATGCAGAGACCTAGCGTCTACGTTCTCTGGTTAGGTAGGTGGGGTAGAGATGTTTACTTGGTCAATCTGAAGGCCCAGAGGAGACCTTGACATCTGAGTTCCTAGGCAGCTGCTGAGATCACCTTAAAAAAAAACACCTCTCAATAGAGGCATATTACCAAAGGCACAGAGGCAAATATTGATACTACAGGGATAGATTTGCCAGCTATGTCACAGGCCTTAATGGCATGTGAACAGAGGAAGCTGTGATGCTTTATCTTGACTCCATGACTGGTTATATAGATAAACCACTGTGAATGAAACTTCAGTCAAATGTTTAGTGAAGTTCAATCCAACTGTAGCTCTATAAAACCAGTCCTGCTTTTACTCCAGATTTGAATATAGAAACAATTTGTTGAACTTTGTACAATTCTAGATGAATTGTTTTCCTAATTTCTCATGTGATGTAACAAAAAGAATAATCGAGTGCTACCTAATTTTACATGAAATCTTAAGTATTTAAAAGTGGGAGTTTTGAGGTATTTATACTTAAAAGCCTTTGAAAAAAGTGGTTGAATAACTATTTCCTTCTTGGATGGAGAAACAAACTTTCCTTTAACTTAAAGAAAAAAATCACATTTGGGAGGCAGCCACCAGGGACAGCTTCACTTGGAAAGAGACTTTTTGAGAAAGTTCCAAGTGACTGAGAAAAGAGAATTATAATGGAATTTGCTCCACAACTTTTATTCTGACAGAGGGGCTATTCATCCTATGGAATTCTTTTAAAATCACTGACCTGAACAATATGCTTCTGAGAATGTTTTCCTGCTTAGCTTATAAAGATATTATTATGTATCTATGATATAATCACTAGAAAATGCTTCCTCTGGGGCATTTGTTGTTTCTCTAGTTATCACAGTTGATTGTAGAACTGATATACCTGATGTGCTTAAAGGTATAACGGGAAAGCAGATACAATCTTTAATGCCAGCTGCACCTTCTGTCTTTATATTGGAGTCTGTGGTTATAGGTAACAATTGAATTAAAAGATGTCCTATAAACAGATGTTTTTATAATTTAAGGGACAAAAATTACTGTAACAAAGTTATAATAGTTCCTATAGTTATTTGTGATTCTGATGTCAAGACAAATCTATTTTCAACTATAAGCTCTGATACAAGCTACTTCTCTGAGGCTCAGTTTCCTTCTTGTAAAACAGAGCTAAAAATATCTCTCATCTCCTAAGACTGTGTTGGGGATAAAGACAGATGATATATGTAAATGGTCTAACACAGTGCTTAACTCATTGCTATTAGTAGTGCTGTCTTAGAATCTGTACAATTCTTATTTATTTATTTATCTATTTTTTAAAAATTGAAGTATGGTTGATTTACAGTGTTTCAGGTATACAGCAAAGTGATTCAGTTACATATATATATATATATATATATATATATATCCTTCTTCAGATTCATTTCCATCATAGGTTATTACAAGATATTGAATATGTTCCCTGTGCTATACAGTAGGTCCTTGTTGTTCATCTATTTTATATATAGTCGTGTGTATCTGTTAATCCCAAATTCCTAATTTATCCCCCTTCCCTGATAATCCATATAATTCTAAAGCCCACAACCATAAATAATAGAAATACATATTATATTATACTGTCATTAGTTTCACTGTGGAACGGAAGAAAAGTAGCTCAATAAAGTTAACCAACTATGAAGAAATTGTACTCTTTAACTGTCATTTAGGTCCTCTCAATTATTCAAACTATTTGGGAAGATCAGAGATTAAGTTAATGTAAAACAGAAGATCAGAGATTACGTAGTAAAACTAAAAATTCTTTACATTTGGCTTTGGGATGTGTTTGGTTCTTACATTTGAAAATTGATGCGTCTGGTGGTCTAGATATTCATTTCAAAGAAAATGATGAAGACAAATTGAGGAGATGTAGCTCAGGAACAGAGAAAGATGCCCAGTCTCCCCACTCAGCCTCTCTATCCAGCTCTTCCCGTAATGCAATGGCAGAAAATGTCTGCTTTCCCTTAACTGGTGAAAATCTGTGCTCTCAAAACTGCTTTATAAAGTAGGGAGGTGGCTAAGTCTTTGAGCTTCAAAGGGCTTCTCTTCACGCAAAGTTAGTAGAGGAAATTGAAATGTCTAAAAAGCTATAATTAACCAGATGCCACACTGACTGCATTGAACTTGAAAGCAAGCCTATTATGGACAACCTAAAACTCTGATAAACCACCCAAGGACAATACTGATTAACCTCAGGGTCCTTTAAATATTTATGAGGAGTAGATCTGAACATACTAAAACAAAGCCTGCACCATTGATTTCATTATTTATTTAGAGGTATTAATTTCTTTTTAAGTGAGCATCTAAAAAACTGATATAGTAATATCATTAATCTGGAAAGATTTTTTTCTTTTGAGAAAGAATCACTTCTAGGAAGTGCTCAAATTCTTTTATTTTAGATAAAATATTTAATACTTGATTTGAATCTGATAGAAAATAATTTAAATAAGACACATTAAAATGCACTTCAGTAATAAAACTTGCAATGTATTTTTAAAGCCACACATGAATTTATGGTAAATGCAAGTAAAATAAACTCTTCTTACAAGGAGAAGGTGGCATTTTAGCAAAGCAAAGATGTTAAATCTGATCTTTAAAAAACCTAGAGAGAATAGTATGACAGTGGGTTTTTTTTTTAAGTATCAATTGTAGAACAATTTAAAAAGACAAAAAAGTTTATTTCTAAAAGATTTAAAACAAGCTTCAGAGAAACTTGATAGCATGTAATTGTAAAGTAATTTTTAACATTCTAACAAGTGTGTGGGCTGCAGTGCTGATGAGTAGTGCATGGAACAGGGTCCAGGGTCAAACACTGGATTATATATAGTTAAACATGCTTCATTATGCTTTAATTATCTATTGCTACATAACAAACTTCCCCCAAATTTAGCAGCTTCACTGGGTGGTTCTGGGTCAGAGTATCTCATAGGTTGCAGTCAAGATGCAGCCCAGGGCTGCAGTCATCTGAAGGCTTGACTGGGACTGAAGGGTTCACTTCCAATAAGGCTCACTCATGAAGCTGTTGGAGGGAGGCATTCCTTCTTTGCTGCCTGGGCTTTTCTTTGACACACAGCAACTGGCTTCTCCCAGAGTGAGTGATCCAAGAGAGAAAACAAGGAGAAGAGTCCAAAACCTTTTATGATCTCACCTCATGACAGGGAGCAACACATTGTCACTTCTGCCATAATCAATTCATTAGAATTTGGTCACTAAGTTCAACCTTTATGCAACAGGAAGGGAAATAAACTCTAATTCTTAAAGGGAGAAATATCAAAGAACTTCTGAGGTGAATCCAATTGTGTGTGTACCATTTCCCAAGCTTATTTGGCCACTGAATTCATTTTTGTGGATTATTTTGCAGGACTGGTGTTTCATTAAAGACACTTTGGGAGACACTGTTTTAACACTGCCATCACAAGGGAAATGTATTTCTTTGAGTTTGCGATGTATGATATTGTTAGCTTTTAGTGATGGCAATTCATTATCTTCCTGGTGCTAGACACAGATTTCTAGGCCTTAGATAAATAGTCACCTGTAGTCAACGAGTGTTTATTGCTATCTTCTGTGTGCCAGGCACTGTCTAAGAGGTGTCTACTAAAGGGCAAATAAGAAATGGTCCTGGACCCTGATGAGCCAACAAATGAAGCACAATCTAGAATAGTTACAGTGAGGTAATAGCAGAGACATAGAGCCTAAATTATGTGCCTTGTACAGTGCTAAGTGCTTTGTGCCTATACCTCATTAAACTCCACAATAACCCTATCAAGCAGAGTCCTCTTTTACAGATGAGAAAACGGAGACAGGGAGAGGTTGAATAACTTGCTCAAGGTTACACAGCTACTAACTGTCAGAGCTAGGATTCAAATTGAGGGGGAGTCTGGCTCTCAGATTTAGCTCTTTGCATTATGAATATGGCCTGCTAAGTACTATACTACCACTTCCTTTCTTGTAGAAAAGAAGATTGCAAATAGCTCTGGTCTAGGGGACTAGAGGAAAGTGTCACCGTGGAGGTGACATTTGAGCTAGGTCTTAAAGGGTAACCAGATGGAGAAGGAAGAAAGGCAGTTTCAGCCTTAGGACCTAGTGTCCCTAAAGGCACAGTCTTGCCCCTGAATTGTGGGTTTAGAGAATGCTGGTGTGAATCAAGAGCACCGCAGATGATAGAGGGTTCTGGGAAAGGAAGCTAAAAAGTGAGTGGCAATTACCTGGGAAGTAAACTTCAGAACCACAGTGTTATTTGGCTTCTATCTGCAAATGTTTCATATGAATATCCACCTTTGCAAAGAGTGATCCGTTGAGCCAGGAATATCTGTCTAAGATAGTCTCGAATATGGGGTGTGGTGGACACTTTGACGTACCACCCAGAACCCCTTTCAGGGATGAAGGGCTTAACTCTCCCAGATGCTGGGAGTGCTTCCAGCAGAGAGCCCTCAACGGTCAGCCCCCTTTGGGGATTGCATGGGCTGAAGAGAGCTGCCTCACCCAAGGTCAAGGCCCTTTTCCGGGATGCCTGCGTGCAATGACTGATCAGTGTTGGGATATAAAGGCTGGCCTCTCCTGTCGACTCAGGACAACATAGAAAGGTCATCCTAGCTTTAGAGAGCCCTGTAGAGTCAGCTGCAGACTTGGTTGAAACTGCAACACAGCTTGACTTCTCTCTCTGCTCAATCCTGCTTTCATCTCTTCTCTTCTGCGAGGTGATCCCAAGAGGCTCCATAGTAAAACTCTCGAATTCTCATCTCCATCTCAGAGTTTGCTTCATGGAGAACCCAACCATTGCCAATTAGTACCAGGAATGGTTGGGAGAGCACATGCTGGGATGGAATTTTGGAGTGCTTGGCTGGCAATTCGAATTCCAGCACTGGGGTAGGTGGTACCCAGGTAACCTCCGGTACAAGGCAGCACTGCAGTTGTTAACACATTTGCCAGTGGTGAACTAGGATGGTAAACTGGTAACCAGTGTAACAGGAATCACTAATTGGTGTGGTGTAGTAAGAGTTTGAGAAATGTGTGAGAAAGGGTAACCGAGAGGATGGTGGAATTGGTTGGCTATACCCAAACTCAACTGACACTCTCGAAAAAACAATTAGGACAAAAATCCAAGAGTGACTGACATTTAAAAGCTAAGAATGAAAGCCAGAGACAGCCTCCTTGGCAGCATGAAGTGGCTCTCATCTTTTGAAGGGAGGGCAGAGAAAGCTGAGGACCAGAGTACTTAATCATGACAGTAGCAGAGCTCAAAAGGAGGTTAAGCTCCCAAACAAGGCAGATCTGTTATGCCAAGGTCAGGGCCCCGGATAGAGGGGGAAGGAGGGGAGTGACCTTGGCACATGGACAGGACATCTGGATTGATTTGCTTGAGAATCATGAATTCCCAGATTTCCCCGAACCCACTGAGCCTGCACAAGGGGCCCACTCTTCTTATTTAAGGGTAGCCCTTCCCCTGGCTTGCTACGAGGTCAGTAGGTAGAATTCAGTCACAACATAACTCTGCCAAGGGCATATTGGACCTGATGAGGGAAGAAAGGGGCTAGACCCCCAAAGGGCAAGTGAATGGGCGGGGGCCGATAGAGGTGCACGTGTCTGGATGTTGTGAGTGCTTGTTGAAGGGTAGTGGAATGGAAGGTTGAATAAGGGAGTGTTTATCCAGGATAGAGGATTAACACCCTGGCAAGGCCCCCACGAGATGGCTCCTGGATGCCTCCTGGAAAATGCAATGAAGCACATTAAGTGAGATAGGTGTGCCAGAATTGCTGTGATGGGGGAGAAGGAGTTTAAAAGCTCGGGGAAATGGGCATGCTGCGGTGGGTGTGCTATGTAACACCAGGAAACCACCAGAGGCCTTTTTTCTATAGAAACAAGGGAAGAGCATCATTTGCCAAGCAAGAGGGATATGATGGTGAGAGGGGCACCAGCACCCCTAAGAACTTCAGTGGTGGCTGCCCCCTGTAGGCCAGACCTGATGGTAGGAGAGGCCATCTCTGGTAGCAATGGGTGTGATAGGCCCCCCAAGTAGACACAATTATCGTAATGAGAGGCAGAGTCATAAAGGCAGACAGAGGGGTCTGTGCTCGGTGTATTACGGATACTGTTAGAATACAGTAACTCTAATGGAAAAATAGATGGGCAGCCAAGGAGGGTACAACTCAATCCATAAAGTCAAAAGAAATCCAGGATGGATAATCAGAAAGTTAAGGTCATCAGTCATCCCAATAAAATGTTTCTGAACCTGAGCCAGTTTTCCAATCTGGAACCCAGTGGCTAAAGAAGAGGCTCGGTCCCCAGGAAGAAAAACCCTACATGACCACAGCAAGTGAACACACTAATGACTCCCCCGTCCTTCCCTAAAGAAATCTGTGGCCAGTTACTAGGGAGAAGGGACACTGATACCCAGGGACCAAAGCATTGCCCTTAGCTCCCTTTTAGCATGTGGTCACATGGAGGCCAGGTAAGAAATGGGGTCTTGGCCACCGGTGAGCCCACTGGGACCATGGACCCACCCAGTGGTCATTTCCTGGTCCCCAAATATAACTGGAATAGATGTATACTTGGTAGCTGGCTGATTTCTGCATTGGCCCATGTGGTCAGAGCTATCAAAGAGTCCAGAGAAAGGCCAAGTAGAAGTCTCTGAAACTGCCCCTCCCCCCAGCCAAAATATTAAATCAAAAGCAATATTGCATCCCAGGGAAATGACAGAAATTAGGGAGGGCAAGAATGTTTGAATTCTTTGTATATTTCCTACTGAGATCAATATACTTCCCAGCTAGCTCACTTCAGCAACTGGACATCAAGTCTAATTCATCTACAAGGCCTCTAAATTGAAAACAATTATTTCTAGTGATGATTTCATTATAGCCATTAAACCCAATTCCATTATGACTAAATGATTTGAAAAATCCACAAAAACTTTTAAAATGGAATTTTGCCTCTGTATGCTATCTCTATGGGTGCTCTTAGAAAACACATTCAATTAAAGAGATATAAAGTTGTTTGCTGGGAAACAAAAACTTTTTATTTAAAAAAAGAAAACTATTTTCATATCTCTCTGGGTGTGTGTTTATTAATTTTTTGACCCATAAGGACCTCAGTTCCTAAAATAGGAAATCTAAGGCTGACTTTACAGAAAATAGTAAAATACATACATTCAGTCTTTGTCCTCCTCTTTCTCCTCTTCACCTCTTCAACTTTTTCTTTTCTCAACCTAACTTGCCTCCAGTAACTTTATGTGAATGTTTTAAATAATATCTCAGAAAACCCAGAAAAATGAGGCCATATTATAATATTCAGCATTTGCTATACCTTTTTTAAAGAACAATCACTTTTTGTTTTTATGTTAAAAGAATTTTAAATGGGCAAAATTTAGGGAAAAGATGACTTAGTGGGACATTTTAATCCCCACTGGATAAAGATTTTTGATATCTCAGTGAAATAGCCTCCATAGATCTTTTCTACAAGAGTGAACATGGTTCCTTAGAGTTTTTGCTTCAAACACCAAGATGGCAATACTGCATTGAAAAAGATTCTCAGAAATTACAGATTGTGTCTTTCTTATATCCCTATGTACTTCCTACAACTAATGCAGTGTTTGGCAGAAGGTGATGAAAGGCACAGGGTTCTGACAGCTAATAAATAGGTCTGATTTCCACAGTGTTTCCATAAATGTTCACCAGTTCTCCATATTCATCTTATCAGGGTAGACAAGGCCCTGTTTGACCTATTCTCCATTCCAGGTGCCTCCTCAAATGGTTAAGGATATAATTAAGAGGGACTGAAGGCAGATGTTCAGAATTATTTATGTGTCAACTATTTTTGCTCTTGAAACACACATAAAACAAAGCCGTGAAATTTACATTCGACACTTTTGTTGTTAGTGTGGTGCTATGTATTAATTTGAATGAAAAAGATTAATACGTGTGAAGCACAGTTCTAGGCACTAGTAAGGACTATAAAAGAATCTGAACAATACCAAATTGTTATGATTAGCATTATTGTTATCTAAAAAATATTTTGATCACAAAACCACGGATCATAGAGCATCCATTTTTTTATTTTGTCAACATGGTATTTTCAACTTTTTTTTTTTTGATTAATTAATTAATTTATTTGGCTGCGTTGGGTCTCCGTTGCTGCACGCGGGCTTTCTCTAGTTGTGGCGAGCGGGGTCTACTCTTCGTTGTGGTGTGTGGGCTTCTCATTGTGGTGGGTTCTCTTGTTGCAGAGCATGGGCTCTAGGCATGCGGGCTTCAGTAGTTGTGGCTCGCGGGCTCCAGAGTGCAGGCTCAGTAGTTGTGGCGCACGGGCTTAGTTGCTCTGCAGCATGTGGGATCTTCCCAGACCAGGGTTCGAACCCATGTCCCCTGCATTGGCAGGCGGATTCTTAACCACAGAGCCACCAGGGAAGTCCCTCAACTCTTAAAATTAGTTGGTAACATTGAAAAAATCAGGGCATTACAAATCTTGGATTCTCGGCTTCTGGATCCGCTTTCTCCTATGGCTCAGTCACCAAGTGTCCCCTGCAACATGGTCTTCAGTTCCCCACACACCTCCCTACTTCCTACTGCCCCTGCCGCTGAAGCAGAGTGTCAATTGCTATTTTTTTGCAGCATTTGTACTGTTGTCTTTTCTCATAACTGCCTGCTTGTCTTTCTTTTAATGTTCCTAGTCCATGTGGGCATTTCAGATTGCATGCCCATCAATTTGCAAATTGAAAGGGACCTCACAGTGTTGTTATATCACTTTTTCTCCTTCCACTTTTGGCTTCTGTCACTACACAGTTGTTACTACCAACCTGCTTCCTTCTTTAGACAACATGGTCTGAGTGAAGGCTTTCACCTGGTAACATACCTCTCCTGGGAAGATCATGTGTGGCCTCTGTAACTAGTAACCTCACAGAATTTTCTGGGTTTAGTCATTGTTGCAAATATAATTTCTACTAGTGAGTGGAACAGACATAAGACTGTTTCATGGAACCTGGGAGTTTTTACATTTGCTCCCAGCCCATCCCCCCAAAATAACTCTTTTACCCTAAAATGACATTTACATTCATGAAACTGAGTAAGTAAACGTTGAAATTCCTTTTAGCAAGAATTTTATGGCTGTGTATTCTGTAATTCTGTACAGTTCCAAACAAACTGTAATTTAGGGAATTCAGAAGGAATTAGTTACTTAGTGTTCTGTAATTGAAAATAATTATGTATTTTTATTTTCACTTTTTACCTCTTTGTTCTGTAGTGTTTAGACAGTCTATGGAAAATTACATTCACTCTAACTTTTATAATTCAGTTTATCTTTTCCTATTATCTTTTGGTACTAAGATTTACCAATTAGAATTGAGGATGACAAGTTTGGCACTCATCTTTGTGGAGTACTTCAATATTTAATTCCAAAAGTTACACTAAGTTTTTATTGTCGTTTGTTCTCAAAAAAGGCTCCATACTGACAAATGTGACTTAACTTATCATCCTTTTAAACAGCAATTGGTTATAGTATCTAAGATCTTAACATATTAAAGAAAATCTTCAAAAAGATACAGTTGTAATTGTTTGACAGACTGATGTCACATTAATAGGTTGTAAGGTGACACTAAACCTCTAGCTTTGTTCTTCCACCACTCTTGATATTTAATTTCTGGATTTCTTCCCTCCCTCCACCAGGTAAAATATTGTCTAGCTTTTACTGCTGCTCTTGGATAATAAATGAATAGTGCCTTCATTTTGGCATTTAAAACAATCCCGTCTATAATTAGGTGACTATAGTCCAGTGCACTGTAAAAATCATCTTTATCCAAGTTAAAGCTTTTTGTGTAGACTTATTTGGACATGGACATCACTGTTTTTATCCCCCTTCTTGCTTTCTTTCTCCTCTCATCTTTCCTCTAGCTGCTGTTTCTGACCCTGGTAGGGTTGGATCAAAGGCTAGAGAAGATGAAAGAAAGAGCTGAGACATGGCATTGGTGGCCCAGGCAAGGCAGGTGCTCAAAGCTGATTCTTTCCTCTCAGGCCTGGTTGTTGCTGGCTCCACAGTGATCCTTGGCTGGGACCTCTGACTGCCACCACCATCCATAGTCAGCAGTCTGATTAACACTGCCCCTTGGAGGACATTTGGTCACCTCCTCCTCTGTTAGGGTCACATCATCCCTCCAGGTAGCCACTTAGCTATTTGGGGAGGACCCCTTCTAAGGCAACTGCAGGCTGACTCCCTTTTACATGGTCCAGTCTGAGCTCCAGGAAACACTCACCTTTTCCCACTATCACTTGAAGTGAAGTTTGTCCCATTGCAGCCCTCCTTACTCTGCAACAAGACACAGTGGTGTGTCCACCACCACAGCTTTTACACTTACCATTCTTAGTGGGTGTCAGACATCAGTCCTTATGTTTCCAAACTCCAAGAGTGTTTATAAGTTCTCTGAGACATCCCCAGGAAGTCCCTGTTGTTTGTGCTGACACACACAACAACTTTTCCAAAGAAATTCTCTCCCACTTCTGCCACCCAACTAGAAGGTGTGATGCTGGCAGAGCCAACTTGGGGTCACCCCTTTGCAAATCCCACCTGGGTGGTCTAGCACCTTGTATGTTAACAAGGGGTACTTGGAACCAACTGCTTTTTTCTTGGAGTTTGGTGCTTCTACCAACACTGAAGCAGAATGATGCCAATTTTATCATCCAGTTACACAGTCAATCCTCTTGGCTCTGGCTTAGTGGTATGCTGGAGCTGGCTATTAACCATGGCCATTATTAAAATGTACATGATATAAACTTACAATTAAATAAACTATATATTTTTAAAAAGTAACAAATACTTAAAGATCATCATTTCCTAATAACTTCGTTTCATTTTACTATTATCTCTGCTCTTGAGATTTTTTTTTTTTGTCTATTGCATCTGTTCGATAAAACTATTATACCATGATGTGCCACTGCACATTTCTTCCCAGTGCTGCATTCAGCAATCTCACTTTGGCAGGTTGAAATCAGCTATGGTGGGAGTGTTTGCACCAAGGAAATTGGCGAATGTAGCAAATCAGGTGCGCCTCCCCCCACCCCCCATCTTGTTGTTAAACGTTTGCCAGTACCCCACTGCTCAGGATACACTCTTTAAAGCTGTTAAGAACTAGTAAGAGGGCTTCCGTGGTGGCGCAGTGGTTGGGAGTCCGCCTGCCGATGCAGGGGACGCGGGTTCGTGCCCCGGTCCAGGAAGATCCCACATGCTACCGAGCGGCTGGGCCCGTGAGCCATGGCCGCTGAGCCTGCGCGTCCGGAGCCTGTGCTCCGCAACGGGAGAGGCCACAACGGTGAGAGGCCCGCATACCACAAAAAAAACAAAACAAACAAACAAACAAAAAAACTAGTAAGATAGCAGGTGCAGTCCAAGTTAAGGCAGCTCATTTCAATATAAAACGGTTACTTTGTAAGTGCTAACACTTCCCAGGATCAATAGATTCAGCGTGTTCAAACAAAGTGTGTCTCTCTCTCCAGTGCTTTTAGCTCTTGGGAGATCAAATTGGTTCCTCTTCGCAGGTATCCACCCTTAATACTTTTTCAAGTAAAAGTCTGAGATTAGAGAAAGAAGCTCCTGCAGCTGCACATTCCTTGGCAGCCCACATCATAAATGCTTTTGCAAAAATGCCTCACCCAATTTTTTAAACTGTTCTGGGCTGTATTTAATAGACGATGAAAATAATGACTTTTAAATATGCCACTGCACAATTAAGCCACTAAAGCAACTGAGATACTTGGGAAGCTTGAGCCTAGGAAATAAGACAAAAATACCTGCAGGAAAAAAGCAAAGTATCTACAGGGGAAAGGTGGAACTTGGAGGTCAAAATTTGCATCTACACAGTCAAATTGAATAGATGTGAATGACACTGTAAAAGAAGCAGCCTCTCATTTCTCGTTCAATAGTATACATTTGAGCATTAAATAATCTTTCCCTCTGCTCAAGCAGACTCAGGGAAGAGCTGATTGACCCCATAGTTCCTCAGGAGTGGGACGAGGGTAAGGGATGCTCATTCTCTAATAGTGGAGTCTATTCTAGGAGGAATATGTTGACACGATGGTTGTTGAAAATGAGAGACTTTACAGAAAATAATGTGAAAGCAAAACTATGAGACATACAGAACAGGAGAGTTGCTGAATGAAGGTGTCTCCTTTATGTGCTCAACCTCCCTCCTTCCTGACACCATCTTGGGCTCCCACACATCAGTATCTGAACCTGGAAATACCTTTTCCACCTGCCCTATGAGGTGTGTTTCCCAGCATGCACCAGTGTGAGCCTTTTGCTTCTGGCCAGAATCCTTTCTGATTGGTTGCCCTCTGCACTGGACTGGTTGTTAAACATTTCAAATATCACTTTGGGTAGCCCTTTATATCCCACCAAGACCATTAAAGTCCACCACTTCAGAGGACTGAAGGCAAGACATATCAAGGAGGCAAGAAAAGTATTACTGGCTCCTCTTTAAAAATCAATTGACGGGCTTCCCTGGTGGTGCAGTGCTTTAGAATCCAATACAGGGGACACGGGTTCGAGTCCTAGTCCAGGAAGATCCCACATGCTGCGGAGCAACTAAGCCTGTGTGCCACAACTACCGAGCCTGCACTCTAGAGCCCGTGAGCCACAACTACTGAAGCCCGCGCGCCTAGAGCCGGTGCTCCACAGCGAGAGAAACCACCACAATGAGAAGCCCACGCACTGCAACGAAGAGTAGACCCCGCTCTCTGCAACTAGAGAAAGGCTGAGTGCAACAACAAAGACCCAATGTAGCCAAAAATAAATAAATTTATTTAATAAAAATAAATAAATAAATTGACCTAGCTCTCTGGGCTGGTAGCCAGTGAAGGTGAAGATAGAATCCGAAACTCCCATTTCCTGACTGTGGGTCCAGCAGAGCCTAGTAGAAAGAGTATGCATTGGTTTTCTGTTACTGTGTAATAAATTCCCACAAATTTAGAGGCTTAAAACAACGCCCATGGTTAACTCAGTTTCAGTTGGTCAAAAGTCCTGCCACGGCAAGTCTGGATTCTCTGCTTAGTGTCTCACAAGGTTGAAGTCAAGATGTTGACCATGCTGTGGTTCTCATCTGAATCCTCTTCCCAGCTTCAGATTGTTGGCAAAACTCAGTAACTTGAGGTTGTAGGACTGAGGTCCCTTTTCTTGGTAGGTGTTGGCCAGGGGTAGCCAGCTGAGAGTGCCTTACAGATTGCCCTCAGGTCTTAGCCATAACATGACAGCCTGTTTCTTCAAAGCCAGCAGGAGAATCTCCCTGACTTCTGCCAAGATGGAGTAGTCTTAAACACCATAATGTAATCACAGGACTGACTCTACCCTCATATTCACAGCCCCACCCACACTCAAGAGGACAGGATTATACAGAATGTGGACATCAGAGGAGGAGGAATCTTGGGGGCTATCTCAGAATTCTGCCTACCATAGGGCATAAGCCTCTGACACACAAAGAGGACATTTACTGTCAACTCTGTACTAACTAGCTTTGTGACTTAACTTCTTGGAGCCTCTTGTTCCTCAAAATTAGGGCAATACTATTCATAGACGGTTGTGAGAAATAAAAGTGCTAACAGCTGGACAGTGTTTGACACATGAAACTCATTCAGTGAATGCTTTGTCCTGCTCCTGCCACTGCTTGCCAATGCATGCACCATTGCATGCAGGTACACCAGGTCAGCTCAATATTTCTTGTGTTATAATAGTTACAAAGCAGTGTGTTGCAAACTACGATATTCAACATGGTGCATTGACAATGGAACATGGAAAGAAAAGAAGATGACAAGCTCATCCTACTTATCTCATCTTTAATGAGGATCTCCTGTATTTTAGATGCTTCCTATGTTATCTTATTAACCCTAAAAACCCTGCACAGTAGGTATCACCATCCCCATTTAAGAGGCAACGAAACTAAGGCCCAAATGCACACAGTGAATAAGTGGCAGAGTTCAAGACTGGAGATCTCAGCCGGTAACAGGGTATCCCACCATAGAGCCACTGAGAAACCATGCCGTGTGTGTGTGTGTGTGTGTGTGTGTGTGTGTGTGTGTGTGTGTGTGATTCATCAGGAAGGAATGCAAAGAATTTCCCCTCCCCTCAGGGAGAAGGCTGGGCCCCTTTACCCTCAACAGAGAGTACACAGATTTTAAAATGTTGCAAAGGGCCATCAATTCCTATTGTGAGACAAAAGGAGCTGAAAGAATATTTTGTAAATAAGGACTACAGAGAGAGGGTCTGGAATTAGTGATTGCAGTGTTTCTCCCACTATTTAGCGCTATTTTTAAGGTTCAAAATAATCCATTCGTTTTTGTGGTTATTGTTGCAATGTCATTATTTCTGTATCTTAAAAAACCCCTCAAAATATGGAACAAGATCAATGACATTATTAACTCTCAATTAAAAAGAAAAACTGAAACAACTCCCTACCCAGAGGATTATATACTGAACTAAAATTTCTAATTGAAAAAAAAAAAAGATATACTCATTGAGAAAGATTACTCCAAAGCTCTCAAAAAGGAGCAGAGACTTGATAATTGACCAGGCAAAGTTTATGCTGCAAAAAAAATTCTTGCTTTAGTTTAAAGTTTTCTGAAAAGGCGGGGGGGGGGTGTTAAGAACATAGCAGTATTGAGGTGGATGCCAGTAACACTTTAATAGCATTGCCATTTACACTTGGTAAAATGAAAAAAGGGGAAGATAAACTAAAAAAGTTTTCTTTGAAGGAAAAATTACATCTTCCTAGCAATAAAAAGTCTCTGCAAAAAGAAAAAGCAAAATTGTTCAAAACGATCTCAGAGTTATGGAATAAGAGATGAAAATCTTTGAAGCTGAGGCATCAGAGAAAAATATTTGGAGATAGATTATTACCATCTCTTCATCATTTCACCAACTGGTATAAAGTCAGAAAGCATTTCAGCAGCTGGCTCACTTAACTTTCATTTATAGATGATTGAGCTCTGAAGAATAATGAGTATATTGGATCTAAAAAGATTTTCATAGGCTGAAACGAGCACTTTTTTGTTGTTGTTGTTGTAGTACGCGGGCCTCTCACTGTTGTGGCCTCTTCCGTTGTGGAGCACAGGCTCCGGACGCGCAGGCTCAGCGGCCATGGCTCACGGGCCCAGCCGCTCCGCGGCACGTGGGATCTTCCCGGACCGGGGCACGAACCCGTGTCCCCTGCATCGACAGGCGGACTCTCAACCACTGTACCACCAGGGAAGCCCACGAGCACTTTCTAATAAGATAAGGTTTAGGGTCCTCTGCTTGGGTACAAATATCTAACTGTAGTTACGAGACAGAGGACAGACACATGACTTAGCAATAATGTGCAGTAGGCAGGGACTGTGTGTGTGTTGCCTACCCATTTCTATTTTCCCTTCTTCCTTAATAATAAAACCTGAATTTTATTTGCAGCAACAAAGTGCCTGGCTAAGACTGTATTTTCCAGCTTCCCCCCAAAAAAGTTTTGGACAATGAAATATAAACGGGATTCTTTGTAAATAATTTTTAAGATAGCTATTTAAAGGATACTGACTCATGTAGGAGGGATATCTCTTTTGCTTCTTGCCCTACCCTTTCTTCCTGCCTATAACAGATGTAGTGGCTGGAGCTCAAGCAGCCACATTGTGTGGCTTGTGTCCATTATCACTGATGATGGACACGAGTAAGCGTGTCAGAGAAAAACAACAAGGTAGCACTGGGTCCCTGATGCTGTTATGGACCTCTATACCAGCTCTGAAGTGTACTACCTCTGGACTCCCTTTATATGAAAGAATAAACCCTTAACTAGTTATCCTGCTAGTTGGATATCTGCTACTAGCAGAGAAACTCAATTCCTGTTACTGGTCAGCAGTACAATGTGATTATGAAAATGGTCCAGATGTTCTGAGACTGCATTAGTAAATATTTTTTGCCTGGGTAAGACTACACAAAGCAAGACAACAACAGAACAACAAGCCGCCAAAAAAAGGAAAAAATTATTTTCCTTAAGGCCCCTGAGGGGATATGATGCTGGTCTGATCCAGAAGTGAGGAAATCAAAAGATATGCTTGGATAATGAAGGCAGAAATGGATGGCTCTGCTAGATTTGGCCACAGCACTTCATGAGTGACAAAAGGGAAAAACGGGATGGTATGCTAAATACAGTTGGTTGTCCCCAGTATCCATTAACTCGTTTTCTAAAGCAGCAGTACCTCCAAGGTCTAGCAGGGCATATGGCTCTCTAGAAAATATTCCATTTCCCAATCTCTCTTCCCTAGATGTGCAGGCATGCAACTAAGTTTGGATCAATGAGATACAAGCAGGATTGGCGATTTCTGGACACCTTTCCTAATGGATAGCACACAGGCACACTTGGGTCTTTCTGCCCTCTTCTCTATCCTGCTGCTTAGAGCTTGGGTGCTAACACTCAGATCTTGAGATGGAAGCTATGTACAAAAAAAGAACAAGCTGAAAGGAGCCTGGGTCTGTGGTGTTGTGCAGGGTCATACTAGTCATAGATCACCTCCCTGAAATTTTAGACATAAGAACATACTCACGGGCTTCCCTGGTGGCGCAGTGGTTTAGAGTCCGCCTGCCAATGCAGGGGACACGGGTTCGTGCCCCGGTCCGGGAAGATTCCACATGCCGCGGAGCGGCTGGGCCCGTGAGCCATGGCCCCTGAGCCTGCGCGTCCGAAGCCCGTGCTCTGCGGCAGGAGAGGCCACAGCAGTGAGAGGCCCGCGTACTGTAAATAAATAAATAAATAAATAAATAAATAAATAAATAAATAAATACAAACATACTCACATCTTGTCTAAACCATTATTGGTTAGGTTGTCAGTCACTTGTAGCAAAGCCTAACTAGTACAAAGGCTTGGGGAATTCATAATCATGTCAGGGCACTGAAGGAGCTGGGTCTCCTTAGCCTGGAGGAGAGATCACTCAGAGGGAGAAGGTGGCTGTTTTTAAAAACCTTCAACTTCTTGCAGAAGAGAGATTAAACCTTATTCGGTGTGGCTCCAAGGAAGAAAACTCTAGAAAGACAGATATGGATAAAATATAGGACAAATTATAAGTATCACTTTTAATTGAGGTGTCTGATCTGGACCCGTCATCGGCTGTATTATCTGATATGACTGGTTAATTTAATCAAATATTCCTTGGACTATAAGCTCAGTGAAGGCAGGGACAGCACTGCCCTTCCCCAGCCCCACTCAGACTGACCACAGCGCCCCCAGCCCCTAGCAGTTGCTGGATGAAGGTCTGCTATGTGGGTGAAAGGACAAAGCAAAACTGGACTGTGGAGTGAGAGGCCTTTGCAGGACCAGAGGGGTGAGCTTTGAGGACAGTCCCTCCCCCAGTAGCAAGCAGACTTTCATTGCTTTTTAAATTCAATCCTTTTTTTTGTTTGGTAAAGTCTAAGCAAAATCTACTTTAAAAAGGGAATGCTGGCAAGAGTGGCCATTATCACATAACAGAAGAATGTATGGGACAGTAATGATTCTAGGGAAGAGACAGGGAAATTCTCCATTTGCTTTCTCCAGTGCGTGTGTACATATGTGGGCATATCTAAGGAGAAGTATACCAGGAAATACGGTATAAGATCTTCACCACTACCACTTTCAGATATGTAGATATTTACCATATTTCTCTTATTCCCTTCAGCCACACTTCAAGCCATGCCATCTTGATCCCATTCAGAAAATCTGAACTTTGCAAGTAAAACTATATCAGATGTTTTGCTTACAATTTTCTTTGTATTCTTTTTATCCCCAAAGCTAATTCAGGTGTGCCCTGCTTTAAGGAAGTCAAGTACAGGATACTAAAACCCAAGCTTGACAACATATAAATTAGGGGTTGAGAATTTGCATTACAAAAAGAGTCTGAATGTATCTTCTTGGGAGAATGACAAACATATTAAAACTAAATCCACTTCATTAGAATAAGACTAAAATCTCCCTGAGGTTATGATGCAAACCAAAGGGAAAATACTATTTTAAGGACACGGATTCAATTGAGACATCCTTGTGATTAGGGCATTCACTGTAATAGAAGTGATCAGATATCTTTGGAGTCTGGTAAAAAACAAAGGTCTATGACACACAGAACTGTTGTATAAAAAGAGTTCTCCCTATGTTATACTGGGGGGGAATTATTATTTAAAAAAAAATAGACTTGCAGAAAATAATCACAGTAATGACACTGTGTTTTCCCTGATGCATTTTAGATAGGAGCCCTTTGAATCAGATATTTGGTCCTGGATCATTCATTCATTAACTTAGTAAACATTACTTAAAGCCCACTGCACCCCACCCTAGGCTAGCTGCTGGGCATTTAAAGAATAAGTCATAGAGGGGCTTCCCTGGTGGTGCAGTGGTTGAGAGTCCGCCTGCCGATGCGGGGAACACGGGCTCGTGCCCCGGTCTGGGTAGATCCCACATGCCGCGGAGCGGCTGGGCCCGTGAGCCATGGCCGCTGAGCCTGCGCGTCCGGAGCCTGTGCTCCGCAACGGGAGAGGCCACAACAGTGAGGGGCCCGCGTACCGCAAAAAAAAAAAAAAAAAGAGTAAGTCATAGAGGTACCTACAAGTTGTCCATGCACAGACAAGTAATCATAATAGTTTATGGTGAGTGTAAAAAGGTATTGCTTGTCTGGAAATAAGTTTTCCAAAGAGCAGTTGTGGCATAGGCTACCTCTTGCTCTTTGAGAACAGAGTGAATCGATGTATGGTCCACCACTTCCCACCCGGTTCTATCAAGGTCAGCACATGCAGCTTGGAATAACAATCACAGTCCCTAAAGATTTTCATTGTATTTTATGGCAGCCATGTTTACTGTTGACTTTGAGAGAGTTTTGGCCTTTGGATTATGCTTGGCTTCAGGAAAGGATCTGGAAGGGGAAAATAAGGAGTAGCTTTTTTTTTTTTTTTTAACTTAGGATGCATGATTTGTATAGAGAGGAGAGGATACACTTATCCAAAAGCTAGATGGACCTAAGGACTACCATAAAACTCTCTGAGAGAAACTTCCCGTACATTAGATTAGAGATAGGAAACGACAACTAGTATTTCTTTTTTTTTTTTAATTGAAGTATAGTTGATTTATAATATTTTATTAGTTTCAAGTGTACAAAGAAACCAATACTTTTTTTTTAACATCTTTATTGGAGTATAATTGCTTTACAATGGTGTGTTAGTTTCTGCTTTATAACAAAGTGAATAATCTATACATATACATATATCCCCATATCTTCTCCCTCTTGCATCTCCTTCCCACCCTCCCTATCCCACCCCTCCAGGTGGTCACAAACCACCGAGCTGATCTCCCTGTGCTATGTGGCTGCTTCCAACTAGCTATCTATTTTATCTATGTCCATGCCACTCTCTCACTTCGTCCCAGCTTACCCTTCCCCCTCCCTGTGTCCTCAACTCCATTCTCTATGTCTGCGTCTTTATTCCTGTCCTGCCCCTAGGGTCTTCAGAATTTTTTTTTTAATTCCATATATATGTGTTAGCATATGGTATTTGTTTTTCTCTCTCTGACTTACTTCACTCTGTATGACAGACTCTAGGTCCATCCACCTCACTACAAATAACTCAGTTTCGTTCCTTTATATGGCTGAGTAATATTCCATTGTATATATGTACCACATCTTCTTTATCCACTCATCTGTTGATGGGCATTTAGGTTGCTTCCATGACCTGGCTATTATAAATAGTGTTGCAATGAACATTGGGGTGCATGTGTCTTTTTGAATTATGCTTTTCTCTGGGTATATGCCCAGTAGTGGGATTGCTGGGTCATATGGTAATTCTATTTTTAGTTTTTAGGAACCTCCATACTGTTCTCCATAGTGGCTATATCAATTCCCACCAGCAGTGCAAGTGGGGTCCCTTTTCTCCACACCCTCTCCAGCATTTGTTGTTTGTAGATTTTCTGATGATGCCCATTCAAATGGTGTGAGGTGATACCTCATCGTAGTTTTGATTAGCATTTCTCTAATAATTAGTGATGCTGAGCAGCTTTTAATCTGCCTCTTGGCAATCTGTATGTCTTCTTTGGAGAAATGTCTATTTAGGTCTTCTGCCCATTTTGTGATTGGGTTGTATGTTTTTTAAATACTGAGCTGCATGAGCAATTCATATATTTTGGAGATTAATCCTTTTTCCTTTAATTCGTTTGCAAATATTTTCTCCCATTCTGAGGGTTGTATTTTCCTCTTGTTTATAGTTTCCTTTGCTGTGCAAAAGCTTTTAAGTTTCATTAGGTCCCATTTGTTTATTTTTGCTTTTATTTTCATTACTCTAGGAGGCGGGTCAAAAAAGATCTTGCTGTGATTTATGTCAAAGAGTGTTCTTCCTATGTTTTTCTCTAAGAGTTTGATAGTGTCTGGCCTTACATTTAGGTCTTTAATCCATTTTGAGTTTATTTTTGTGTATGGTGTTAGGCAGTGTTGTAATTTCATTCTCTTACATGTAGCTGTCCAGGTTTCCCAGTACCACTTATTGAAGAGGCTGTCTTTTCTCATTGTGTACTCTTGCCTCCTTTATCAAAGATAAGGTGACCATATGTGTGTGGGTTTATCTCTGGGCTTTCTATCCTCTTCCATTGATCTATATTTCTGTTTTGGTGCCACTACCATACTGTCTTGATTACTGTAGCTTTATAGTCTGAAGTCAGGGAGCCTGATTCCTCCAGCTTCTATTTATGTTTCTCAAGATTGCTTTGGCTATTAGTGGTCTTTTATGTTTCCATACAAATTGTGAAATTTTTTGTTCTAGTTCTGTGAAAAATGCCATTGGTAGTTTGATAGGGATTGCATTGAATCTGTAGATTGCTTTGGGTAGTATAGTCATTTTCACAATGTTGATTCTTCCAATCCAAGAACATGGTATA
>NC_041219.1:2220450-2261226 GCF_002837175.3 Physeter macrocephalus | reverse complement strand
GGCAACCTTGTCTTGTTTCTGATCTTAGAGGAAATGGTTTCAGTTTTTCACCATTGAGAATGATGTTTGCTTTGGGTTTGTCATATATGGCCTTTATTATGTTGAGGTAGTTTCCCTCTATGCCTACTTTCTGGAGAGTTTTTATCATAAATGGGTTTTGAATTTTTTCAGAAGCTTTTTCTGCATCTTTTGAGATTATCATATGGTTTTTATCCTTCAATTTGTTAGTATGGTGTATGACATTGATTGATTTTCATGTATTGAATCCTTGCATTCCTGGGATAAACCCCACTTGATCATGATGTATGGTCCTTTTAATGTGCTATTGGATTCTGTTTGCAGGTATTTTGTTGAGGATTTTTACATCCATGTTCATCAGAGATATTGGCCTGTAGTTTTATTTTTTGTGACATCTTTGTCTGGTTTTTGTATCAGGGTGATGGTGGCCTCGTAGAATGAGTTTGGGAGTGTTCCTCCTTCTGATAGATTTTGGAAGAGTTTGAGAAGGATAGGTGTTAGCTCTTCTCTAAATGTTTGATGGAATTTACCTGTGAAGCCATCATCTGGTCCTGGCCTTTTGTTTGTTGGAACATTTTAAATCACAGTTTCAATTTCAAAGCTTGTGATTGGTCTGTTTATATTTCCTATTTCTTCCTGGTTCAGTCTTTGGAGGTATTTTTTTGATTTCCTCTTTGATTTCCTCAGTGATCACTTGGTTATTTAGTAGTGTATTGTTTAGCCTCCATGTGTTTGCATTTTTTACAGTTCTTTTCCTGTAATTGATATGTAGTCTCATAGCGTGTGGTCCGAAAAGATACTTGATACGATTGCAATTTTCTTAAATATACCAAGGCTTGATTTGTGACCCAAGATATGGTCTATCTTGGAGACTGTTCCATGAGCACTTGAGAAGAAGTGTATTCTGTTGTTTGTGGATGGAATGTCCTATAAATATCAATTAAGTCCATTTTGTTTAATGTGTCATTTAAAGCTGTGTTTCCTTATTTAGTTTCATTTTGGACAATCCATCCATTGGTGCAAGTGGGGTGTTAAAGTCCCCTACTATTATTGTGTTACTGTAGATTTCCCCTTTTATGGCTGTTAGCACTTGCTTTATGTATTGAGGTGTTCCTATGTTTGATGCATAAATATTTACAATTGTTATATCTTCATCTTGGATTGGTCCCTTGATCATTATGTAGTGTCCTTCTTGTCCTTCTTGTAATAGTCTTTATTTTAAAGTCTATTTTGTCTGATATGAGAATTGCTACTCCAGCTTTCTTTTGATTTCCATTTGCATGGAATATCTTTTTCCATCCCCTCACTTTCAGTCTGTACGTGTCCTTTGGTCTGAAGTGGGTCTCTTGTAGACAGCATATGTATGAGTCTTGTTTTTGTATCCATTCATCCAGTCTGTGTCTTTTGTTTGGAGCATTTAGTCCATTTACATTTAAGGTAATTATTGATATGTATGTTCCTATTACCATTTTCTTAATTGTTTTGGGTTTGTTGTTATAGCTGTTTTCCTTCTCTTGTGTTTCATGCCTAGAGTAGTTCCTTTAGCATTTGTTGTAAAGTTGGTTTGGTGGTGCTGAATTCTCTTAACTTTTGATTATCTGTAAAAGTTTTAATTTCTCCATCAAATCTGAATGAGATCCTTGCTGGGTAGAGTAATCTTGGTTGTAGGTTTTTCCCTTTCATCACTTTAAATATGTCCTGCCACTCCCTTCTGCCTTGCAGAGTTTCTGCTGAAAAATCAGCTGTTAACCTTATGGGGAATCCCTTGTATGCTATTTCTTGCTTTTCCCTTGCTGCTTTTAATATTTTTCCCTTGTATTTAATTTTTGATAGTTTGATTAATATGTGTCTCTGCGTGTTGATTTCTGGGTTTATCCTGTATGGTACTCTCTGTGCTTACTGGACTTGATTGACTATTTCCTTTTCCATGTTAGGGAAGTTTTAGACTCTAATCTCTTCAAATATTTTCTCAGACCCTTTCTTTTTCTCTTCTTCTTCTTCTGGGAACCCTACAATTTGAATGTTGGTGTGTTTAATGTTGTCCCAGAGGTCTCTGAGTCTATCCTCAATTCTTTTCATTCTCTTTTCTTTTCTGCTATCTGGTGGTTATTTCCACCATTTTATCTTCCAGCTCACTTATCTGTTCTTCTGCCTCAGTTATTATGCTATTGATTACTTCTAGAGTATTTTTAGTTTTGGTAGTTGTGTTGTTCATCACTGTTTGTTTGCTCTTTAGTTCTTCTAGAGCCTTGTTAAATGTTTCTTGTATTTTCTCCATTCTATTTCTGAGATTTTGGATCATCTTTACTATCATTACTCTGAATTATTTTTCAGGAGGGTTGCCTATTTTGTCTTCATTTATTTGGTTTTGTAGGTTTTTACCTTGCTCCTTTGTCTGTAACATATTTTTTTGTCATTTCTTTTTTTTTTTTTTGATTGGTGGTGCTGTATTCCTGTGTTACTGGTTGTTTGGCCTGAGACATCCAGCACTGTAGTTTGCAGGCAGTTGGATAGTGCTGGGTCTTGGTGCTGAGATGAGGACCTTTGGGAGGCCTCACTCCAATTGCTATTCCCTGGGGTCTGAGGTTCTCTGTTAGTCCAGCAGTTTGGACTCAGAGCTTCCACCACAGGAGCTCAGGCCCAACCTCCAGTCTGGGAACCAAGATCCCACAAGCTTCATAATGCAGTAAAAAAAAAAAGAAAGAAAGAAAGAACAAAAGGAGCAGTATGATATCAAAGAATAAAAAACAAAATAAAATTAGAATGGTAAAAAATATATTAGGAAAAATAAAACTATAATGGAAACAACTGCAACAAGGTAAAATAAAACCACAACAGAAAAAAGAAAAAAAATGGGTGAGGGTGGTGTGGTGGGGAGGACAAGTCAAAAGGAGAGAACAATAACAAAGTATAAAGAATAAAATAAAATTAGAAAAATAAATGATTTATTAGGGGAAATAAAAATATAGAAGAATCAACAGCAATGAATCAACAAGGTAAAACAGAACCCCAATCTAAAAGAGGAAAAAAAAAAAAGCTTTGGCTATGGGTGCAGAGTTTAGGGGTGGGTGGAACTTAGGCAGAGGCAAGGTTTAGGGTGGGATGGGACCTAGGCAGGTGGGCTGGGGACGTTTGAGCATGGGGCGGGGCCTAAGCTCAGGACCCACATAGCAGGAAAAGGCCCTGGGGGCAGGCCCTAGGTGGGGCGATGTTCAAGCGTGGGATCGGACCTCTGCCTAGGACCTGCGCAGATGGGGCGAGGCAGCACGTCGAAAGGAGGGAGTCTGGAGTGTGGAGTTCCGGAGTTTGGGGGTAGGGCCTTGAGTGAGGGTGTGTGGGTGGGGTTTAGGTTCAGCGCTCTGGAGGGGGTCTCAGAGGGAGTCTCCAAGCGTCGAGGTAGGGCCCTGGGTGGGGGTGTAGGGGCGGGGCTTGGGCTGTGCAGGGCACGAGGGAGGCTCCGAGGGCCGAGGATTAGGCCTGGGAGCCCAACAGCCTCCCTGGTACCTAAGTGGACAGGGAAAGCACTGGCTCCGTTCCCTCCTGTTCCTTCCCGCCCGTCCCCCACTCTCTCCCCCAGGGTCTCCCCTGTCACCGCTGGACCCCTAACTGTGGGAGGGTCCCGCTGGGTGTAGGAACTCCTCCCCTCCCCCAGCCACCCCTCTGGGGTCGCCTCCCGGAGGTCCGGCCTTTACTTTTGCTCCTCTTCCCTCCCTCCCACTCCCTCAGGACCTGCGTGTCTGGAGGTGGCCTCGGTGAGCAGAGGATCAGGCCTGGGATCTCAGCAGGCTCCTGGGGGCCCAAGTGGGCAGGGGAAACATGGCCACGCTCCCTTTTGATCATCTTCCCTCCCAATGGTTCCCCAATTTACCCCTTTGGGCGTGGGATCCCTTCTCCTCCCCCAGCCACCCCTCAGGGGTGCCAGTCCCCTCCTGCCTCCACTTCTGCTCTCCTTTCCCTCCCCCAACACCCCACGTCCTACCCGGTGGCTGGGGCTTCCTCCTGTCCCCTTAGGTGTCCGTGGTCCCCCACCAGTGCCTGGTAGGTGCCCTAGTTGTGAGGAGACGAAACTTCCATGTGCTCCTAGTATGCCGTCTTGACTCTGCCCTCAATTATTTTGTTTTTTGAGAGAAATTTTTAAGCACTGCTCACCTTCTTCTAAAATAATGAACAAGGAGGAAAAACAGTACCAAAATCGACTTCATATACAAACAAACAAACATAAAAATATGCTTAATTATCTTCGTGTGGTGGCTATAAGAAAATATCAAGGAATAGAAGGAGAAAAAGGAAAAGAGGAAAAAGGAAGTGAAAAACACAGAAAGGAAAAGGAGTAAAGTTTCCTGAAGTAGAAAGGGGAGCTTGTATTTCTAACTCTTGCTATGTAACGAACCATCCTTAGTTTGTGATGTGAGATAAAAACCCTTTTATTTAGCTCATGGCTCTGTGGGTCAGGAGCTTGGGCTTCCACACAACATGGCAGCCTTAGAGCAATCCAACTTGTCCATGGCTTTCAAGAGGCCAGGATGGAAACCTTCTTAAGGGCTAGGCCTGGAGCTGGTGTATATAGCGTTACTTCTACCAGATTCTGTTGGTCAGGGAAGTTATAGGCCAGCCAGATCCAAGGGGAGGGGAAATACACCCCAATGTTCAATGAGAGGGATGTCAAAGAATTTGATGCCATTTTTTAATATACCAAAATATTCAATGAAGAGATAGTCAGATCCCTACCTTTGGCCCATGTGAGGTCCACAGCTGTAATTATACAGCCACATGACAAATAGGATCAGAATCTGGGTCATTCTGGCTTCCAGTCCTGAGTAGGCCCCCTCAGCTACATCACATATATGGTTTATCCTTTTCTATATCTTGAAAAGCCACCCTTAGTAGATAATGTTACAGATTTCCTCTATAATCTTTAGAAAAATACCATCCTGCAAATCTTTTTTTTATTTTTTGCTCTTTCTTGGTGATGTGCCACTTTTTTCTTTCCTTTAGTGATAGAGTATGCTCATATGTGTGGCCTTGTAAATAGTAACTTGTCCAAGGTAACAATTTATTCCAGGAGAGCCTAAGAGAATGTTGTTTGTATTTATTTTACTACCTGTGTACTTCCTGAAATGAGGGTGGTTTGATAAAATATTACTGTGAAGCTGCTCTGTTTTGGGTACTACATGTAAGGCTGCATTAACTAATTCCCACCAGACTTCAGGATTTATGTCATCTGGACTCAATGAGTTGTGTATGATCCGATTTTTCAAGTATTCCTTTACCTGGGTTAACAGAGCATATATTTGACAGAATAATATTAAAAATATAAATATATATTAAAATATATAATTTTAATATAATATTAAAAATATAAGGCAAGCAGATGGTCAGAGTCTTGACTGGAAAGAGATCTTATTGAAAATGGTTTGTGAATGCAGACCATGCTTTTGTTTATGCGAATGTCCTTTTAAACATTTGGTTTGATCACCAATGGAGGTCTTGAAAGAGCCTAATGCTTGCAGAAATATGTTAGCTAATATCCTCTACCTGAAGTAATGGCTCCCTTAAAAAAAAGAAAAAAAGGAAGGGTGGAGAAGTTTTCTATAACTCCTTGTTGCCCGATGTCTGCCTTGCTACCTAAATCATGGAGGTGATAAAAACCTCTTCCTGATCCCCTAGGCCTGATGTAGCTCCTTTTTCAGTGAAGAAAGTCATGAATTCCATCCAGTGAAAGCAAGAGGAGGTGAAAGAAAAAAGAAATGGAAAGACAAAGACTCATACCAAGAATTTCCAGGTATCTCAAGTTTAGTTCCTTTGTGTTGGGAAGACAGGTTGGTGAGAAATCTGGGCTCTGCAGTGATACCTGGAATAAGAAAGCTAACACTTTTATATGTAAAGGACAGAAAGTTCTATTTAAAACCCTGGACACCTCACACATGTTGCAAAGGGAAACCTGGTAACGTAATATTTGAGTTTTTTCTACAGAACTTTCTTCCATGGATGCCAGTATCCTATTAACAGAGAAAAACATGTAGATCAGTATTTCAACAGTGACACCTAGTACCTCTCATTATTAGAATAGTCAATTCTGGTACCCTCTCACCATTAGTCTCTGGCTGTCACCACTGAAAACATCAGTGGAGTGGTTTGTGCAGTGTCATTGGAATGTCAGAACCCATGTCCTATCTTACAGTCCTTGGATTCCCATTTCAGTTGCTAAGGTATCAATATATGGACAAGATGAGGTTGACAGAGCAAACCTGGAAATTGCTTACATCTGTTACCAACTATTTGCTCCTGAGTATTTTAGGAAGGTTGAATATTTGGGGAGGGAACCTTATCTCTATAATACACATAACCTTCTTTGTCTCACACTAGGACACACACCGTGTATGCACCCACCAATGTCTAATGGCCCTGTGCTGTATTATTTCCTCAGGCATATTTCCTCTACTCCTTGCAACCTTAAGCATTGTTATTCATTTTTCTACATATATTCTTCTTCTCTCTCCCTTCCAGTTATGCATATCCAAGTTCTCTTCTCTTTCACGTCCTAGCCCATACCTGTACTGGAAGTTGTGGCAAAGCCATTTTTGTGATTTAAATGAAGGCTTCTTTTTTAATGCCATCACATGAAATGTTCAGTAACTAAAAAGATTTCTCATATTCTCCAAAAAGACACTTTAAGAGAATTTTTCTTTTATGTGGAGTGCAACAATTTATTATTCTAAAGCTATATGGCTGGGAAATATGGCAGAAGCTTCCTCCACTTGCTTCTAGATGAGACTGTTTTTGGCACTCCACACAAGTGGGTCTCTCTTGGGAGACAGATGATTTTATAAGAAGTAGACCAGTGGGCAGAAAATCAACCAAATAGTAAGTCATTGACTACCAATTCATCAAAGAACTAGTTTGCCAAAAGATCAATTTTTCAATATTATTGATTCACCAAGAACTTGTTGCTTTATAGTTATTAGCATAATTGCTTGAAAAAATTCCAAGCTTAACACTGTTGGGCATCTTCACACTTGTATCTTCACATTCTCCTTATATCAGTGCATACACCCACTATCACATGCACACAAAGATCCCTCCCCATCCATGTATAAATACATTCCCAGTGAATTGCTTGTAATCCAACTCCTTCCTCTCCTGGTCAAGAAAGAAAATCTGTAAATCAAGAGCAATAGGAAAAGCAGTAGACTGGGATGAAAATATATTGGAAGATAAAAACTCACCATACAATTTTAAAATATCATTGAGATTGCTGACAGCATCTTGCCTGATACCAGAATTTTTAAAAACCTGAGAAATTGTCTCTTCCCTAAGTAAGTTGTATATTGAGCAGCCTGACTGAAACACACATTCCTGTTACTTTATTACTTGTTAAAAAGTTATGAATCTTTTTTTTTTTTTTTGCGGTACGCGGGCCTCTCACTGTTGTGGCTTCTCCCGTTGCGGATCAAAGGCTCTGGACGGCAGGCTCAGTGGCCATGGCTCACGGGCCTAGCCGCTCCGCGGCATGTGGGATCTTCCCGGACCGGGGCACGAACCCGTGTCCCCTGCATCGGCAGGCGGACTCTCAACCACTGCGCCACCAGGGAAGCCCAAAGTTATGAATCATTAAGTGGACAAAGTGATCACTGGGCCAATTGATTTCTTGACAGATTGTTATTATGTGAAAGAAATGCTAATGGACTCATCTAGAACATTATATAAATTCTCTTTTATAGAAGCCATAAATTTTCTCTCCGGAATTGTTTTGCTTATAAGTCTAAGTTCATGCAATTTACTTTTGATTCTCTGTAGATATACCAATGAGCTAATTGAAACAGTGAAGTCATTCATCAATAAATAATTTTTAAGTACCGAACAAAATATTTTATTAGACACTTATAGGTGAAGAAAAGAGAGGAAATCCTAAAGAAACATGTAATGAAAATTCTGTTCCTTACTGACTCAGAAACAAAATATTCATATACTGGCTGACTTGAGAACAATTAAAAAACATCTTATCAACAAGTTCACAATGGCACTAAACAAGAGTAATGTGCACAGAGCTCTGACCTCCTGTTGGGTCATGCCCACAAGCCCCAGTGTCCACACATGAAAGCAAATCTTCTCTCCTCTGGCAGGATGTCTTTTTGTCCATCCAGATCAGACATCTTTCCAACTTTCAAAGCATAAGATATTTTTTCCCCATGCAAATCATTCTCAACCCAACAGGTATTTTTATACTTTCAGTTGTTTTACTCGCATAAGTCTATTTTGATTCTAAATTCAATAGGAAAAAATGACTTCAGTCTTTACATTTCCTAGCATAGACACTTGAAAATATACCGAGATAAGATTTTTTTAAATATTTGTGCATGATGATTTGAAGCAATACAGCAGGGATCAGATGTCTGTAAACATCTACTTTTGACATCATTCTTGTATGCAGAGAAAGTATGGCCCAACTTAAAAGACCAGGTGACTAACCAACGAGCTAAATGATGATCTACAGAGAATGCAGGAGGCTTAAAAAAACTGTAATTTCAAAAGATGAGTTTTCTGATGGAAATGCAGCCAAAGGTCCCAGGGATGCATAAAGAAATCTAGTCAGTGTTAGGTCCCAAGGATCTGGGCCTCTGACATTATACATAATTTTTCAGACATGCATCTTAATTACTTGGAAATACCTTAAGAAAAATAACAGAAACATTATAACAGAGTCCAAGGATTGAGCAGTGCGGTCCTCCAGGGCAGAGACCACATTTCCTCTATTGTTTCATGTAGCAGTGTGCATAAGGTTGCTGGTCAATAAATAAATTAATAAAACATCCCCATAGTTAACAAGCTTCCTTGACTGGAGGGAGTTTTCAAATAATATTACAAATAATATTTTACAAACACCGACAAGCAAAATGATACAATTATGTAGATGGCCTTCTCTCGAATACTTGTTGATGTCAATATAATCAGACATGGCTTACTTTCATGTATCCAGCCTTAAGTGGCTTGAGAGACTATTCAGGATTTAACTAAAGCGCTGGATACATAGCTGGCTACATTTAATCATCAGCATAGTAAGAATCAGCAAAACAGAAATGCTTGTTTTGAACATACTTATTGTCCTCCAAGTCTACATCTGCTATCTTGGTCCTGCCTCATATACTTTACGAGAAAAAAAATTATATATATATATACACATATATATACGTTTATATATATATATACATATATATGTGTATATATATATATGTATGTGTGTGTGTGTGTGTGTGTGTGTGTGTATATATATATGGCTGAATTTTTAAATCTTCGAACTGCAGGGTTGGAAGAGCCTTTAAAGGTGCTCTAGTCCAGCCATCCAAGTCCAAATTCCTCCACATTCTAGTCTAGACACTGAGATTCCTTGCTGTACTGCAACACCCATACATTTTTGTTCTGCCTAAAGCAGGGGTAGGCAAACTGTTTCTGTAAAGGGCCAGAAAGTAAATATTTTCGGTTTTGTGGGCCACGCAGTCTCTGCTGCAACCACTTCCCCCCACCTTTGTTGTGCAAAAACAGCCACAGACAATGTGTAAGCGAGTGAAAGTGGCTGTGTTCCATTAAAACTCTATTTACAAAAACAGGCAGTGGGTCAGATTTGGTCAGGCCCTGGTCTATTTGCTATGAAGCATGGAGCATGGAGATGGATGAAAAAAAAAAAAGCCTAAATAACATGAACAAAATACTCATGATGAATACCAACAAAAGCTCTCCCTGACTTCTCAGTCGATATGACTCAAGATTTTTAAAAGAAATTGGCTTCTTCTTACTACTTTTGTTGGGCCCTCTTGAGTAAGGATTACCTCCTCCTACCCCTCCCCTCTGGCCAACCCAAAGTTGAGGTAAACAAGAGAATCTAGCAGACATTCATGCAATCACCTTCATATATCTTGGATATTCTTAAGGGTGACATTATTTTCAAACAAAATTAGATACACTCTGGTTGATAATGCAAAGATGTTATCACTTGTTATCACAGGGTGCAACCACATGCAGATAAAAGGGGTGATCCAGGAACACAGGATCAGGAAGTTGAGCACAGCTCAACTCTAAATGAAAGATCGTTTAGTGAAGCTGATTTTGAAAATGAGAGCCAACATAGCCTGGTATGAAGCACACGGGCTTTGGAGTCAGAACCATCTGGATTTGAATTGTTTCTGCACCTTAGTAATTCTGAAACTTTGGACACGTTTCTTAATTTTCTTACACGTCCAGTGCCTCATCTATAAAATGGGGATAATAATATTTATTCTTCAGGATAGTTATAAGGGTTCCATTCAGTAAGGTCTGTGACATTCCAAGCACAGTGCCTGACTCACAAGAAGCACTGATATTTTATACTGAGAGAATGATGAATGCTCTGTTGTAAAATTTTGCCAACTGATCACAATTTAGAAAAATCTGCCACCTGCGGGACAAAAGCCTAAATTTTAAGGAACTGTTTTGCTTTCATATTTCCAGGGGAAAATGTCAATTGCTTCCACCATACTAAGTGACAGTTATGATCAAGAAATTATAGAAAGGCATTGAACTTCACACAGACATTACCCTGTTTCTCCCAGTTTTATTTTCCCTATAGCTCTGGTTATTGTCAAGCTTGGGGCCAGATTTAATCACTTAGGTTTCTCCTCAGGTGTCAACGCAGGGACTCAAGAAACAGAGATTCCAGAATACAGTCTAGCTCTGTTCTAACCAGGTCCTCAAATGATTAGCAAGGAGAGACAATCCAACTTGCTTCCCTTTGAAGGCAGCCCTAAGACCACCCAGGAGCTTGCAATGCTCGAGAAAGTGGTGGCATGTTTGTATAGGAATGTGAGCTGTATAGAACATGGAACACCTGTGCTCTGTGGTCTTCACAGACCCCATTAGCTTCTGGAAAGAATTCAGGGTAGAGATCCTTAATGGGATGCCCCAGAAAGTGCCTCAATTCTGAGCACTGAAATAATTTCTTTAGCTCTGCTAGCTCCATGTAAAACATATTCACTAATAACCATTTAGTTACCCAAGTGAGTGCCATTAAAGAATCCTTGACATTCAGAGAAGAGGTTCATCTTATAATGAGAACTTAAAGTGTTGGTACACGAAACTGAGTTGGGGCTTAATATGAGAAAAGTCTTTCAAAATCCAGAACCGTTCATATAAGGAATGGGTTGTCCTGTGGGGTAGCAAATCTCTGTGGTTAGAAGTGATGATCTATTAGAGGTGTCGTGCAAAGTATTCCTGTAATGAAAGGGAGGAAGATTAGTCTGAATAGTTTTATTCCTACATTTTAATTTAACTAACATTTTTGAGCACCTAATACTAACTAGCACTTTTTAAGTTCTGGCACACTGATAAAGGTTAAAAATATAAAGATAGATATGAGGGCATTTTTCCATTGAAGGACTTAAAGATGGGGGGGTGGGGAGGGAATTCCTAGTGGTCCAGTAGTTAGGACTCAGCGCTTTCACTGCCATGGCCCGGGTACAATCCCTGGTCAGGGAACTAAGATCCCGCAAGCCATGGAGCACAGCCAAAAAAAAAAAAAAAGATGAGAGGGGAAGATAGCCAAGTTGCCAATAATTACAATAGAGCACAGGTACTACAGTAGAGAAATGTACAAAGGTGGGGCACCTAACTTAGCAGGTAATGATGAGGGAAGGCTTTCTGGAGCAGGTGACACTGAGTCTCAAACGGTTAGTTAACATAAGTTAGTCAGATGGAGGAAGGAGGTAAGAAGCCATTCCAGGGAGGAGGAACAGTATAAACAGAGGCATGGGGTCACAGAAACAATAATGCTTCAGCTATTCGAGAGGATTTTCCCTAGTGGTGGGTCACAGGGCTCTGTCATCAACCCTATCCCATTCAATGCTGTAATAAATGTTGTGGATGAAGGTTTCCTAATCAAATTTGTGAATAATGTGAGGCTGAGATAATACATAATACATTTGAATAGCAAAATTAAGACCCCAGAAATGACATAGTAGGGATTCAATAAATAATTGTGAATCAGTAACTCTTGACGGTGTGGTTATATGGCTGCAGAAATGCAGTATGTAGGAGACCTAGATAAATAAAGCACACATAAAGAGGTAAATAAGGCAAGCTAACATCCATTGATCTTGATGATGAGTCTGTGGGTATCTGCTGTTTTATTTTCTACATCTTTCAATATTTCATAATTTTAAAAAAACATTTAGGATTCTGGTAACTATAATTCAACAATGGGACATAGTTGCCAGAAACTCAAATGCAATTTTTGGCTGGAGTAACAAAAGTCAGTACTGAGGACAGTATGTGTGCCTGTCTCCTCTATCCTGTGCTGACCTGATTACACAGGGACAATCTGCTCAATACTGGGAGTTATACTTAAGGACATATGTTCAGATATGTTGAGAGGGGAAATACAAAAGAGTGAGAGACTCAAAACCACGTTCTGTGAGAAACATTTGCGGGAAGATGATGTTTCATGTAGAGCAGTCTAGAGAGTTCTAATAACTGTCTCCAAAGGCTTTCATTAAACACATGTTAGACTTGCCTTATGTAGCCTTAGAAGGCAAGGCTACAATGATGTCATGTCATGTATGTGTTTAAAGGATACAACATTTACATGTGCTCTGTAAAAATATTCACATTTTAAAGGGGATAACACAACCTAAATAGCGTGGCTGGCTCCTGCATTTATCCACTTAATGAGTGTATGTGTGCTCTCAAATGTGCAGGAGACAAAAGGTTTGAATCCCCCATCTCAGGACTAGTTGGCCTCTCAGAGCGTGAGCAGCTCCCCTGTCTGAGTGTGACTCTAGCCTTGAAAAGTATATGTTGGTTTTTTTTCTTTTTTTCTTTTTTTTTTTTTTTTTTTGCGGTACGCGGGCCTCTCACCGCTGTGGCCTCTGCCGTTGCAGAGCACAGGCTCCGGACGCGCAGGCTCAGCGGCCATGGCTCACGGGCCCAGCCGCTCCGCGGCATGTGGGATCCTCCCGGACCGCGGCACGAACCCGTGTGCCCTGCATCGGCAGGTGGACTCCCAACCGCTGCGCCACCAGGGAAGCTCGTTTTTTTCTCTTTTAATCCATATATCTCCTATATGCAAGCCAACTACTTTCCTTGGTTCTCAACTAAAGACACAGTGCTTAATTCCTACACTGGCTAAGGACTCAGACTGATGACTGTGGGGGTGCTTTCCTGAAGAACGTTCAAGACCAAGTTTGTCTATGTGCAGTTGTTGCCTTGTGTTTACTTTAGAACCAAACCTCCTGCTAAAGATGCAACTTCACAACAGAGGCAAAAGATAAAAGTTGCATGCAGATGATTTCAGCTTAGCTTAAAGAAGAAATCTCTAACAACTAACTTCTTTAGGAAGTTAAGAGGACTCTCCCTGGCATCAAAGATATTTAAGGGGAAACTAGATGATAACTTTTCAAATATGTTGCAGATGGGACTCAGGGATTTGACAAGAGTGGTGAATTAGACCAAGTCTAATTGGCCTCATGTAATCTTGAGATTCTGAAATTCTATGATACAAAGATCAGATTCATCCCAAGTCCATGACTTAACTTGTTGCCTTCTGCTAGCCTATCCATCCTTCTTTCTTCAGAGTCCTCTTTTTCTGATCTTTTGAAACCAACTATCTCTGTCAAGAAGCATTTCTCAGTTCCTCTCTGCTCTAGTACAATGGATGGTGAATCATAGGTACCTAGGAATGGTAACCTTGGCTGCATTTTAAGTGATGGCTGCATTTGCTCTTAAACTTCTATTTCTTAAATGGTGGTGGCTCATTTTGCATGGAACTTTCACATTTTCCTGGGGCTAAATCTTAAGAACTCAAGATTCTGGCTTACATGATTTCGTTATATGTGGATGTTTATATGTGTGATATTTATAGGACCAACAACAAACTCCCAGTGTGAGGGGAAAGTTCAGGGTTGGAGTTATCTATTGGTGCATAAGAAAACACCCCAAACTTAGTGACTTAAAACAACAACAGTCTTTGTGATTTGCTCACAGACCTGCAAATTGGGCAGGACTCGGCAAGGACAGCTCCACGAAGTGTGAGCTGGGGTGGCTCAAATTCTGGGGATCACTCCTGGAGGCTGGAGTCATCTGAAGGCTCACTCACACACACGACTGGTAACTGATATCAGCTGACAGGTGGGACCACAGCTGGGTTGTCAGCTAGAGCACGTACATGTGGCCTCTCTCTGTGGCTGCCTGGCGTCTTCACAGCATTGTGGCAGGGTTCCAAGAGCAAGTGTCTCAAGAGAATTAGATAGAAACTGGATCCCCTTTTATGGCCTAGCATTAGAAGTCACACAGTGTCACTTCTGCTATAGTCACAGGCCCTCTCCTGTTTGAGAGGAGTAGACACAAACTCTACCTCTCTGTCCAAGAAGTGTCCACCTCGGGTTGTAAGAAGCCCACGTGTGATGGGAGATCTTATTGCCACCATCTTGGGAAGTACAGCCTACCAGGAAAGGGATGATTTTTTTGGAAACAAGAAAACCCGAAACCTGCTCAGTTTGATTTTTTTTGCATCCTGTAGTATATTAGGAAAAATTGCATATGCTTCATCTTCACTCGGATATTACCCTTGAATGCATGGTTTCAAAAATCTAGGCCTCCCTGGTGGCTCAGTGGTTAAGAATCCACCTGCCAATGCAGGGGACATGGATTCGATCCCTGGTCTGGGAAGATCCCACATGCCGCGGAGCAACTAAGCCCATGCGCCACAACTACTGAGCCTGCGCTCTAGAGCCCATGCTCTGCAACAAGAGAAGCCACCGCAATGAGAAGCCCGCGCACCGCAATGAAGAGTAGCCCCCACTCACCGCAACTAGAGAAAACCCATGTGCAGCAACGAAGATCCAAAGCAGCCATAAATAAATAAATAAATAAATAAATAAATCTATTTTTAAAAAACCTTCTGCCTCCATAGTATGTGAAAACTAAAGTATACTCTATCAAAGGGGCAGAATCCTCTTTAAAAGAAAAAAAACTTCAGTTTTTTTAAAAAATTTATTTATTTATTTATTTATTTTTGGCTGCATTGAGTCTTTGCTGCTCACTGGCTTTCTCTAGTTGCGGTGAGCGGGAGCTACTCTTCGTTGCAGTGTGGAGGCTTCTCATTGCAGTGGCTTCTCTTGTTGTGGAGCAGGGGCTGTAGGTGCACGGGCTTCAGTAGTTGCAGCACGTGGGCTCAGTAGTTGTGCACGGGCTCAGTTGCTCTACGGCATGTGGGCTCTTCCCGGACCAGGGACCGAACCTGTGTCCCCTGCATTGGCAGGCAGATTCTTAACCACTGCGCCACCAGGGAAGTCCCAGGGTTTGTTTTTTTTAAGATGACATGGCTACTTTATTAAATAGATGCAAGGAAGGTAAAATAGGTGTCTGAATTTGAGGTAAAGCTTTGTGCAGACGTCAATTTGATGAACAGTTCATTGTGACTACATTAAATGACAACATCGCTATCAACACTAGTCTTGTAGAAAACCTCTTCTCTCTCATGTGTGGAGATAGTTGGGCATAGGCTGGTGCTTTGTACTCGTCCTCAGCAGAGCAAGGAGGCCACAGTCTATTGTGTCAATTAGCACGGGGGACACAAGAAAAGAAGATTCTGACTAGTTTGTTCCCACTTCTTCCGGTCCTCTAAAGCTCCCTTCCAGTCATTGCATTGCTTTCACTGCCGCACCCTAAACTACCCAGGCAACAGAATAAGAAAGCCAGACTAAACCAAGAACTTACCGTCTAATTAAAGCATCGAAACACTGTTTTGAATTGCATCAGAGTTTTGAACAATGACTGAGCTCACTGCAGTGTGCACGTATGTGTACGTATGAGTGTAAATGGACAATAGTTCCAAAGCTTGGCAAGGATTTTCCAAGGACTAACTTTTTTTTTTTTTACATTTAGAGGCTGTTAGATGAATGGCTTCCTCTGGTTGACTGGGGTAAGGAAGAGAGAAAGGAGAGGAGGGGAGACGAGGGGATATGGGAGCGGGGGGCACTGCCCTAGGTATTTTGACACCGAATTCTCCCTACGTGGACATAGCGCTACTGTTCTTTTCTGGTGTTTCTCTGAATAAAAGTCATGAATGTGGTGAATATCATGACATGAATGTAATTCTGCAGCCTCACAATTGGCAACAAAACTAACACATAATATGTTCATTCAGCTTTCTCTCTGAAAGCTGTACTGAATTCTTAAAAACTACAGTGGCCAAGAGTAACTGTTTTTTTTGTAAGCAAGAAGCACGTAACTCTGACTGCTTCTTCAAAAGCTGTGGAGAAATAAGCCCAATAAATCAGGAGGATAACATTTGCTGCAACCATTTGACCCCAGACACGGTGTTACTTCCAACCCTTCTTTTTTGAGCTTTCCTCAGCCTCCGCAGCCACCCATCACCAAAAACCACCACTTTCACATCCCAGGGAGGGATGCAGGGAAAAAAAAAAAAAAAAAAAATGAGGAATAAGCCCAATAAAACTATGACTGCTGGAACAGCATCGCTAAAGTAAGTTATGCTAGTAGGCTATTCTCAAACTGTTTCTCTCTCTCCCCTCTTTTCCTCAAGAGGACATAACACTTCTCAATGTCCCTGTATCCCTAAGCCTGTCTTTCAGCCACCACTGCCAGGTGGTTTGCTCTTCTGAGTTCCTGTTACAGCAGATCCCAGGTGGAGGGTTCAGTGGTGATGACAATGGGGCAGAGGAGGCCAGCTCACCTCATCAGTACCTGAGTTTAGCACACCCACTGGTTGAATCACCCAAGTTGAAAGATACTGATTTAAAATTCCCTAATAATATAATGCATATCATTCCAAATTTCTAAGAGGGCCTGTCCTCCGTTTCAGGGTTCAGAGGTTCAAGGGAGGTTCGTATATAATAAGAGAGTGTTAAGTTTCCTCTCAGAAATGTTTAGGAAGTTAGATAGATTTTTTTTTTTTTCAGGCTCAGACTGAGGATCAGGAATATGCATATACATTCAGGATGAAAAGGGAAGGAGTTTCCCCTCAGGACCAGGTCATGGCTCAAAATCCCAGTGGTCACCTGGAATCAGACCAAACACACACCTTGGGAACTAGGGACATTAATCTGTCTGGCTTGCGGGTGTGAGATGATTCTTTGGAGGCCAAGGGACAATGAGGTAACCAGGAACAAGGAGGAATCAAGGGGGATTTGTGACCAGAGGGAGAATCGATAGAATGAGTAAGAATTATGGGTTTCTGCCTACTGAGAATAAACAAGGGGTTTCTGGTAGATGGATTGAGCCACGGAAGAACCTGAAAGATCAGGTGACACAGAGTGCTAGATAGGGAAGTCTGTACTAACCTTTGGTCTAATGTAAGGATTTGTTTTGTTAGGTGCTAGGTCTGATCCTGGGGAGCTGGTGGAATTCTCCATAAGACATTCCAACGTGGGCCACATCTGACTAGGGGGATTTGCTATCAGAACCAGCAAGCATCCCCCCAAATAATTATAACCCAGGGTGGTCTCTGGGCACCCATCCCCTTCTCCCTCCAGAGAGCTGGGGGCTTCTGATAGCTGGCAGGCCTCCCAGCTAAGAGTCATGTGTCCCTGCCACCCTGGCAAATTTACAAGTGAGCTGGGGCAAATTTACAAATTTACAAGAGTACTGCAGAGCCGGGAAAACACTGGCCTAGTGGGATGGCTGAAAGTTTTCCTAT
Source organism: Physeter macrocephalus (assembly GCF_002837175.3). Classification (NCBI taxonomy): domain Eukaryota; kingdom Metazoa; phylum Chordata; class Mammalia; order Artiodactyla; family Physeteridae; genus Physeter; species Physeter macrocephalus. Next base: position 2,243,525 of record NC_041219.1, on the reverse strand, counting down.
TTCTTCACGGGAGAGAGCATGTCCTTTCTCTTTAAGAGCATTCACTTATTTTTCAGTTCTGCTCAGCCACTCAAAACAGAGAGCCCCTCTCTTCCCCACCCTGATTAAAACTGGCCAGTTTTAGCAAAAACTCATTTTTCAAAATAAAATTATGGTACACATTCAAAAAATGAGCTTCTTCGACAGTTGTTTCTCATTAAAATTCTTACCTTAAGGATTCAAAACATGATTTCACAGCCCAGCCTCTCCCCACCAAAGGACTGCAGAGTCTCAAAATCCACTAAAGGCTCAGACGCCTGACATCATTTTACATAAAGACAGATACCCTGTGTTTTCCACAAGCAGTGAAAGTGAGAAGTATGCCTGTGGTGAGAAGGTGGAGGTTAGGCTCTTCCATAAAGCAAAGGCTGTATACATGCAGAGGAGGAGAGAAGAGGGGCCATTGCTCCAGTTTGTCTCTGGGAATCTGGCTATTAGGCAGATTCAAGCAGTTACAAAAAGCATGAAGAATTCAGAAGTAAACAAAACTTTTCATATCTAAATCACTGCCCCCCGCCCTCCAAAGGCAGTTTAGATGTCAAGGAGCATCATGTTTTGCAGCAAAACAGAAGTTGCATGCCTACCAGCTTTTAAAGGGAAGCACAATATTGACGTCTCAGAGGTTAGTTAGATGGACTGCTGAAGCTTGTTCTCTTTCTGAGTAACTACGCCCCGATGTGTCCCTCTCACCCATGTGGGCCTCTATGGCACTGATGACTGAAAGAGTGATACCAGAATTCCTGGGACAGCACTGCTGAGAGAGGCTTCTGTATGAACACTATAGAGAATGTAAGATTGCCAGGTTTCCTAAGTGCTAAGAGAAAGTAGGAGAAGGAAGAGATTTGGGGAATGGTACAGTGCCAAGACCAACCTTGCTGTTTTCAGTGGTGCTGTCTAGAGGATATGATCTCAAAGGCATCATTTAGGCTTTGGGGACCAACCAATCCCAGAGGATGCCTTAGGATTAGAGGAGAACACTTCTCAAAGCCATGTTTGCCAAGGCATCAACAAACTTAAGTCCTATGACTTAAGGTTTCAGAAAATTTCAGTCTACAATCCAAGAGGAGAATATGTTCAACTCTTTTTTTAAAAATTGAAGTATAGTCGATTCACAATGTTTCAGGTGTACAGCAAAGTAATTCAATTATACACATATATATATATTCTTTCTCAGATTCTTTTCCATTACAGGTTATTACAAGATATTGAATATAGTTCCCTGTGCTATGCTGTAGGTCCTTGTTTATTATTTTATGTATAGTAGTGTGTATCTGTTAATCCCCAATTCCTGTTTTTCCCTCCCCCTCATTTCCCCTTTGGTAACCATAAGTTAGTTTTCTATGTCTGCGAGTCTATTTCTGTTTTGTAAATAAGTTCATTTGTATCATTTTTTTTTGGATTCCATATGTAAGTGATATCATATATTTGTCTTTCTCTGTTCAGCTCTTGATAATGTGGAATTTTCTGGTAGTGCTTTTCACCAGAATCTTCTTAGTATTTTTTTTCTTTTTTCTAGTTCATGTGGATGCTTTTTGGTCAGAATCATTCAGTCTATGCAGCTTCAGGGCTAACAAAAGCTCATGAAAGTAGCCCCCACCAAGGTCATTGCATCTATTGCAAGACCATGCTTGTCGATCGCTTTCTCTCTCCTGTTTCTGATAAAAATTTCACATCGCCACATGGTTCTGGTGGAAGAGGCCTGAGAGGCAATGGTAATAGGTTTTCCTTAGACTTGACTAGTTGTTTTATTTTCACAATGCACCTCGTCTATCTTCAAAGTCTTGTGGAAATTAACGATTTGATTTTGGTTTTGACTAGTATATTTACTCCTTTTGTCTCCAAACATTTCCACAAACGAGCTGAACTTATGATTCAGTATGAAACTGACCACTTGCTTACCTGGGTCTTAGACATAAGATCAGTTCTCAAAGCCTTGGAATGACTTAAATGCCCATTCAGCTAATAGGATGAGAGTTAAACCTTTAGACCCATGATTTTATATTCACTCCAGACTCCATGGAGTCCCAGGACCTCACATTTTAATTTACCTTTCATCTTAAGTCAATTCTGGCACTTCCAGAAACTACCACAAGTTCTGATATCTCCCAACTGGTAACTCCTATACAGAATGAAATATGTTAGGGCTTCCCTGGTGGCACGGTGGTTAAGAATCCGCCTGCCAACGCAGGGGACATGGGTTTGAGCCCTGGTCCGGGAAGATCCCACATGCCGCAGAGCAACTAAGCCCATGTGCCACAACTAATGAGCCTGCACTCTAGAGCCCGCGAGCCACAACTACTGAGCCTGTGTGCCACAGCTGCTGAAGACTGTGTGCCTAGAGCCCGTGCTCTGCAATAAGAGAAGCCACCACAATGAGAAGCCTGCACACCGCAACGAAGAGTAGTTGCTCACTGCAACTAGAGAAAGCCCACGCGAAGCAACGAAGACCTGATGCAGCCAAAAATAAATTAAATTTATTAAAAAAAAAAAAAGAAATACGTTAGAAAAATAGGTAAAATCTCTTATAGCTAGACGGATATCAGTTGGCTGGACGTATGGCAGCTCAAAAATACATGCTAATCCTTCTATAATGTGGTGGTAACCTGAGAAGTAAGCCCTCTCTCCTGGTTCAGATTTTCATTTGGATGGTGGACTCACTTTAAAGTTTTTATTTGTGAAGGCCTTAAGACTTTACTTCCTTACTTGGAGGTGACTTGGCAGGCGATAAATCTAGATTTATATAGGTTTTCTTCAAGTGATGTTTAAAAATTATATGACTTGACTCAAGTCAAGTTTAAGGTCTCCTGTCTTTAAAGATTTTCTCTCCTGAGATCAATGTCTTCAGCCTCTCCACCACTGAGATGCCATTGCTTTGTGTTGCCTTATTTGTACACGTGAAGGCAACTGGTGACTTAACAGGTGACAAGATCATCTCAGATGCAGCTTCCATTTTTGTGGTTGACTTTTTATAGTTCTTATATCCCAGCTGACTTAAATGTATTTTTGCTTCAGTTAATACCACCAATTCCTCTAGCAAATATATATTAGGAACCCAATTTAATAAGAACAGCAAACATTACTGAGCATTTACTATATTCCAGGCACTGCTGTAAGAGCTTTACATATATTTTTTTGCGTTCAATCCTTTTGACATCCCTGTGATATAGTTTTATTACTCATTTATAAGTGAATACATGAAAAAACCCAAGAGGTTAAGTAACTTGCCTCTGCAGGTTGTTAATAAGTGTCAGAGAGAAGATGTGAATCCAGGCAGTCTGACTTCAGAGCCTCAACATTTAATCCCCACCCTATACTACTTGCAGCCCCATACAGACAATCAGTAAAGGTATGAAAGAAAATAAAGCATGATCATTCCTGTACTTTTCACTCCCTCCTCCCTGCCCACTACCATCTAGGTCAGATTCCTGAGGGCAGTGCACCCACTCCTACATCTGTGCTCAAACACTGGTCCTGTATGCTGAGTGCCATCTGTATCCAAATCTGACTGCATTCTTCAAGCAGTTTTATCTCTCCTCCCACCCGCCCCTCCCTGCCTTCCAAAGCCATGCTAGCTCACTTCTGTCTCTGCTTTCTTTGACCTTATTACAGCTAATCAGACACTACCAGCAACATTGTTAGCTCCTTGAGGGTAGGGTTTCATGCATGTTACTTCCTTTATATTCTCTAGATTAGGTAGAGCAACCAAGCTGCTTCTACAAGGCACCTTCAAATCCACCTCCAGCACCTAGCAGTTTCTTCTGTTTGGCTGACATACTGTTATTCTTTTCTTCCTCTTCCTCATTTGTCTCCTCCTCCCCCCTCAATATTATAAAAGTAATATCCATATACTCATTGTATCTCTTCGTTGTTTCTGATGAGAGGTCAGCCTTCATTTGTCTCATCATTCCTCTGAATATGATTTGTTTTCTTTATTTCTCTGGCTGTTTTTTGCTTTGTTTTGAGTTTTCAGCAGTTTGACTATGATGTGCTGAAATGTGGTTTTCCTTGTACTTATTTGGGGCTTGCAGAGCTTCTTGGATTTGGAGGTCAATTTTTTTGTTTGTTTATATGGCTTTTTAAAACCAAATTTGGGGAATTTGGGGCTATTACTTCCTCAAATATTTTTTTCTACTACATTTATCTTTATTGGAGTATAGTTGCTTTACAATGTTGTGTTAGTTTCTGCTGTACAGCAAAGTGAATCAGCCACACACGTACATATATCCCCTCTTCCTTGGATTTCTTTCCCACTTAGGTCACCACAGAGCATTGAGTAGAGTTCCCTGTGCTATACAGTCGGTTCTCATTAGTTATCTGTTTTATACATAGTAGTGTATATATGTCAATCGCAATCTCCCAATCCATCCCATCCCCCTCCCCCCTTGGTATCCACATGTTTGTTCTCTACATCTGTGTCTCTATTTCTGCTTTGCAAATAAGTTCATCTATACCATTTTTCTGGATTCCACATATATGTGTTAACATATGATATTTGTTTTTCTCTTTCTGACTTACTTCACTCTGTATGACAGTCTTTAGGTCCCTCCACATCTCTGCATATGGCACAATTTCCTTCCTTTTCATGGCTGAGTAATATTCCACTGTATATATGTGCCACATCGTCTTTATCCATTTCTCTGCTGATGGACACTTAGGTTGTCTCCATGTCCTGACTATTGTAAATAGTGCTGTAATGAACATTGGGGTGCATGTATCAGTTTGAATTATGGATTTCTCTGGGTACATGCCCACGAGTGGGATTGTTGACCCCGAATAACCAAAGCAATCTTGAGAAAGAAAAAAGGAGCTGGAGGAATCAGCCTCCCTGACTTCAGACTATACTACAAAGCTACAGTAATCAAGACAGTATGGTACTGGCCCCCAAACAGAAATATAGATCAGTGGTACAAGATAGAAAGCCCAGAGATAAACCCATACACCTATGGCCACCTAATCTACAGTAAAGGAGGCAAAAATATATAATGAAGAAAAGATATCCTCTTCAATAAGTGGTGTTGGGAAAACTGGACAGCTACATGTAAAAGAATGAAATTAGAACACTCCCTCACACCATACACAAAAATAAACTCAAAATGGATTAAAGACCTAAATGTAAGGCCAGACACTATCAAACTCTTAGAGGAAAACATAGGCAGAACACTCTTTGACGTGAATCGCAGCAAGATCTTTTTTGACCCACCTCCTAGAGTAATGAAAATGAAAACAAAAGTAAACAAATGGGACCTAATGAAACTTAAAACCTTTTGCACAGCAAAGGAACCCATAAACAAGATGAAAAGACAACCCTCAGAATGGGAGGAAATATTTGCAAATGAAGTGAAAATTAAAAGCTTTTGCACAGCAAAGGAAACCATAAACAAGATGAAAAGACAACCCTCAGAATGGGAGGAAATATTTGCAAATGAAGCAACTGAAAAGGGATTACTCTCCGAAATATACAAACAGCTCATGCAGCTCAATATAAAAAAAACCAAACAACCCAATCAAAAAATGGGAGGAAGACCTAAATAGACATTTCTCCAAAGAAGACATAAAGATGGCCAACGAGCGCATGAAAGGATGCTCAACATCACTAATTATTAGAGAAACGCAAATCAAAACTGCAATGAGGTATCACCTCACACCGGTCAGAATGGCCATCATTACAAAATCTACAAACAGAGCTTCCCTGGTGGCGCAGTGGTTGAGAATCCGCCTGCTGATGCAGGGGACACGGGTTCATGCCCCAGTCCGGGAAGATCCCACATGCCGCGGAGCGGCTGGGCCCATGAACCATGGTTACTGAGCCTGTGCGTCTGGAGCCTGTGCTCTGCAACGGGAGAGGCCACAACAGTGAGAGGCCCGCGTACCACAAAAAAAAAAAAAAAAAAAAAATCTACAAACAATAAATGCTGGAGAGGCTGTGGAGAAAAGGGAACCCTCTTGCACTGTTGGTGGGAATGTAAATTGATACAGCCACTATGGAGAACAGTATGGAGGTTCCTTAAAAAATCTGCTCCATTCTTTCTCTCCTCTTTCTGAGACTCCAACACATACATTAGGCTGCTTGAAATTTTGCTACTACTCACTTTTTAAAGACTGTTTTTCTCTTTGTTCTATGGATTAAATAATTTCTATTGATCTGTACTTAGGTTTACTGGCCTTTGTTCTGCAGACTCCAGTGTCCTGTTAAACCAATTCAATGAGTTTTCCATTATAGATATTATAATTTTCAGTTCTAGAATTTCCATTTATTTCTTTGTTACAGCTCTCTCCTGGTAATTCCCATCTATTCTGTCATTATGTCTATCATTTCCTAAGTTCTTAGACATATTTATTATCACTGCTTTATAAAGTCCTTGTCACCTAATTCATCATCTGAGGAATCTCAGTATCTATTTCTATTGACTGCTTCTTTTCTTTGACTATGAGTCACATTTTCCAACTTCTTTGCACACTTTGCTCAGTAAATTTTTATTATAAGCTGGACAACTTAGATGATCAGTCATAGGGAGACTAGAATAGGTTGTCTTCCTTTAAAAGATGTCTATATACTTTTTTTAAAAAAGCACTTATTTATTATTTATTTATTTTGGCTGCATTGGGTCTTTGTTGCTGCACACAGGCTTTCTCTAGTTGCGGTGAGCGGCGGCTACTCTTCATTGCAGTGCAGGGCTTCTCATTGTGGTGGCTTCTCTTGTTGCGGAGCACAGGCTCTAGGTGCGCAGGCTTCAATAGTTGTGGCACGTGGGTTTAGTAGTTGTGGCTCGTGGGCTCTACAGAGCAGGCTCAGTAGTTGTGGTGCATTGGCTCAGTTGCTCTGCAGCATGTGGGATCTCCCCCGACCAGGGATTGAACCCATGTCCCCTGCATTGGCAGATGGATTTGTATTCACTGCACCACCAGGGAAGTCCCTATATACTTATTTAAAAATGCATTTGAAAGTACAGGGGAAAAGAAATTATCAATTTGTTCATAGGCCAATGTAAACATTTTTAAAATAACTATTCATCTAGCAGACAGTGTCTTCCATCACTCTACCATAAGTCACTCTCAAGAGCTGGTTTCTTTATGTTGCTGGAAACATACTCAAATGTAACTGACTCCAAGTTGCTTGTTAAAAGATAAATGAACAAATGAATTGTAGTTGTAAATTCCAGGGAAAGACTTGAAGAAAGGTTAGAATTTGGAAAAGGTTGTGCTAGGCACATGGGGCATAAATGCATATACTCAGCAATAAGTTCCATATCTTCTTGACACTATCAAGAAACAGTGTTCTTATTTCATCCCTTTCCACTACCCTGTTGACAGCATTCAGAAAAGATATAATATGTTCATAGATCTCCCTTTCATGGGTTTCTTGCCACTTTACTTAGTCTTCTAAACTGCCGTCAACTATTGCCTTATTCCAGGATCTGACCCAAATCTTTTGCTTTCAGGGATCAGGGCCACATCACTTGAAATAAAGATAGAAAGGTGGTTTAAAATGACAGCTACCCTTCAGCTTAATTCCTGTGTTCGTCCTGCCCTGCTTCAGCACTGCTGTCACCCTCCTTGACTTGAGTGGACTGTCTGATATCTTAAAAAGGTAAATTTCTGAATTTCTAGTTCTGTGAGCAGTGGGTCACAGTGGGAACAGCCTAAAATGGCAGCCCTAGTTTACCGGCAACTTCTTAACTGAGTCCAATTTTTAAATTCTTCTTTTCCACTAAGCCCATTTTCAGTCCCACCACCCCACCCCATTCCTTGCTCCTGTTTTTCCTTCCTTTTAAGAGCAAACAGAGCCTGCAGTCAAAAGTCCTATACATCTTGGACCCTTCTAAGCCTTCAGGCCTCTATGCCTTCTGGGAGGTGAAATGGGAATAGCTAGAACATGAGATTAGACCAGACATTTGGTTTTAATATTTAAATGCTGGGATCATGTTTTATGGAAGATACTTAGTTAAGTATCCACTACCCCCTTTCTTCCTTGCTAACAGAACTCTATTTGCCTTGTGTTGGCAGTGTGTTCAGTCCCAGGCCTTGGCTCATAATTGTGATGGAAATGCTCACCTCCTTTGCAGCTAGTTGTGGTCATTTTCCCAATTCTGACCAATGAGATGATAGGAAATCTGTTATAGTGGGATGTTGTGGGAAAATGTTTGTTTTTCTCATAAAAGAATAGTCATGTGGGCATTGACCCTCCCTTCTTCTACCCTGCATTGAATATGAATGTGCCAGGAGAAAGAGCAGCTCTGTGACACTGAGGAAAAGTCAGGGATGAGCAGAGATGCCATAGAATCTGTCCCAGCAGGTATCTCCCTCAAGCTTCTTATAACTTGGAAAAAAATATTTGTTTGAGTTACTGGTCATCAGGTTTTATTTGTTGTTTTATTTTTGTTTCTTTGTCTTGTAGCTGAAGCATTGCAAATTGATAGGTTTGGGGGATTTTTTTCTTTCTTATAGTAATAGGAAAAAAACAAATCCATAGCGGAAATGAAAAGAACAGTGGAAGAAAATACAGATCAATGTAAGAAGTGCCTGTTTCAAAACACCTAAAGCCTGTGGTTGATAGAGGTTGCTATGATCTGAATGTTTGTGTCCCCTTAAAATTCATATCTTGAAGCCTAATGCCCAGTGTGACAGTATTGGGAGGTAGGAAATTTGAATGATGATTAGGTCATGAAGGTGGAGTCCTAATGAATTGGATTGGTGCCCTTATAAAAGAAGCTCTAGGCAGCTCTCTTGCCCTTTCCACCACGTGAGGACATAGCAAAAAGGTACCATCTATGAAGAAATGAGCTCTCACCAGACACTGAATCTGCCAGTGACTTGATCTTGGACTTTGCAGGTTCCAGAACAGGGAGAAATAAATATTTGTTGTTTATAAACCAGCCAGTCTATAGTGTTTTGTTATAGCAGCCCCAAAGGACTAAGACAGAGAATATCGTTTTAAAGTTACGATACTGTATTTTAGATTTTTCCCCTTCAGGCTATTTTTTTTCCGGAACACTTCATTCATTCATTCTTTCATTCATGCATTCAGCAAACATTTACTGAGCCCCAGCTATTTGGCTTTCACTAGGATAGGTACTGGGGATACAAAAATGAGATGAACAACAAAACCTCTTCTGTCCTCATGGAGCTCAGACTAGTAGAGGAGACACAAAAGTAAAGCAGCGTGATTAGTAGGGGAGGGAAGAAAAAACATAACAAGCTGAGAGAACTGTATGTACAAAGGTTCAGAGATGAACTGGCCTATGGAATATTAGTGATGAATGAGAAGTTCAGCATAGAACTTGCAGGACTGAGCGACTGGAAATAAAGTTGACATACTGAGCAGGGCTAGGTGTAAAACCCTTGATTGCCAGACTTTGGGCAATAAACTGTAGGTAATCTAAACCTTTTTTAGATTTTGTCATATTTTATTTTATTTATTTATTTATTTTTGCGGTACGCGGGCCTCTCACTGCTGTGGCCTCTCCCGTTGCGGAGCACAGGCTCCGGATGCACAGGCCCAGCGGCCATGGCGCACAGGCCCAGCGGCCATGGCTCACGGGCCCAGCCGCTCTGAGGCATGTGGGATCTTCCTGGACTGGGGCACGAACCTGTGTCCCCTGCATCAGCAGGCAGACTCTCAACCACTGTGCCACCAGGGAAGCCCTGTCATATTTTAAAGTTGTTGGGTTGACATGGTCAGATTTCCTTTGTAGGAAAATTGATGGGAGTTTAGAGGACTAACTAAAGTGAAAAGAAATCCATGAAAGGGAGTGCCACCATCTGTGTGCCACCATCACAGAAAGTTCTGTTCAACAATGCTGGTTAAATGTTTTAAAAGACTTGAATGAGGAATCAGGGAAACATAAATTAAAATGACAGTCCATTTCATATCTGTGAGATTAGAGAAAAAATGGAAAAAGCCTGATAATACCAAGTGTTGCTGGGGATGTGGGAAAGGGGGGCGTCTGACATGCTGTTAATAATCAAGCACATGGTTATAAGCACTTTGAAGAACAATTTGGCCCCATCTAGTAAAGATGAAGCTATGTAAGTAACCCTACAACCCAGCAATTTAATTTTTAGGGACAAAAGTAAGAGAAACATTCTCATAAGCAAACAAGGAGCCCAGCCAGGACAAGGACATCGCTACAACATTCTTTCTAACAGGAAAAAAAAAAAAGATCCCCTAAATACCAAAATTGGAGGATGAGTAAGTAAATTCTGGACTCTTCATTTAATGGAAAACTATACAGCGGTTAAAATAAAGAGCTCCATGTCTCAAAATGAATATATCTCAAAAGTTTATTGTTGGACTTCCCTGGTGGCACAGTGGTGAAGAATCTGCCTGCCAATGCAGGGGACACGGGTTCGAGCCCTGGTCTGGGAAGATCCCACATGTTGCGGAGCAACTAAGCCGGTACACCACAACTACTGAGCCTACGCTCTAGAGCCGGCGAGCCACAACTAGTGAGCCCGTGTGCCACAACTGCTGAAGCCTGCGCACCTAGAGCCCGTCCTCCGAAACAAGAGAAGCCACCGCAATGAGAAGCCCGCACACCTCAAGGAAGAGTAGCCCCTGCTCACCACAACTAGAGAAAGCCTGTGCGCAGCACCAAAGACCCAACACAGCCAAAAACAAACAAATAAATAAATAGATTTATTTTTAAAAAGAACTTTAAAAATAATTTTTTTAAAAGTTTATTGTTGAATGAAAATTTTGTCTATATTGTAAACAATATGCAGGGGGGGTATACTGTGTTTAGTAATTCCCTGGCGTAGGGTTATTCTGCACACTGCTTCCATACTGCCACCAATTTTTCTAAAAAGCTAATCTGGTTATGTGAACCCTTGCACTTTCTTTAAATGGGATAAAAGTTCTCTCACTGAAAAAAATATACGTTGTCATTTTCCACATTTGAACAATCTCTGTCAAGTCTTGTGTTCTCAGCTCAGCATTTACGTAGTTTGAAGGTGGGTCAGGAAAGTAATAAAGACAATGCAAAGTTGGAGAATGTTACATATTAAGGAATGTTGGCATTGTTAGCCTGGAAAACAATATGAACTTGAGGTGTTTAATGATGGTTTGATGGCTTCTGTGTTTTCACTTAGATGTGCAGGATCTGTCTGGTTTAGCCTTGAAGATCTAAGTCTAACCTGTTTCTTTCAATGGATCTGAAATTATTCTGGGATTCCCTCCCCCACCCTCCTTTTCTTTTCTCTCCTTCTCTTTTCTCTTCTTCTTGGAAAGTTTTATATAACAATGTTAGGAAAGCTTCAGGTGAAAAGCTGATTCCGTTGAATTCAACATGATTGAAGGCACAGCTACTATTTATTTACCAAGCCCTGTACTAGGGTCTGGAGCCATGGAACTGAGTAACACAACCCTACCCTCAAAAATCTCATAGTCTAGTTGAATAAAGACCAATATAAACTAGTCATTTGTACCCCTGCAAGATTAATGCCCAAATAGACTACTTCAGCGTCTTTATTCTATGCAAAATAGCCTTTATAGAGTCGAGGAGAAGAATGGCTGTAAAGGAATCTCGGTCACGGCGACCACCCAGGTGGTGCCAGAGTTGGAAGCAGCCCTCCTCCCCCAGCACCCGCCATCAATGCGGCTCAGAACGAATCAGCTTTTCAGGAACGCAGAGAGCAACGGAAAAGGCGGCCAAATCTTCCAGGCAGAAGCAATTCCGATCCGAGGATTAGAGCCTATCAGTGAGGGGTGACCGAACTAGAGGGAGGATAGAAGGAAGGAAATAGGGCTTAAGCTCCGAGGGAGACTCTCTCAGGAGACAGGGTCAGGCACCAAGCCGCCGCCTTCGTCGGAAAGCTTTCACCCGCGGGGGAAACAGGCCCCTGCGGCGGGGCTCTCGCGGCTGGGCTGCGGCCTGGCTGGGACCCCGCGCCCGCCCGACTCCAGCCCGCGCCCCGACCGCCCTCGATCTGAGTCGCCCGGAGGAGGAACTCCAGCGGCCAGGCCTCCTTTGAAGTCTCGGCGGCCGACGGGAAGGGAGACGGATGACACAGGGGACAGGGCCGGGGCGGAGGGGCCCTGCCCGGTTCCCACGATCGATGGGCCAGCTCGAGGGGCCAACGCAGGGTGCGGGCTGGTCCTAGCGTCGGACGTGGAGTGGCTGTGCACACGTGTGCGGGAAGGAGCTGCGCGGGGAGAGGAGCCGGCCGAGCGCACGTGAGAGAGGAGGCCTGGTGTACTCTGGCCAGGGGTTCGGGGTCAGCTACCAGGAGTGTGGGCGGGACCGAAGGCTGGCGGGGAGGCGGCCGAGGAGCCGCGAACACTACGCCCCTCTTGCAGGGTGGCAGGCGGAATCCCTGCCCCTTCCCGGGCGGCCTGGGGCACGTCGGTGGAAGGAGACTTGGCAGGAATGAGGTTCCGTTTAACCTAGGAGCGCAGGAAGAGCTATTAACTTGTCACTGGCATCTGCTCATTCTTAAAAGAAAAAACCCCGCGAGCCAAGGGACCCCCAGGAGGGAGCGCTGGGGGCGTGGCCGTCGCCCCCTCTGCTCTCGGGGGTTGTTTCCAATGCTCGTTCGGCCCCGCCCATCCGCCCGACCCCGCCTACTCAGACTGCGCGGCGTCGACCAGCGAGCCAATGGGAAGCTCTCAACCTCCAGCCCTGGCTGCAAATCACCGCAGGAAGTGTTAGGCTCGCCTCAGCCCCAGACAAAATCGATTACTTTTCTCCCCTCCGTGGTCCGGCTGGGAACCCGAGAAGACCCCGGGTGGATACCTGTCGGTCTGCCCTCGGGCCAGAAGAACTAGCGCTGATGGCTCCGGGGGCCCGGGAGGTCTGCTACTTACCTCTTCCTCCAGCCTTGCCGACACGGATAATAACGCGCCCAGTTTGAGGCTCGGAGAGAGGCTCATTAACTAGACACAATAAAGGCTCTCCTGGAGAGGAAGGTGGTCTTCTCCCCCGACCCCAGATTATTTCCGATGGGGGTCATCGGATAAATCAACAGGTCACATCTGTTCAAAGGGACCTATTAAAATATTTGTTGACCTAGAGTGAGAGTTACATCTGAGAGGGCGTGTGTGTGTGTGTGTGTGTGTGTGTGTGTGTGTGTGTAAAATTGGAGGATGCACCCCACCCACCTGCTAAAATGCACACAATGAGAGGATGTGAAGGGGTCTTAAATAACTACCAGTTCAAATCCCCCTTCTCCCCCAGTCTTTATGTTTGAATAGTCTCCGCGTGCAAGGTGGAACTTTGGGTTGCAAGGTAGTTGGGAATTCCTAAGATTTAGTGGTTAAGAAAAGCTTTGAAATAGGGGAAATATTACACTGAAAAAATCTGAGCAGCGAAACCAAAAGATGGAACATGGGAGGGAGGGAGATAACAAAATAGATAATAGAAGACGCTTTAAAAAATATCTGTATTCTTCAAGCTCAATAGGCATTCCTAGAGACCTCGGCTTTCTGTGGCTGATTCAGAGCTCAAATCTTTGTCCTTAGGGAGTTGCAGGTAAGGGTGTTTTTCTTAGCACTTACATTATATATTTATGTGCTCTTTGGTTTATTATCTGTTTTCCCTGGTACAACATAAACTCCCCAAAGGCAGGCGGCAATTTTGTTTGTTTGGTCATTGCTGAATCCTCAGTGCCTCTGTGTGTGGACATAGTAGGCACTCAGTAAATGTTTTTCGAATGACAGTTCTCCTAACTTGTCTCTCTGACAACTGTCACCCTCCTTCATTCATCCTTTGCGCTGCCATCAGAGTGATTTGCAAATCCATATCATCTCTTCTCTCCTTGCAGGGGCACCCTCAATCCACATCATGAGGTCCAATCTCCTTAGCATGTATTGCATAACTGTTGCCCAAAGGCCACCCAGCTACCAAGTGGCAGAGCTGAAATTCAAATCTGGCTCTGACTGACTTCAAGCATCCAAAATCTTCAAAACTATATTTTTCTTCTTCTTTTTTCCAGAAACATGGGGACTCTGGGCTTCCAACACAATGGGCTGTTTCACACTTCTGTGCTTTGACATATGCTGTTCCATCTGCCAGCAATGTTCTTCCACTTCTTCCTTATTCACCTTGTAAGCTCCTACTCTTCTTTCAAGACCCAACCCAAATGTCACTACCTTTGAACCTTCACTGATCCACCAACCTGAATGAATCGCTCTGTTAGCTGTCCAACCAAAATACTTTACGCTGTTTCTGTTTTTGCATTATCGCTCAATGTTGTAATTATTTATTTACTTTTTTTTAATCCACACAGTGAGTATTCAATCAATGACTATTGAATATTTTAGATACTTAAGAGTCCAGTTTTGATTAACTATACTTGAGATGGATGAATATCACATTAAAAATTAGTTTCTTTACCAGCCTAATCTTCAGCTTAGCTGCTCCTAAGTCTCTCTAGACTCATAACTTAATTGGCTAGTTAGAGAATTTAGAAAGTGTAGCATTTAGGAATTACCTTCAGCTGCTAATGACAGAGACCAGAAATAACATTTGCCAAAACATGACAGAAATTTTTTTTCTCTTGCAGAGGCAGTCCAAGGCTAGTATGGTGGCTTCACAACCATCAGTGACTCTTTTTACATTTTTGTTCAGCGGTGTGAACACACTGATTTGCTTCTGCAACTTTAGTAGAAGGATGATGACAAACTTAGCATTTGTTCACTTGTTTTCCGAACCCTATGAATCTGTACTCTTTGATCCCAAAGTAATACCAACACTCTGGGCTCTTGCCAGAGAGAAGAATCTTAATTTTAAGTTATTTGGCTCAGCTGAGAGAAGTAATATATGGGGAAGGTTGCCCAGTGGATATGTTATTTAGTGTTTAAAGTGAACCCTCAAATACTGAATTATATTAGCTTAGTCTGCAAAGACTCCCTTTCACTCAAGTCTTGATTTTTATGGAAGGTTATTACAAGAAGGTTATTACAAGCCACCACCATTCATAGTAGGTTACTTCCATTCCCCAGATTGCTTCATGGTCCATGACGGATGCTGCAGCTGTAGCCATCACATCTTTTTTTTAAAGACAGGAAGAGGAGAAAGGGACATTAGAATCACAGAACAGCTATATAAAATTCTGTAGATCCTTGGTGACTCTTGGACTAGATTCTACAAGCTTCTCCTACCACAACACAGCTGGTTAACACTGACTATAATTGGATTAAAGCATTTTGCTACCTGTAGTGGTTATTTTAAAAATTGCTGTAAATCCTTTGCTACTCTTCCCATTGGGTGGTAAAGTGCATGTCCACTTCATGCAAATCTGGGTAACCTTGTTTTGACTAATTAAGTATGGCAGAAGTGATGCTCTGTGACTTTCAAAACTAGATCATAAGAGGCCATGGAGTGTCCCTCTGGCTCTCCCGAGAGGTTTGCTCTAGATTAAGCCAGTTGCTATAGAAGAAGTCTGAATATCCTGAGACGGCTATGCTGGAGAGGCCACATGTCACTCCATTGGTAGCCCCAGCTGAGCTCTCAACCGAGAGCCAACATCATTGGCCTACCTGTGTTGGATGTCCCAGCTGACATGTCAGTGTGACCACAGGAGAAACCCCAGGGCAGAACCGCCCAGCTGAGCCATGCCCAAATTCCTGACCAACAATATTGTGAGCAAAATAAAATGGCAGTTCTAAGCTGTTGGGTTTGGGGGTTATTTGTTCACAATAACAGATAGCTGCAACACGACCAGACTGTTCTGATTGATGTGTGCCAGTCTTTACCAAAGTATTTCAAACAACCCCTCTGGTAGGATCCTGTTTACACTCCTAATGATCTATCAGCAGCTCTTTGTATCTCACCGATTATAAATCCAACCATATTTTTGCATAGTTCCTCCAAGACTTTTTCTAGTTTTCTGTATGTCTGAGGCTCTCAGCCTGACAGTTTACCTAAGGAGCAAGTAGGTTACAGATGCAACTACCCTTCCTTAATGTTCAATGATATATTGCCTATCTCCTTCGGGAGAAAGTTGCCTAGAACAATGTAAGATGGTTTACAGGTTTCACCGACTTCATTTTGTCAATAAGAACTGGTTATGAGTCACATGGCGTGATTTCAACGTAGATTATTAGTCATGACTTTTAAAAAAAAAAGTTCTCCTTAAACTCACTATGCTACATAAGTCAGTCACAAAAGTACAAATACTGTATGATTCCATTTATATGAGGAGGTAGAAGAGTCAAATTCATAGAGACAGAAAGTAAAAGACAGAAAGTTACCAGGGACTGGGGAAGAGAGAAATGGGAAGTTAGTGTTTAATGAAACAGAATTTCAGGTGGAGAAGATGGAAAACTTCTGACAATTGATGGTGGTGATGGTTGCACAACACTAAACTGTACACTGAAAAATGGTTAAATGATAAATTTTATATACATTTTGCCACAATAAAAAAAATTCAAAAAAACTCTCCATTCCAACACCCCCTATAAAAATCAAGACAAGCAGGAACAGTCTCCTGACAGATCAGATAACAATCCTTTGAGGGGTATAAAACAGGATGATCTCCCTTGTCCTTTAAAAGACTCCCTGCCATGGTAAATAGGAAGAGAAACCTTTTCCTCTGGTCTGATGACATTGTTTTATTATCAAGAACCAAAAGTGGCCTCAAAAAAAAAAAAAAAAAGTGGTTGCAGTATCTAACACCTGTCAAAAATAGCCTAACCAACTATAATAAAATTAAAGTCCTCGTTTGTGGGAGCTATTCTCAACTCATTCAATTTCATTTTGCAATGAACTTATTCTGGAGTCTCATCAGAAAGCCTCGTCATTCAGTCAGAGGTACTGTGGGAGTCCTACTAATGTTTTCCTCCAGCCACTGTGGGTGATTAGGAAACACCAGCTTTGAAATTTTTTCCATGCCAAAACAGTATGGAGCTCCAGGGACACAATTAAACATTTGTTCAAGTGCTGGAGCACGTTCAAAGCAACTTCCTAAGGAAAATTTTGGCTCACCCTTGAGGTGCCCCTGCAGCCTACCTCTGAGGAAACCTGGGGTGGTCTTCATCCGTGTGAACACACTGATTTGCTTCTGCAACTTTAGTAGAAGGATGATGACAAACTTAGCATTTGTTCACTTGTTTTCCAAACCCTATGAATCTGTACTCTATGATCCCAAAGTAATACCAACACTCTGGGCTCTTGCCAGAGAGAAGCATCTTAATTTTAAGTTATTTGGCTCAGCTGAGAGAAGTGATATATGGGGAAGGCTGCCCAGTGGATATGTTATTTAGTGTTTAAAGTGAACCCCCAGGGCTTCGCTGGTGACACAGTGGTTAAGAATCCGCCTGCCAATGCAGGGGACATGGGTTCGAGTCCTGGTCCAGGAAGATCCCACATGCTGCGGAGCAACTAAGCCCATGCACCACAACTACTGAGCCTGTGCTCTAGAGCCCCTGTGCCACAACTACTGAAGCCCGCATGCCTAGAGCCCGTGCTTCGCAACACCAGAAGCCACCGCGATGAGAAGCCCGCGCACTGCAATGAAGAGTAGCCCCCGCTCTCCGCAGCTAGAGAAAAGCCCACGCAGCAACGAAGACCTAACGCAGCCAAAAATAAATAAATAAATTTTAAAAATAAAGTGAACCCCCAAATTCTGAATTATATTAGCTTAGTCTGCAAAGACTCCCCTTCACTCAAGTCTTGATTTTTATGGAAGGCTCTTACAAGAAATAGGGCTGTGATATCCTCTTTTCTTTTGTATAAAATTACGGTTAGGACACTTCCTGTTACGTCCCTTGGTGCCCTTTATGATACTCTGCATAGGAAATTTCTTTTAAAATTTAGTTTCATTTGAAAATAGGCATTCTTTGCATTTTTCAACAGCAAGATCGGTATCAGGGTTTTTCTCTCTTTACCGTGGTTGCTGAGAAGCTCAGAACCAAATCTGAAGCTTGATTTTAGTAATCATGTTCACTCTTAGGGTTGCCTTATTTCAAGTTTCCATTTTTTCCCCTGGTTTTCTATTTTGATTTTACCAATTTATTTGAAATGGGGGTGTTTTCAGTCGTAGACCACCCAGATTCTTTTTGGAAAGAAATAAGTAAAACGTACTTAGCTCATAACTCTTAACTCCCTTTGATTGTGTCACCTCAGCTCAGACTCAATTTACAGGAATTAACCCTCAAAACGAGTGCTTAAGAAACTTAAGGGAAGAAGGTGACGACTTAAGGCTGGTAGGAGGAAACATACCGAAGGTTCTAGAAGAGGCAATCCTGTATGCTAAATCCACATCAGAGACTTTCTTAGAGGGAAATGACCTTTAGTGAATTCCTTCACTTACTTGGAGCCCAAGACAGAACTGAAGTTTGGCCAGACTCAGTTTAATAAAGGACTATCCCTCAGCTAGGAGTAATCCTGCCTCCACTGAATTCCCTAGTACTTTATTTGGAGCCTATCTTGAGGCATTTACACTTTCTACCCCTTGTTACTGTCTAAACTTTCTTCCTATCACTCGACTGGATGATCCATGTGGGTAGGAGCCCTGCATTTATTCATATTTTATCCCTTTCCCAATTCTTTCTGAACCCTCCTAGCAGAAGAGGTTTGTCCAAATATTCTTTGAATGCAAAATCACTCACTCACTCACTCGCGAAATGATGTTCTTTCCAAAGTTGCTCTGCGTGTGCTATTCACTCTTGGGAATCTGCTGCACAGGTTTGTCCCTTTCTCTGTAGTGTCAAACACTGGCTCTTTGCCCAGACAGGATACCAAGATCTAAGAAGCATGTGACATTCCTGGCATTGTTTGGCTCTCCAATGATGGTCAGCCATAAGGTTTCTGATAAGTAAATTGATGTCTCAGTCGGTCCTTTCTATTCCTTCCCCAGATTATCCTGATCATTAATTACACTTTCCAAAATTACTAGGCTTATTTGTCTTGAATGATGGCAATTAGACTTTGGAATACATTCCTAGAAGAAGATGCGGTTGAAAAACGAATTTGTTTGAGTATGCCATTTGTGATTTTCTTACCAGGGATGAGTTTTTTTAAAATACCTTAGGTGTCCTGAATGACCCACGGCTCGGCTTTTGTACTTAGAATAGCTTTTGGGTGACGTCCTCGCCCTCCCGCAGAGTCGCAGTTAGCAGCGGCTCCGCCGCTGCCCCCTCCCCGCCCCACCGGGTCGCCGGCCAGGCTGCGGCGCCGGGAAAGCCGAGCCCGCGCTCCCCGGGACCGCCCGGCCGCTCGACCGCCCCGACCCCCAGCCGCGCGCGCTCGCGGACCCCGGCGATCGGGACGCGCCGCCGGAGCCCCTCCGCCCGCGAGGTCTCGGGAGCTGCCGGCCTCCGGGGGTCTCTGGCCCGCGGACCCGCAGGGACCCCCGCTGCCTGGGACGCGGAAGTCGCGCCCGGGAGCAACCAACGTTTCCATCCCGAGGGCGGTGTTGGGAACCCGCGGACACCTCCTCCGGCCGCAGGGGGACCGGCGTGGAGCACGGGGGCGGCTGCTCCCCGAAGATGCGCCCCGAGCGCCCACCTAGGGTGTCCTCGCGGTGACGTCGGCTCCCAGGTCTGCGGCGCGCAAGTGCCCACGACCCGGGCGGAGCGAGGGGTGTTCGATTTCTCCCTCCTCGCGGGCGTCCGGGTCCCGGGGTTCCTCTCAGCCACGCCCCAATGCAGGGCGCTTTGACTTGCACCAATTAGGGGCACGTTTAGAGCCGGCATGAGCGCTTAAAATAATAACAATGATAATAGCTATTATATTAATTAATTAGTATAATTAATTAGTATATTAATATTAATAATAATTATTATTATTTTAAGCGTTTCGAAGAGGGAGGGGCCGGAGTGAAAGTGGAGGGTAGGAGGGGAGAAGTGTTAAAAGCTCTACCAAACCACGAGAACTCTTAACTGGTTACGAGTTTGTGACAGTTTATTGGCTTTCCCCAAATATCCTCAGATTAGCCTGACAGCTCCTTCCCTAAAAATACCGAGTAAAAGCCCCCGACTCGGGAGCAGTTAAACGGTGTCACTGAATCCAATCTCAGAGCGATTACAGAGTTAATTCACATAATAAGCAAATCACAGAGTTGACAGATTATTATATGAACACGGACAAATTGTTACATAAAATATTTTAATACTGATTGTTTTATTAGTAACGTTAAGCCTCTTCATGGCTGTTTCTGTTTCTCAGGACTGACATGTTAAACAATGCTCCCTGCTAAATAAATAAATCAAAATGGTGTGAACTGTCTCCGTCATTTAACTGTACACTTTCATTAACATTATTAACAAGATTATTGATAATTCTACTGGATATTTAATCCGTATAAGGTTTTTCAGTAGCAAATGTTACCCACAGAGGAAAAAAAAATGCCAGCTTAAAGTGGACTTGAATAACATCCAGGTGTGAAACAGATCTTTTTGATGTTTAAAGATAACATTAAGGGTTCTTGTGTCCTTAGACTATTATGATTTTCCAGTGCACATGCCCCAGCTCTTAAAATCAATTTCAATTATTAATGACAACAACAACAAAAAAGTACAAGGGGTGTAATCATAAGTCAAAACTTAGAAAAATGTTTTGCCTAGCAAAGAAAGGGGAAATGTAATTTATATTTCATTTTATCAAAGAAAGCTCTGTGCAGTTTACTTAGTGCTGTATAATTATGATTTCTAGTTTTAAAAGAGACATGTGCATATAAAATCAAAATGATTAATAGGTATTTTGTTGATAAAAAGAAACACAGCAACTCAATCTTTTACATTTCAAGTAAAGCTTCATTGACAAGGAACATTTTAGCTAATGAAAAGTCTTTAAGAACTTAAGTGGGGTGTTATATATCACAGAAGTAAGTGAAAAGTGAAATTTTAAATTCAGCTGGGGTTATCACTTTCTCTCAGAAACTGGAATCTTACCTATAAAATGAAGTGAACTTGGGGAAGGGGTGAAGAATTGGGAAAGAAGAAGAAGGAAACTAAAGAAATTTTAGTCTATGAACAACATAAATACATCAGCAAATCATATACATCTTTTTCTTGTAAAGAATAAATAAAAGGACAACAGTAAAACTTGTTAAAATTTCGTGCAACACAAAGGAAGTGTTCAAGCAACACCATCTATACTGTCCTATCGTTCTCTTTCTGGGCACCAATTTAACCAAAAATATGTTTCCTAGTAAAAGAAGCAAGAAATCCAGAGAGACATCACTGAAAAGGGTTGTTTCTTAGGGGGCAGCTTTGCACATTGCAGTATTAATAGCCTTGAAGGTACTAACTATGGCATGAGGTGGTCATTAGACCAAAAGTCAAATTTGCCTGTATGTTTTAAACAATGTGAACTGGAAGTATTTCAGAGGAGACCACCGCCAGGACTAGAAATTTAAGGTACATCCATTGGAAATATTAAAGGAGTTAAGTTTAAATCCCTGGTAAGGGAAGATTTAGGATGACTGATAAGCATATTCAGTTATTTAAGTGTTATCCTAAGGGCACTGGAATTGGGACATACTAAAAATTTTAGTGAGAAGAAATGAGACTTCAGTGGCAATGGGAGAAATGGGTGTTAGAATCTGAAGACTTTCCTAATCTTAAAGTTACTGAACAGTAACAAGTCACTAAGCAATGCATTCCTACGGAACTATAGCTCAACTACCTGTTTAATGTACCTTAATGTTTAGAATCTTCTAGACTAGCTGGTGAAGAAAGCTGAACTTGGGAGGTCCCTCTGGTCGTTCATTGTGAAGTTCTACATAAAAATAAAACTTGTGTGGGCTTCCCTGGTGGCGCAGTGGTTGGGAATCCGCCTGCCGATGCAGGGGACGCGGGTTCGTGCCCCGGTCCGGGAAGATCCCACATGCCGCGGACCGGCTGGGCCCGTGAGCCATGGCCGCTGAGCCTGCGCGTCCGGAGCCTGTGCTCCGCAGCGGAAGAGGCCACAACAGTGAGAGGCCCGTGTACCGCAAAAAAAAAAAAAAAAAAAAAAAAAACTTGTGCAAAAATATTTCATTAAAATATTTTTTTATTGGAGTATAGTTGCTTTACAATGTTGTGTTATTTTCCACTGTACAGCAAAGTGAATCAGCTATACGTATACATATATCCCCTCTTTTTTGGATTTCCTTCCCATTTAGGTCACCACAGAACACTGAGTAGAGTTCCCTGTGCTATACAGTAGGTTCTCATTAGCTATCTATTTTATACATAGTATCAATAGTGTATATGTGTCAATCCCCATCTCCCAATTAATCCCATCCCCCACTTCCCCCTTGGTATCCATACGTTTGTTTTCTACGCCTGTGTCTCTATTTCTCCTTTGCAAATAAGATCATCTATACCATTTTTCTAGATTCCACATATATGCGTTATTATATGATATTTGTTTTTCTCTTTCTGACTTACTTCACTCTGTATGACAGTCTCTAGGTCCATCCACGTCTCTACAAATGACCCAATTTCGTTCCTAAGTAATATTCCATTGTATATATGTACCACACCTTCTTTTTCCATTCCTCTGTTGATGGACATTTCGGTTGCTTCCATGTCCTGGGTATTGTAAATCGTGTTGCAATGAACATTAGGGTGCATGTGTCTTTTTGAATTATGGTTTTCTCTGGGTATATGCCCAGTAGTGGGATTGCTGGATCGTATGGTAGTTCTATTTTTAGTTTTTTAAGGAACATCCATACTGTTCTCCATAGTGGTTGTATAAATTTACATTCCCACCAACAGTGCAAGAGGGTTCCCTTTTCTCCACACCCTCTCCAGCATTTATTGTTTATAGATTTTGAAATGATGGCCATTCTGACTGGTGTGAGATGATACCTCATTGTAGTTTTGGTTTGCATTTCTCTAATAATTAGTGATGTTGTGCATCTTTTCACGTGTTTGTTGGTCATTTGTATGTCTTCTTTGGAGAAATGTCTATTTAGGTCTTCCTCCCATTTTTTGATTGGGTTGTTTGTTTTTTGACATTGAGCTGTATGAGCTGCTTGTATATTTTGGAGATTAATCTTTTGTCAGTTGCTTTATTTGCAAATATTTTCTCCCATTCTGAGGGTTGTCTTTTCGCCTTGATTATGGGTTCCTTTGCTGTGCAAAAGCTTTTAAGTTTCATTAGGTCCCA